>NC_140960.1:2988693-3396193 GCF_014529385.1 Adiantum capillus-veneris | reverse complement strand
GAAGGGATGGTGGTTTCTAGAGGAGGAGTTGGAGGAAGGGAAGGTGGTTAGAGGAGTAGATGGAGAGAGGAGGTGGAGGAGAGGAAGGATTTTGGAGGAGGAGGTTGAGGAGAAGGAGGAAGGGAAGAGGAGGAAGCACATGGGCGGCAAAAGGAGAAAGAGGAGGTAGGAAGGACGGCATTCAAAAAAAAAAAAAAAACTCGCTCCGTTGAGCTCGCTCGAAGACCTAGCCCAGAAAGAAAATTTCACTTTACCAAAATCTCACTCGTTTTGAATTAGAAATGTATTATGCTCAATATTGGTCATTACATTCAAGGAACATTGTCAACTTCTAGCTTAAGTCCATATCTAAGCATAAAAACCCAATTTGGGTGCAAGTAGCTATTTTTGAAGGAGGCTAGGATGGCCACAATGTGGAACACAATTTTTTCATTATCACTGTTTTTGTGTCTTGTGGTTGTGTCTATAATTATCATAATAAGACATGTTTTCATGTCTTTGATAGTTTATGGGTATCAATATGAGGGTGAATTACCAAGCTATTTCAATAGATAGGCTATATAGAGTAGAATATGGGCATGGGCAAACAAACAAGGAGGATAGGTCAACAGAATGCAAAAAATACCACTTTTTTGTATCTAATCCTACACATAGCTTAAGAATTTTTGTGGCTATAGAAGCCATATTCTAAGACTAAGAACCCATTCAAGCTCATTGGAAAAATAGGCTTTTAGCATGAACAATTTTATATATGGCATACCATGGGGGTAATTTTGAAAGTATGCTTTCATTGGTAAAATGCAACACAACCTTGGCTTTGGAAGCTTGTCTCATGACCAAGAAATCAAGAGATAGGCATGTTACTTATTTTTCGAAATTGAAATGGGCTCTTAGCTTTAAGCTCATGTAAGGATTTTTTAAAATTCACACATATACTATGAGTATTGAATTTTTTTCCAAAACCCTAAAAGGACACTTTTATGTCCCGGTAGATTACCAAACTAGTAATAAACATAATTTCATACTTGAGCTTATACTAAATAAGAGAAAAATAATGGTCTTCCAAAAGTCCCCTTATGGATGTGGGGCTATTCTAGTGAAATTTGACAACTAGAAATGACCTTATATGTTAAAACCAAGAAACTACATATTTTTTTGGCTCCCTAACTCAATTAAATCTCATTGCTTGAACTCTATCTTGAATTTTTTATTATGCAAAACTCTTGAAAATCTTGAGTCCTCCATAATGAACCAGGGTTTTAGGTGGTTCAATTGTGTTTGTACCATGTACTTTGATACACTTAGTTGATCTACGTGAAAAGTTTGATATTATTAGAGGTTTTGAATGCTTATGTCTCAAGACTGAAAATATCAAAGTTTTTTCTTACGCAGTTTTGAATATTTGAAATGATCCAATAATTGCAACACCAAATCCCTTCTACTTGTCACCTTGAGTCCTCAATGGAAAGGGTAAGCAATATAAACTCACAAACACATCAAGAACATATTTTTCTTTGTATAAAATGGTATGATTGAAATAGCCATATCAAACATGTAGAACTTTCCGTTAGTTTATATACTCTAAAGTTGATTTTTTTGCACATGAAACTTTCAATTATCTATAGCACAATTATGGAAAAGTCACGTAAAAGTTTTTGCAAGGTCGCTTCATTTTTTCTTGAACTTATAAAGTTGATTTCTTCAAAGCATCAATTGTAGTCTTATGAGGGTCAACTTGATGTGTATAGTTCTTGATCTTATGGTAGCTTCTAACATGAACGGTTATACTTTTAAAAGACCCTCTAGATAACATATTTAAGCATATCAAGAGGGTTTACTTAAATACACCATCTATTGCAAGTAGCATTTAATTTAAAGTTGTAAAAAAGGGACACTTAAGTGTTCTATTTTTGTACCAAACGAGTGTTAAGAGTTGTGTAAGAAAGGGTCACGGGAAAAACATATTAAATCTATGCCTAAGAAAAAGTAGGAGATTATTGTGAAGGAAACAAATGAAACAACAATCCTTCGAGTACAATACAATGATGTAACGGCTATGGATGTTCAAGACAATAGGACAAGTATTTCCATTGCTGCAAAAGAGATTTGAGAAGCTCGAGAAAAGCGAGAAATAAAACAAACATGCATAAAACTGCAATTGACGGATGGGCACATTGACCCCCATGGGATTATTGAAAACATGATAGTCAACTCTTGTGGAATTGACTACCAACATAATTTTTTCATTGTAGACTTTGGGAAAAAAATTGAACTATGAAATCATTTTAGAAGAAATTTCATGAAACAAATACAGTTGATCCAAGATTGGGGAAATGACTATCTCTACTTGAAACAAGTTGGATCAATTACAGGGGTATACCTGAAAGAACATTTATATAAGGATTTTCTAAGAACATGAATCAAGATCTGGATTTGAGGACCTTAGCAGTAAATAAACTATCATTGTGGTTGAGCAGAGACACACCAAGCAGGATGTTTGGAGCCTCTAAGAGTGGTAGTTTACATCAAGTATATTGTATATTAGACTAAGAGGTAAATGATGCTAAGTATATTCCAGATACATGCAGATACTCTATCTTAGAGAAATAAAAGAACACAAATTGAAAAAATAAAACCAAATAAACACCGGGAAAACATGATGAAACCAAAGAAAAGGAACCTCCAATGACAAAATAGAGCAAAAATCAAAGTATAAGGAAGTAAAAAGAACCTTAAAGGAGGTCTAGACCACTAAAATGGATTCTACAAGTGATAAAATAGTGGTAATCAATGTTCTATCACATTATAAGAAGTATACTCTACAAGATTGAGAAATCATAGTGGAGCAGCCAATGAGACAACCCAAGGAATCTAGAAAATCCTATGAAGGTCCAAAAAATGCCAAAAGGATTGACTTGGCAGAGCCTGGAGAAGAATCAAATCCTATATACATGGCTACATGTTTGTCTAAGGAAGAGGAAGAAATCCTCATATATCTTTGCTTGGTCTTACAAAGATCTCAAGGGAGTGGATCCTAAAATTTATCAGTAGAGATGATGCTAAACCTAATAGACAGAGGCCCTACACCTACAATGAGACATTCTCTAAAAAGATCAAGAAAGAACTCAAGTAAGCTGAGTTCATATAAAAAATTGAACACACCAACTAGGTATTGCCAATTATGATAGCACCAAAAAAGAACGTAAAACTCAGTGTGCGTTAACCTTTAAAAAGTGAATGCTGCTACCTTGTGAGATAACTATCCTCTTCCTATCACTGATCATGTTTTAGAGCGGGTAGTGTTAAGGTAAGCCCACACTAGTGGAACCATATGGGAAATATCCCTAGTCCACTAGGATGGATGAGAAGATGAAATAGTCCATTAGGAAAAGGATGCAACCTCTCCAACCAATGGATGTAAATCACCAAGCCTATTTGAGAGGCTATTTTCTAATCTATCTTTGCAATTTGAGCATTATCATTGTGTCTATACTCTCTCTCTCTCTCTCTCTCTCTCTACGCTCTTACTCTTGGCATAAATTAACCCTAATCACCATCTCTCTAACCCTAATCCTAGCATTGGTCATGGTTAAGCTAAGGATTCACCCTCCATAGCCTAATTTTAATCATTGGTGATTAGTGAGTATACTTCCGCATCAACTAGCCCTTCAAGTGGTATCAGAGCCGAAGATTTTGTATCTAGGCTTATTGCTCAATTAATCTCTTTTTGATCTTTCTTAAAAATCCCAATCCCTAATCACCACTTGGGCATGAGCATGCTCTAGTTTCCTTTGGTGATTATGTGAGAAGGGAATTCACATTTAGCATTGTGTGTGTGAAATTTTCTTCATCTCATTGTGTGCATTTTTAGCTTGTTTTATCGCATCATGACTTTTGTTAAAGCCATCATCAATTTGAGCAATTTGTGTGTGTGCGGAGTACTTCCTTATGCCCTTCCATAGAGACTTTAATTACAAAAATAGTGTATTATTAAGCTCTTCCATTAATTTCCTAAAGTAGCCCTATGTCTCAGCTTTTAGCAGAGTCGTTAAATTACTTAATTTGGACATCATTGACTTACCTTATTGTCTCTCCAAATTTATGTGTGTATGTGAAAGGATACCTATCAATATTATAATTAATATAGAACCTTGTATTTGTGGCTAGAAGACAAGTATTGTGTGGTGACCCATTGATTGTGAGTTCATATCCAACTTGCAAGATTGTTGGTTTACATTTTTTTGCGTTTGTGCACTAAAAGGGAAGCTGCATACAGGCTGACACCACCCAAGGTTTGAATAAAGGACCACTTCCTTTAAAAGCGAGAACATCACCGTTACGTCAAGCATTTTTTCTCGCTACTAGATTCTAACAAGATATATTTAAGTGTATTCTCATCTACTATTGCTCGCCATTGGATGCCAAGTTTGCACCTACTCATCACTAGCGTGTGCTGCAACTTGCTACCCCATCATCTGCTCATAATGCATCTCACACTCACCTTTTCAAGGCTCACCAAAGTCATGCACCAATGGCTTATTACCAAATTGTGGTGATTGTTGACATCGGCACGCCTGCTACTCCCTCGTGGCCAAGCCCCAAAGCCATGCAAGCACTAAAATTTTCTACACTTTGATTATTAGTGACCTCCATGCTACAAATCACTTGGTGTTTTTTTAGAAGAGTGAAAATTATCCCAAAAAAAAAGAGGAATGTGATACATAGATCTCATAGGTAGGAGTGGGACATCCCTAAGGCTAAATGGGAAGTTTTTAGCATCTTAAAGTCTACTAGATGGAAAAAAAGGAATTCAATAATCCCCTTACTTTACCATTCATCTAGATGCATCACATACCCTTCAAAGCTCTTAGTTGCACATGCACTACCTCTGTACCATAGACCAATTTGAATGGAGTAAATTTGGTTTCCACTTTGTAGGATGTCTTATACACCCACAAACACTTCTCTAGATTCACTTTTCACTCCATTTCCTGCTTGTACACACACTTTGTCAATATCTTGAAGATTTTTCCATTGGCACTCTCCACAAGACCATTACATTGGGGATGATAAGGTGAGGAAAACCAATGCAGAATCTTTAGCTTCTCCAATGCTTGCATAAGCTTTCTTTTATACTCTTGGCCTCTATCATAAATGAGCACCCATGGCACTCCAAAACAGAAACAGATTTTATCAAAGACAAACTGGGCTACAAGATGTGCATTTTCTTTCACAACTTTAGCCTCCACCCATCTGATGAGGTAGTCAATGGCTACCACCACATACTTCTTACCTTTTGTAGACTTAGGGAGTGGACCGATGGCATCCAAACCCCAATTCTTGAAAGAATTTTGAGTGACAATGGCTCCCCGCAACTCAGCCTACTAAATGCCTCTACCCCATAGTCTAGCATTTGTGGTAGGTCTTGCATCAATAGTGCACATCCTTCACTATATTGGGCCACAAAAAAACTGCTCTCAACACTCAAAATAGTACTTGATCTTTCCCTTGGTGTTCGCTCTCCTCATGACATTGTTCCAAAACTAAGCTAATTTCTTCCTTGTAGAGCACTCTTCTTAGCACTCCATCTCTAATGTAGGTCATTAGGTCCTCACATACCAGTGTGAAATTGCAAGCTTTCTACACTATCCTCTTCCTCTGTAGCTTGGATAAACCTTCAAGACATTTCCCTGTACTCAAAAAATATTCTTTCCTTTAATGACTCCCTTCTTGTGCAAGTGGTTGGGGACACATAGATACCTGCAACAAGTACCCGCAACATGCTACTTGCTAGCTGGTCTGCCTCTTGGATCTTCTCTCTCTTCACATGCTTAAACTAGATGTCCTTAAAGAAATTTAGCAGCTTTTTTATAGCAAAGAACCAATGCCTTAAGGAATCACACTTTACCTACCATTGGCCCAACAATTGCTTGATGACCAATAACGCATCACCTTTCACCACCAACCTGGAAATGCCGAACTCAACGCATTGCTTCAAACCTAGATGGAGGGCAAGATATTTTGCTTCATTGTTGGTGTGGACATCCTCCAATCATAAGCCTTTGATAATATTACCTTGTAGATCTTGTATCACTACACCTCCACCTGCTTTCTGCATCACCCTCCTATACGCGCCATCAAACCACATGGTAAAATCTCCCACCAAGTCTGGTTCCTCTTTGGCTTCATATTGTACGACCCTTGGGTAAACTGGTAAATCAACAACCTTAATGACCAAAATGTCCACCAAATGGGATCGACTAGTGTGGTCAATCTTGAACTCAAACTTAAACTATTGTAGCTCTATCACCCATTTCATGATCCTCTTCCCTGGCTTCAAGTGTAACACCACTCCAGGCAACAAATTTTTAGATGTTAACACATAAAACTTCCACACAATGAGGTTCCCTTTGAACTTCCTACAAGCAAAAACCAATACCATTGCTCCGCTTCAGTGTAAGTTGCCTCTCCAAGACTTATCACCCTGTTTTTGAAGTAGATAGGCTTATAGCTTCTTCCTACCTGGACTACCCACCCTTAAATCCATGTTTTGCATTGCATGTACATTAACTTTAGCTCTTGGCAACCTCATGCTCACAGTTGTAGTCCACTTTCTCCGTAGCTTAGGATTTAAAGCCAACAACTAACCAAAGGTAATGTTAGATTTTTGGCTTTGCACATCATTTACCGAGTCATATTTGGGGTAGCTGCGTCCTAGCTGAAAGTTTGCTTGCTTGATTTTGCAATGGCTCCTCTTTCTGCTAGTTCTTGACATTCATCCTCAACACTTTACCCAATCTTTAGCAGATAATGAAGTGGAGACCATTGATGAATGGCTAGAGGGATTAGATATGAGGATAACGGTAACATTGAAAGATGGATTCAAAGTCAAGGCACTCGTAGACACAGGTGCTCAGCTCAATCTAACAAACTATTCAACCTATAAAAGGGTGACCACCCAACCATTAGAGAATTGCAAGACTAAAATCAAAGGCTATTATAAGAAATTTAGTCCAACATTGGGTTTGACCAATCTCAATATTTTTGTGCATGGCTTTCTGTGATGACATATGTTTATTTGTATCCTTGATGAGCATATGAACGAAGATGTCATACTAGGAATTCCATGGATGAGAATGTAGAAAATTGTCCAGGATTGGGAAAAGTTCTTGGGCTAACACTCAAAGGGGGACAATTAAGAGTACCATTTGCTCACAACCAAGAAGAGTGAAAATTCTCTTTTAAAACTCCTAAGCAGCCAAAAATCATGGTCAAGTCAGCACCACTGTCAACTATTTGACACCGAATTCATCCTCATAGCATAAGCATGCCATGAACCAAGAAAATTTGCGTAAGAAAAGGTCAACTCTACCATAATTCTCAGTGCATTTGGGTGCCCAAACACCTGTTGATTAGCAGCCAACAATCACAACTAGCACCTCCACAATCCCAGTCATACAAGTCAAAGTAGTCACATCGGCCTAAGCGGATGTGGATACCAAAGAGGTAACTTGAAGCCAAGCCCCAACCCAAAATGGTGTACAAATGGAAACCTAAGGCAACACTATGAACAATGACTTACAAGTGGGTATCAAAGCTTTTACCACCACCACCAACACAACAATCAATCTCATTGCAGAATGATTCCATGGAAAAAGATGGGTGTTTGCCACAACTATAAAAGAACGAGTGCAAATTCTCCAAGATCTACTCTTCAAGAGATTCAATCGGCAAGATGCTTTGTCTTTGATAACCCTTGAGCTCTCTGCTCAAGACACTCCACATCATAGTGTTTTGAACTGCATTGACACACTAGCATGGTAGAGCCAATCCTAGTTATGCATAGTCATGACTTGACTACCCATGCACTGCACTTCCCATTAGGAGAAACTTGGACTCAATCTTGGGCCCTGTAAGAAACACCAACTCAGCATAGAGAGAGGTAATTTTGGAAAATACAAAAGTAGTTTTTTGAAATTTTATTTCTCATAGTACATATGTAAAAGTTTTCTCGATCACTTAAATGCATGCTCGTAAAATGCTTTTCAAGAGCCCAACTTAAGTGTACACAAAAATCCAATCCCAAGGGACTCAAGCAAAATGGTTTTCATGTACATTTTCAAAAATCAAGAAGAAAAGATGGACAAGCATGTCAAATCTTGTTTAACTCCAATGACGGTGATGAAAAGTCTAAATTGGGCCCGCAATACCTAATTTGGTGAAATTTTCAAAAAAGGAGCAATCGAAATCCAAATGAGGAGATTTTTGAAAGAAAAGTTTACTACACATTCTGGTAGGATTGACCAGGGAATTTGGAAGAAATGAGTTAGGACGCTCAGGTATGTATAGCCAGGAAGGCCCAAACTAGTCTCATTTCTACTTTGCCTTCTTGGAGAGAACCTTTAGAGCCCTGTCTTGTGCTGGCTTTTGTCCGCTTCTATCGTCCTCTACACTACACAATCTTGCATGAGCCAAGAGGGGTACATTCCTAACTTAATAATGAGTATGTTTGAAATTGTTTTTGGGGGTGGGGTAGCTCAGAAACACCCTAGGTTAGCATAACCTTCCAAGAAAAACACAAGGTGAAAAATGATTGTGACTGCCAGATCTGTGGACCAAACCTTACCAGACTTGAAGTGGGCATAACAAGTACTATTAGAACCTTCCTAATGAGTCATATGACCATTTGACTCGAGGCCATGGTGTCTATAGATAATACGTTGAAATTCAACCCGAAGTCGGAATCACAATCTAACTTCATGGAATGCTTCCCCATAGGTGTCATAACCAATGTACGTAGGTGGAACCAAATGGAAATCTCTGGTGATGCCCCAAACACAGAAATTGGTTGCAATTATCACAAAGCATCATTTTTGAGCTAGGGCCTCCCCAAACTGGACCAAACTTGATAGGGTCACTCCTCAAGGCATATGGGACACCACCCCATTCTTGGTTGGAAGAAAAGTGACCTATGTCAAGTGCCAAGAAAAAAGCCACCAAATTCAGAGGGTCAAGTGTAGAAACAATGTAAGGGGACCAAAATCAATTCAAATTAGGACTAAAGATTACTGAGGAATCTCAAACCTCAAGCAAGATTTTCTAAAGCGAGCAAGATAGGACAAGGCACACATAAAATAACCAAAAGCAAGCAAGATTTTACAGGCTATGAAGCACAAAAACAAGAAATGAAAATAATATTCTCCCTATTTTCAATGTTAAAACCACCATAAATTTTTCTCAGGTTTTTGTGCAAAGGAAACTCCTTGAACATACACTTGGTAGAATGTTTCCCTTTATGGGCTAGAAAAGTTGGAACCATTTGATCACATGATGATATTGCTCTCCTTGGACCTTCTTACCCTTAAATATTGCTACCAACATTGATGATTATTGGGAATACTGGCACCATGATTCCAATGGATATCAGTCTCCTACTCCTACCTCCTTTGCAATAGGTCCCAATTCCATTGCTTCCATTAAGTGACAAGTGAAAAATAATTTCACAATCTTAGGCCCCCACACAAGGGTTAAACTGCAAGAAAGTAAGTCTCTTGCCACTTGTACAAATCTTAGCCCCCCACCCAAGGGTGAGATCGCTAGCCTTTGGTTGAAAAGTAAGGCTCTTGACACTTGTACAAATCTTGGGAGTAAGGAAAGGGGATCTTGAGATTATCTTCACTCTTCTTCTCTCTCTCTCTCTCTCTCTCTCTCTCTCTCTGTGTGTGTGCCATCACATATCTTGCGAGCAATTCCACTAAGTGGTTAGATCTCCACAGACGGTTATAAGTCTACAAAAATCATATTATATTAATTGTTTTGAGTTGTTATTTTTTTAAATTTGGTTTTGGTTAATGTAGAGTCAAGGCGATCAAACGTACATGTCTATGGAGGACGACGAGGAGGAGGAGGACTTGGAAAGATAGAAAATTATTTGTAGTCCTCTCTTAACATCCCAATGTGACACAAGAAAAACTCTATGAGTATATGTATATACAATTGAAGTAAAATGTCCATCTATTTGTAATTTTTTAAAATAGTTAGTCTTTTGCACTTTAATTTTTCAAGGCAAGTTATATTCAAATTCTATTGTTTATTTTTTTTCTTTACATTTTTTCAAAAAAAAATTGATGTTTTATATGTTTTATGCAGGTAAAAAATAAAGGTGCTCATTATTTTGGGTGGCCCAAATGACTACCTTTATTTTTGAATAGCCATGTAGCAGTAATATCTACGGTAATAGGTGCAGCAATATGAAAGGGAGGAGCTGGGAGCACAGCGGAAGAGGAATACGCACACACACACACTTACACACTCACCACCATAGCCACACACATAGGTTGGAGGGGGAGAGCCAACACATACTGTGTACCCCCTTTCTTTCTTCTCTATCTTATGCACTAAGGCACAATACACATTGTACTTAGTGTTAGTGGCTCGCACAAGTGTATAGATGCACAGTTAGGGTTAATAGAAATTAGTGATGGGCGGGCAGCCACATGGCCATTAAAGATAACATTCTCCCACTTGATGGCCAATGTGGGAGACCATAAGAATAGAAGAGAACCACTCTTCATCCAATGCCCATCAACTCACAACAGTGTTGAAACTGATGGCTAGAGAGACTTTTAGTGAGTGCATCCGCTGTGTTCTCTGATGTAGGAATCTCTACTAAATCAAGGCTCTTGTTTGCTAGGCATTCACAACTGAAGTGATAACACACATCAATGTGTTCCGTTCTGGAATGAAACACTGGATTGTTAGCCAAGGCAATAGCACTCTGACTGTCACAATGAAGAACTGGTGTACACTGCTCCAATCCAAGATCTTTCACTAGGCGAGCAATCCAAATAGAGTCTTTGCATGCCTCACTCAATGCAACATACTCTACCTCTGTGGTAGAAATGGATGTATAGTCGTGAGAATGGATCTCCAAGAAATAGCAGAACCAGCAAATGTGTAAATCCAACCTGTTGTTGATTTATGACTGTCAACACAACTTACATAATCACTATCTACAAATCCCTGAATGGATGACTCTCCACGACCATAGCATAATTGTCTATCTGCAGTGCCACTCAAGTATCTGAGAATCGACTTGATAGCATCCCAATGCTTTTTACCAGGGTTAGACATAAATCTATTGACAACTCCCACTGCATGTGCAATGTCAGGTCTTGTAGACACCATGCATACATGAGACTACCACAAGCTGAAGCGTAAGGAACCTTAGCCATTGCACCTTTTTTCTCAGCATATTTGGGATAGTCTTTCTTGCTAAGTTTCAAATATGCAGGCAATGGAGTACTCAAAGCCTTCCCCTTTTGCATGTTGAAATGATCAAGAACCTTGTGCACATACTCTTTTTGAGAAAGGTACAACAACCTCTTCTTACGGTCACGAGTAATGCGCATACCCAAAATGTGATTGGCTTCACCTAAATCTTTCATGTCAAATTGACTTTTTAGCTTGGTTTTCAAGTCAGCAATGTCCTTCTGGGAGTGACCAACAATAAGCATGTTATCTACATAAAGGATAAGCATAATAAGCTATCCATTGGGTTGTCTTTTCATGTAAAGACATGGATCCTCATTACTGTGCTTATAGCCTAGGGAACGCATAAATGCATCAGACTTTTGATACCATTGTCTGGATGATTGCTTAAAGCCATATAGACTTTTCAGAAGCTTACAGACCAAAGGTTCCTTGCCCTTTAGCACAAACCCTTCAGGTTGCTTCATATATATCTTTTTCTCGAGATCACCATGTAAGAAAGCTGTAATGACATCCATTTGATCAAGCTCCATATTTTCATTGGCAAAGATTTTCTGGAAATTGACACCATATTCTTGCTTGAAACCTTTGGCCACTAAACGAGCTTTGTAGTTGTCAATCTTCTTCTTGTAAACCCATTTACAAGGCAATGCTTTCCTACCTTTTGGCAATGGAACAAGTTCTCATGTTTTGTTTTTTGCAATACTGGACATCTCCCTCTTCACATCATGTTCCCACTGAACCTTATCATTGGCTAGCATAGCCTCTTTGTAACAAGAAGGCTCACCACTATCTGTCAGCAAAACAAAATCCACTCCTGTAACAAAACTTATGGCGGATGTGAGACTCTTTGAGATCTTTGTGGCTGATCAGAACTCATACTAGCCTATGTAGTAAGTGGCTCGAGAGTTGTCTGGATAGGAGGTGATACATCTGAAAAACGTCACTTTTTAAAATTCAACCTCTTTCACTGGTTGTCTATGCATCTTAGTCTCATTAAAGACAACATCACTGCTACGAATCATTGATCGACTTCCAAATTCCATAAACGATAGCCAAATTGACCATCTATACCATAGCCAATGAAGTTGCATTTCCTAGACTTAGGATCTAGCTTAGCACGCAACTCCTTGGGTACATGTGCATAAGATTTACAACCAAATGTGCAGAGTTTTTCATAAGACAATTTATGTCCTAACCATAACTCCAAAGGTACACAAAATTGTAATGAAGCATGTGGTGATCTATTGATCAAATACATGGCTGTGTATAATGCTTCAGCCCAAAACGCTTGCGGTAAATTAGCATGTGATAGCATAGACATAATCCGCTCTTGGATGGTCCTATTCATGCATTCCACAACACCATTTTGTGCAGGGATATAAGAAGCTGTAAAATCACGCTTATTTTCCCTACTTGAACAAAAGTTTGTAAACTCTTTGGAGACATATTTCCACCATTGTCTGAGTGCAAAGCTTTCAACTTATGTTCAGATTGAGTTTAAACACTAGATAAGAACTTCTTGAAGCAAGAAAAGGTCTCATCTTTAGACTTCATGGCACAAACCCAAACATGCTGTGGTGCATCGTCAATGAATGTAACATAATAGAACGCACCACCATGGGATTTAGAAGGCATAGGCCCACATAATCATTGTGTACAAGCTCTAAGGGTTTTCTTTCTTTTTCAAAAAAATATGTACGATGTGTCTGTGTTTGCTTTCCATATTTACATTGCTCACAAAGGGGAAATTCAGAAAATGACAAAGACGGTAAGTAGCCCAAACGAGAGAGTGTCTCCATTCCCTTCTTTGACATATGTCCTAACCGGCTATGCCACAAAGCAATGGTTGGCACCCCAGTTATAGAAAGAACACTGTTTTTATCAGATACATTAAGAGGATAAAGTGAACCAACTTTAGTACCATGGGCTATTAGAAGATGACCCTTCACAACACGCCAAGATTGCTGATGAAAAGTGACTTTGTAACCCAAAATCAGATTGCGTGTCAAGGCTGGAACATGACGCACATTATGGATAAACATCACCCCATTTTCCATAACCATGGCAATATCACCTATGCCAACAATGTCACATGAGTAATTGTCACCAAGTGTAACAGAGCCAATGGTTTTCTCATACATAGTAAACCAATGCCTATGAGGTGTGACATGCAACGAAGCACTCAAATCAAGAGTCCATTATGGGATACTTCACCACTAACAAGGAGTTCAGCTGGCATAAAATTGTGCAAAGATAGAGTTTCCTGTGCATCGTAAAAGACATCATTATTTTCAATCAACATATTAATGTCTTGCGCATCCTTTGATGCATCTCTATTGCCCTCTTTTTTGGACTCACATTGCGAAGACGGCCAGACCTACTTTTGTAAAATTCTTGCAGAATGAGCTACAGGAATCCGATCAAGGCAATTTTTTAGTCTAATAGATTTCGTGGTTTAGTAGGTCTAACGCAGAATCTGGGGAAAATTGGTTCAGGAAGTCCGGGTATAGATATCCAAGGTAGGCTAAAATCACCTCATTTCCACTTGTGGCCTTTGTAGAGAGAGCTTTCGACCTCTTTCACGCATCTTTTTCAAAGTCCATACTTGCCCGTTTTCAGCGCCGTCTCACACGAGACATGAGGGGTAAGTTCTTTACTCGTCAATGATCCATTTTGTATGGCCGGTAGCTAGTCTAAACCCCTATAAAAAACCCTAGAAACCGAGCAGTGCGCAAAGACCTACGACCAAAAATTGACCATAGTGGCCTGTCATCTCGACCAAACCAGATGGGGTTTGAACTGCAGCATGCCCTAACATAATAGAACCTTTCTATATCGTCAGTTGACCATTCGACAGGGGTTGAGGGGGTCCCCAATAGAAAAGTTAGGTTTTTGGAAAATGCCAGAATTCCGATTTGACTCCACAGACAGCTTGCCTACGAGGTTCATATACAATGTATATGATTGGTTTGGTGAAATCAATCAAGCAAAGTCCTCGAAAAGCAGAGAACCACTTGAAGGTTACAAAGCGTCAAATTTGATATACAGGGTCAAACTGACTCCAAATGAGCCAGAATTGGATGAGCAGGTTCACGACTATGTGCGGACAAGTCCAAAGCCTCAAAAGTGACTGACCAACTCAACAGGCAGTGTAATCACAGAAATCGGTGATTTCAGAGTCGACAAAGCACAAAGTGATGCCGGCAAGACCAAACTTGACCAAATTCAATTTAGGATTTGTTTTAGGTGTATAGAATGTGTCTAGGTCAAAAGTTGACAGTTTTGCAAAAAATTTGTGACTGCTGTAAATAATCACGATTATTTACTTTTGCACTATTTTTTCTTGAAAATTGTCACATCACCTCACCTACCATGTGTACACACCTATTACATGCCAAAAGTCAAGTATGAGCCAAAATGAGCACCTATAACTTGGAAAATTGCTAGAAAATGCAAAGAAGTCTTTGCAAGCCAATTTTTTGGGTTATGAGCAACATTTTTTTTATCCAAATCACCTCATATCTCATACACAGAGTCTATACAATGCCTAGAACCAAATTGTACCAAAAAAATATTTATTTTAGTAAAAAAGTTAAGAATCGCGATTATTTACTTTCTAGCCAAAATGGGGGAATTTTGATATTTTGCCATCATACATCCAAACGACATCATGTGTTAAGCCCACTAGCCAAGTTTGAACCAATTTGGAGCTCAAAATCTCAAATTTTCACTATATCTACTGTTTCAGAGATCTAAAGCCAAAATCTGGTACCATTTTCATCCTATGCATCCAAATGAGCCCATATTTCACTCAGAGTGTATATAATTCAAACCTGTGATGCCAAGTTTGCAAAATGTTGAAAAAAATACTCTGTTGTAAATAATCGTGATTATTTACTTTAGTTGCAAAAATTCGTTTGGACTTTAATGTTTTGTTCCTTACATGTTTTTATGCACCTATGCTTGTTCAAAAATTGATTTGAAGAAAATTGGACCAAAATTGTCAGCATTTAAGACTAAAGGACATTTCATAGAAAAATCCAACAAATCTGCTAACTCTGACACTCTATTCACTGAACAGGATCCATGCAAGCAACAGAGAGGGCCAAGAAGAAGCTCAACCAAAAGGAAAAGTTGCAAGAACTACCCGCATACCAACTGGATCTAGATTCAGTCAAAGCCGCCTAGGCAGCGTATCTTTCAAAAGAACAGCTAGAAGAGCATCACACCATAGTGTTCACCGGCAGATTCAAGAGTGAGGAGGGACATCAGGTAGAGTTGCAACTCCTACCGAAAGAAGTATATGATGTCGCCACGAAGCTTGAGACCAAAGAAGCCAACCGCCGCAGGCTAGGACTCAGAGACTTTTATGAACAAGAGCCGTGCGGTGTGGATTTCCAAAAATCTTACGAGCTTTTATCCACGATAAAAAATATGGAACTGCCCAAATTTCTGACCCGCTTGGAAATAAAGTCGAAGTGGTAATAACCAAAGAAATAGTGACAGAAGCACTCAGACTGCCCACAAAAGGAATGACGATGAGGGCAAGGAATAGGAAAATGGTAGGTACTTTCACCAAAGAAACCGCCGTAATCACCTTTGTAGATCTAATTCAGAAGCAGGTGGAAGAGCCTGCCAGGTTACCAACATTTCCACTTCCTGGCTAAAAGGCCACCAAGGTATACCACACCAAATCATGCGGTTGCCGCCACTTTCACACAAATCCTCAAGTCAACAACCAGGCAACCGTTGGACCACGCACAATACGTCCTGACCACTCTGAAAGGCACAAAGAAAGAAGGAAATATCATTTACCTGGGTGCACCAAAGGTATTGACTAGGATTGTGTACCATGCCATCGACATGGCCAACAACCTACCACCTACCCCAGACCAAAACACTTGAATACTGGCAGCACAACCATCTCCTTGAGCTACAAGATCAGCCAAGAGATCCTATAGATCTGATGAGGAGTCGGCTGAAAGATCGTCGGAGAGACACAATAGTGAAAGCTCAAATAACGAGGAAAAGAGAGCAGGAAGAGAGGATGTTGGAATTAGGGTTGCAGAGAAACACACACAGCTTGGAGAAGACGAAGCAAGCTCAAGGCACACAATAGAGAGTGTGTTACTTAGTGTGCAATGGAAAGATAGATAGCCCTAGAGTGATGGGCGGTGCACGGGGGAAAAAACCTCCTAAAGAGGGAACAAATTGCCCTGGTGGTCCTAGTGTGTTCACACACATCACTACCACATGTATATGGTAACAAATCCCCCCTGGAGTGATGCGGTGAACGAGAGCTGGCACATGAGTAAAGGGAAGTGCCATGCCCTGAGGACATGATGAGTCCACAAAGGGCAGTAAGCCCAAAGCTTTGCGAAAAGCTTCAAGCTTCTCACGAGACAATGCCTTTGTGAAAAGATCTGCAAGGTTGTCCTGTGTTGGCACATAAGCCAAGCTGATCTCTCCTGCTGAGAGCCTCTCCCTGACATAGTGGTAATGCACCTCAATGTGCTTTGTGCGAGCATGAAAAACTGGGTTCCTCGCAACTGCCAATGCGCTCTGACTGTCAGTGTAGATAGTGTTGTCAGTGTCCTGTCCAACACCCAAATCAGCCATAAGGCGTCTGAGCCATACACACTCAACTGTAGCTGTGAAGACTGCCATGTACTCAGCCTCATAACTCGAAGTGGCCAAAGTAGGTTGCTTCTTGCTCAACCATGATATACATGAACTGCCAAGCATGAAACAAAAACCACTTGTGGACAGCCCAATCTAAGTCCAAAAAAGCATGTAAGTCTGGTGGCAATGATCCCCCCTTGGGATAAAAAAATCCAAGGTGTAAAGTGCCACTAAGGTAGCGGAAATTCCTCTTGACAGCCTACAATGCTTAGACCCTAGGCTATGCATGAATCTCTGACCTGTGAGACTGCAAATTGAATATCTGGCCTCGTGTTGCATACATAAATGAGGCAGCCAACAGCGGTTTGGTAAAGAGTGACATCAGCAGGATTGCGAGCATCATGTAGACTCAACTTCAAACCTGTTTCCATGGGAGTGGCAATAGGTTTGCAATCCTCAAGTCCAAACTTACATAGCAATGTCTCTATGTAACTTTTCTAACACAAGGAAATACCACCATCACACTGCTTAAACTGTATACCCAAGTAATGATGCAACAGTCCCAAATCTTTCATCTTGAAAGTAGCATTCAAATCAGCCTTAAATTCAGCAATATGTCTCTCATTTGGTCCAGTGATCGGAAAATCATCAACATAAAGAACCACAATGAAAAGTATGTCACCCTCACGCTTTACATACACAATGTGATGTCTGTTGGATTGTTATTATGAAAGCCTCGTTTGATCAAATGAGTGTCAGCTTTCTCATACCAAGCACGAGGAGATTGCTTCAACCCATACAAAGCCTTCTTACATTTGCACACTTTGTTCTCTTGTCCTTTTATGACAAAACCGCGAGGCTGCGTTACATAAACTTCCTCAAATATGTCACCATTCAAGAAAGCAGTAACAATGTTTGATTGATGTACATCCCAACCAAAATAAGCTGCCAATGCACACAAAAAACGCACAGTAGTCATATGACAAGTGGGAGCAAAAGTCTCTTCATAATCTATGCCTTTTTGTTGTGCATAACCCTTTGCAACAAGTTGAGCCTTATGGCAATCAATCTCACCATCCGGCTTGCGTTTCAACTTGTAAACCTACTTCGTACCAATGGCCTTTTTCCTAGGAGGAAAATCACATAAAGTCCATGTGTCATTTTCTATAAGTGCATCATATTCTGATTGCATGGCAGCCTCCAATTTTCTGAATTCTGTGCTTCATCAAAAGACACAGGCTCTTCAACATCATGTAAACTAGACACAGCCAAAGCATAACAATCTGATGCATAAGATGCATGGCGAGAGCCTGAACGAGTACGACTAGACAAAGGTGCATCCAATTTAGTATCACGCAAAGTGTGCACCAGCCATTTTGGCATACCTCTAGCCTGCTCATTTTCAGCCCTTTCCTCATCAAGTACATCATGTACATCTGCATCAGTAATAGGCTGATCTGTAACATTTTCAAAAACCCCCATAGGCTGTACATTTGCCTCATTGGAAATTACATTCGTATTTCCACCACTGAAAAGAGGCAACAAAGTGTCATAAATGTCTTATGAGCTTACATTACTATCTCTAGTACATGACAGCAAGGGCTGAACAGAATCTTCCACAAACACTATATCCCATGAAACCAGAATACGTTTTGTTTGCGGATGATACAACCTATAACCTTTGCTTTTAACACTATAACCAACAGAAATACATTTGACAGCCTTATCATCCAATTTTCTGTGATATGTTTGTGGCACCAAAGCATATGCCAAACAACCAAAAACACGCATGTGCTCAATAGAAGTCTTTCTATCATGCCGTGCTTCATATGGAGTAATAGACTGCAAATCTTTAGTAGGACACCTGTTAGGTACATAAGTGGCACACATGATGGCCTCAAGCCAAAAAGAATGCGGCAAAGCTTGACTTTTGACCATACATCGTGCCATTTCCGTAAGTGACCTGTTTTTCCTCTTAGCGACACCATTTTGTTGAGGTGTATAAGGCACTGTACATTGGTGTTTTATCCCATGACTAGCTAGAAATGCATTAAATTCATGAGACATATACTCCCCCCCTCGATAGGAACGGAGGGTGTCCATAGTACATTTCGAGACATTTTCAGCCATAGCCAGAAATTGTTTGAAGCACATAAAACTTCGGACTTTGCTTTAAGAGGAAATACCCATGCATGCCTGGAGTAATCATTTTGAAAGTCACGAAGTACAGGTAATTGCCCAAGGACGGAGTTTGCATGGGCCCACAAACATCACTATGCACAAGCTGCAACCTGCATGTGGCCCAAACTAAACCATCCTTTGGAAACTTAGAACGCTGCATCTTACCCAAAATACAGCCTTCACAAACATGTTTGACAGGTGCTTCAAGAGGGGGCAAAGAAGCAACCATATCAGATTTCTGCAAACGCAGTAAACATGCAAAATTCAGATGACCAAAACGTGCATGCCAAAGTTTTGCATCTGAAATAGCCCTTGAATCTGCAACATCGTTTGCAAAATTTTGTCCACACTTGTCATACAAAGTGAGCTTATACAGTCCACGGCATAAAATGCTAGATGCAACAATTTCATCACCAAAATTGAGATCATGAAATGTACATCTGTCATCCACAAATTTGACTACAAGTCCAAGTCTAGCAAGTGCGGATACAAAAAAGAGATTCTTCTTGATCCCAAGTACATAAAGTGCATCAACAAGTGTGAAAGAACTACCATTAGCAACAGTAAGCACAATCTTTCCAACTCCCTGAACTGGGTAAGAGGCATTGTTGACACAAGTGACTGAATTCCCATGAGGGACAGACTCAAGAGAGGTAAACAATTCATGATGTGAGGTAATGTGCTTTGTAACACCGCTGTCGAAATACCACACATGTGAATCTGTAGCACAACTGACAAGCATGCATCATGGACAGCAAGATTGTAAGTGCACTCTGCGCTAAAAGCCCATTCTGGAACAACATCAGCATTACAGTCTCCTTTCACAGAAGACTCAACAATGGCTGCATTTGTAGTGGAACCAGCATTTGCAGTGGAACCACTCTCTTTCTTCTTAGCCTCTTTGGCCTTCAACTTAGGACACGACTTGATCAAGTGATCATTAGCTTTACAATAATGGTAACGCATCTTCTTTTTGCCCTTATCACCAGAATTTCTAGACGAATTGCTGCGAGCAAAAGCATTAGGAATAGAATTTTTGCCACTCGCAGCAGAACCATAAGAAGTGGCTGCATTATTGTTACCACCCTTTCTTTGAGAAGCAATAAGAGCCTGTTCAACTGCACGCTTCCTAGCCCCGTTTTTTCTAGAAAGTGACTCTTGCAACAGCAATGTGCATAATGCATCAAACTTGACAACTTCAGATTTCCTTGGGTCATCAGTCTCCACGTACTAGCAAAAGTCTGGTAGGAATCTGGTAAGGCATCAAGAACAGTCTGCACAAGAGAACTGTCTGAAATGACTTCACCTGTAGAAATAAGTTGCTCATTGATATCCTTGACACTAGCAAGGAAAGTGTCCATATCATCTTCATCATGCATAATCTTCGACTCCAGCTCTTTACGCAGCAAATCAATTTTAGCCTCATTGCGGCTTGTATAAAGACCTGTTAGAATATCCCAAGCCTGTTTTGCAGATTTAGCTGAACGGATGTGAGGAACAATGGTGCGCTTCACAAACAACGCAATCAATGCATGAGCCTGCGCATCCTTTACATCCCAACGAGCTTGTTCTGTCGTAGACAAAACAACTCTAACAGCAGCAAGACCTGCAACATCCTCAACATCGCCTACATCCTCAGAACCAGGACGTACATCAATGCCCTGCACCATGTTCCAGACGCCCTTTGACACAAGAACATGTTGCATCATATAAGCCCACATGGGGTAGTTGTCCCCATCCAACCTGTCCTCAACAGCAAACATCTTGAACACATCTATGTTGTTGTTGTCAGCCATGGTAAATGTTGCACCTGATGTGAAAACTGTCCGAAAATAGGAGAAACGGAGCGGGAACAACACGTGCTATATAGCACAAACCGTAGAAGACTATAAGGCACCTGTTATGCAGAAAACGACACTGACAAAATTCTGCACAAAATGACGAAATAACCTGTGCAGTAGTAGCCTGTAGTGGAAACGAAGGCCGAAATGAGCCCAAATCAAAAATCTGAGCAGACCGGGCTCTACGAGCTATCCTGAAATAGTTTTTGACTTGTGAACGCTCGCCAAAGCTCACTAAAATCGTAGAAAGTGAGCAGGCGTGTACTGGAGCAGCTGGCGACTAAGCCCGGGAGGACGCAACCTGCTCTGATACCAATTGTTGGAATTAGGGTTGCAGAGAAACGCACACAGCTTGGAGAAGACGAAGGAAGCTCAAGGCACACAATAGAGAGTGTGTTACTTAGTGTGCAATGGAAAGATAGATAGCCCTAGAGTGATGGGCATATATACAATGCACGGGGGAAAAAACCTCCTAAAGAGGGAAAAAATGCCCCAGCGGTCCTAGTGTGTTCACACACATCATTACCACATGTATATGGTAACAGAGGAGATGAAGAGAAAAGTTGTGGCCGCACACGAAGAAGAGCCTGTGCAAAAGTAATCCCGCTTTGAAAGAGAAAAACATGCTTACCAACGCAGCCGGCAAGCACAAGGAAAGGACCCCAAAAAATGGGTGCCTAGTGGACTTAAGGGACCAAAGACAAAGCATCACATCAGGAAAGAGGCTGAAGATCCAACAGAGTCCTTGGGAAAAATGTATCAAGAAGCAGAAGCCCTGAAGTTGAAAGAAGCCCAAGAAGAGGCAAGGAAAGCAAAAGAGACGGAGGACCAGAGACAAGCCGAGGAAACGGCAAGGGAAGAGGCACAACACGACCAAGGTCACGAGTCTGCCCGACTCACTTCACCGCCTACAGAACATCAAGATAATCCTATGTCGATCCCACCACCATCACCTGCAGGTAAAAACATCACAAAAGAGCTAACTAAAGAAGTTAATCCTGAACAAGAGAAAGCAGCCAAAGCTACACCAGAACCTAAATCAAAAGAAGCAGAAGAATCTGCACAAGAGGCTACTGCTACACCAGACCAACAAAAAGAGAAAGAACATGAGCCAGAAAAGGAAGTGAGTCCTACACCAGAAGAGACCACAAAGTCTGAGCAAACACAGGAACATGGAACAGATCCAACACCTTCTACCTCCACATAGCAAGAAACAGCCGAGGCATCCACAAAGTCTCAAGGAAAACAAGGCAAAAGAAGGCTAGACACATCCTCCAGGGCAAGAAGAACCAGCCACCACGACGCAGCCAAGAGACACACAAGAGGCAGCAGAGACATTTAGGAAGCTAGCAAGAAACAACGACTGGCAAACAAATGAAGAAGTAATCCTACAAGTCAACGAATATGCAAGGCAAATGCAGGATATGACAGAAAGACTCCGATCAACAACACTTGGCCATAGCACAAAGGCCAAGGAGTTAGAGATGGTGATTGACGCTCTCCAAGGAGAGTTAGAAGACAGATTAAACGTCATCATTGATCTTCAGAGGCAAGTGCAGGAAATGAAAGCTGAATCTGAACAACATCAGCTGGCAAGAGATAGACAACAGAAGGAGATGGAAGAGTTAGATGATCTGCTTACAAAGTTGTCAGATGCATGTAAAGGCAAGGATGAGCAGCTGACAAAAGTTACAAACGAACTTCTAACGACAACCCTGTCAGCTCAAAAAATTCAAGTGCAGTTGGATGTCGCGAACGCTTCTTTACAATACTCTGAACAAATGATCAGGCAATTTTCTTGCGGCAAATACAAGAGAATCTAGCCATAGCCTCAATCAAAGCGACAAATGAAGTGTACAAGGCATTAGAGAAAAAGAACAAAGACCTCGAGCTGGAGTTAAAGCTAGAGCAATCTCAGTGAAGGGACCTGGATTTGATGAGGGTCCAAAGAGAAGAAGAATTGCTAAAAGAAATAGCTGAGCTTAAAAGAGTTAACCAGCTGCTGAGAGACGGAAAGCCGGAAATGCAAGAAGAGGCAGGCACTTCGGAGCAGCCTCAATAGATATACCCTCAGTGTCATTTGCTGAACTGGAGACACAGTCCATAGCAGAGCTGAGTGGTGAGAATGATTTCCAGGTAAACATTATAGATGTAGACATTGTGCGCATGGTCCAGCTCTCAAAGGCTGAAGAAGATGCGCTGAAAGAAAATATTGCACAAGAGGTGAATGAGCAGTGGAAGGTAGCGATGGATTGGGAGTTGAGAGTTCTTCATTCCATCAATGTTACAAAACTCACTCCCAATCAAATCAATGAGCAATGGCATCAGCAATCCCTGCCATACCCCTTGATAAAAGTGGAGTTACTCCAAGTGAAAGAGAGGCTCTACAAAGACATGCAAGTAGAAGGCGCAGATCAAGACCACCCCAAGTGGAGGTTGAGCTGGTTGAACAAGAATCCAAGGTATTTGATTCTGTTCACAAGAGCACCTGCAACACTACAAAAGATCCCACTTTCTATCCTGTACCAAGAGTAAGGACTTGGCAAGTGCATGAGACACTGACGAAGAAGCGGCCAACCTAGCTGAACTACCGAAGATTTTTAGCTCTAGAAAAGGGACCGGCCATAGAGGAATACATGGTGAAAACACTAAAGGGTGCCATTTCATTCTTCAAGAGTCTACTACCTGATATATATTGTGCAATGTTATATAAAATATGCCGAATGTTGCTCACCTGTATTGAAGTTTTTCATGAACTAGAGCAAGCAGGCGCCCCTTGGATGTCATTCCTCGAGGGTAATAAAGGTTTGTGCTATGATCTCAGTGGCCAACCTTCCGAAGAAGTTATCTATGGCTTCTACGCGAGATGCATGTTTTTATCTTCACACAATATGCTGGCATTTGAGGAAGCGTTCTACACAGGATTCTTCACTTTGGCGAATGAAGATATTTGCACCAATGATCAGCAATCTAACCTCAAGGTTTGTAAGCTACTCAACGGTGGAGCTGAAGAACAGAGTAACCGTGCAGTTTCTGCAAGTGCCAGATAAAGAAAGGAAAATCAGATACCAAAAGTCACTGAATGCGCTTAAAGACCGCCTCGCCAGCCGCCAGCCCGAAGACTATTTCAGCCCATAAAGCTGTGTCAAGGGACTACATAGGCAAGGAGGGGGGAATTGTTAGCAGCAAGCTAACACGGATACCACAGATACCATTTTTTGGAGTTATCATTGTAAAACACTTATTATTTCGATAAATCGGGAATATTGTAATTCCTATTTTCTCGGATAAACTGTATAATTAATGAGACGGGGCTACAAGCTTCCAGATTGTATCAACCTGTCATTTTCCATCTTTGGTAGAACTCTCAGATTATTAGTTTTGACCACCAAAAACCTTGGCTAAGGTATAAAAGCCAATTTTTGTAAGTTATTTTCAAGTTTTGGATAATGAAATACGCATCCTGAGCTAACGGTGCTCACTCCTCTCCTTCTTGCGTTTCCTACTCCCTCCCTGGTTGTAACATTGCAGTCGCATTTGTTGCATTGCAACTGTAAGTAAGAGCTCTACGCATTGACGTAAGCAGTTCACAGTAATTCATAGCTTTTGGCATCGCTGACCCATGGCCTAATTTCATCATAACTAGGAATTTACACTTTCAAATCAAAAACTAAGCATAGGCGGGATATTGGGACATCATTGCTAAGCATTTAGATGCATTCTGGGTCGAAAACGACTAGGTCAAAAATCCATTGCTATTAATAATCGCGATTTTGAAACTTGACCTAAAGTGGATTTGAGACCATAAGCATGTGTGCTTAGGTCTTATAAACATGTCCTAGAAGTTTCGTTATGTTTGGATGTCATTTGATGCTATAACGGATGTGATTTGTTTACCAATGAGCGATTGGCGTTTGGTGATTTCAATCACTTGAGTGTAGCTTGAGTTAGATGCAAATTGTTAGTTGTTTTCAAAGAGATTGACAACCTTTTGTAGCCTCTGTACACTACTCGAGTCAGCTTCATCCCATGGATTGACAATTTAATCGTGCTTCTCGCTAATACTACAATAAGATAGGATGGTGAGGTTAGACATGCGTCTCACAGCTTTGCAGCACAAACTACCAAAAGAGGGCTGAAAAATTTGGCTTCTAAACCGTAGCTCGAATGGATCTGAAAGGGGGGTAAAACTTTAGGACGCCTGCGGAAGCCTGTTGGAAACGCTCTCGGAATGCTGAATTTGTCGATGCCGAAATCGAGATCCTGTTTGCACTCTTGAAAGTGTGCACACATGCGAAAATGATTTTGGCAGTGAAACCGCTCTAATACCAGATGAAGGGGAGGAGTTGGGAGCACAGCGGAAGAGGAATACACACACACACACACACACACACACACACACACACACACACACACACACACACACACACTCACCACCACAGCCACACACACAGGTTGGAGGGGGAGAGCCAACACGTACTGTGTGCCCCCTTTCTTTCTTCTCTATCTTATGCACTAAGGCACAATACACGTTGTACTTAGTGTTAGTGGCTCACAAGTGTATAGTTGTACACTTAAGGTTAGTAGCAATTAGTGATGGGCGGTCGGCCACATGGCCATTAAACCTAACACAATTATGTGATAATAGTCGTGGATATATTTTCGGCGACTATTACAACGCTTATTGTTGACAAAGCATTGCCGCATCAACTACTGCCAATGCAATTTTTTCCTCTCTTTTTCCATTTTTTATTCTGCGGTAATAGGAGTAGTTCTCAATTTCTCCTCTTATAGTGAATGATAAGCTCCTAAATGGAGCATTCTTAGTCTTCTTAAGTAGAGTGAATGCATTCTTGATAAGCTCATTTGAACATACTTAATTTTTGCCACAATTTTGTGGGGAGTTAGTGGTGGCCTTCATGAGCCTCCTCAAGCCTCATTTGAAACTCAAAGTATTCTTCCAACTCCTTTGAACTCTGATTAAGGCTTAAAAGTTGTCGGATTGGTGGCTAATTGAGATACAACCTTTGGTGACCACAAGAATTTTTTTCTTGGGAAGGAATTGATTGCAATATCTTCAAGCTTGCTAGTCTATGCAAGGCCAACTCAATAGCCCTCAGCATCTATAGGAGTCCACACAAATCTCACAAGCTCCATCATTGAATCACTAGCAAAGAAGCACACGGTAGAGTCCACAAATTGATTGGCAACCAATGATGAGTGACGAGCCTCAGTTGCACTCATTATTTTGGTAAAAGACCTCGACATTTGATCAACGTGAACAGTTTGATCAACTTGGCACATTTATCAGCACAACCTCACAAAGGTGCATCTATATCGGCACAAAGAGTATCACCAGTATCCTGCAAACCAGTATGTGCAATAGTAATCTTGTGAGTCATGGCACTCAACATATATATAGCTGATTACACACATGGGCATCCAGGTAGCAAGAGGCAATACACTATTTTTTACTTTTTGAGCCTTTTTTTGGCATCACTAGCGCTCTTGAGAGTCAACACACAAGCATGCTACATTTATTTGGCAACACTCTCTGGCTCCACTCAAGTTCTATTAGTGCACTGCAAGTTGCAATGCTCAAGTCCTTTTTAATCAAGGCTCATGAGGCAATTGTCATCTTCTAGCAATAGTGAGTATCTCATCTTGGTGGCAACGGCACACAACAATTGTGCATCAACCGGTCTTTTTTGGTGATATTTGTGAGGATTGTCACTCATGGCACTCTGCAACATAAAATCAACAAGGATTTAATTTAATTTATTTTATTTTTTAACTTTGTAAATTTCCTACAAGTGGCTATTCACACACAAGCCTCAATACGTACAGTAAGTGGACTTCCTACATAGAGCTGCTTTTCAAAATGCACATAATCTACAAATCCAAAGCTCAATCTCAAAAATTTGGGATGGATGTTAAATGTAAAGCCATGGAGCACATGAACACTCACTCATTAGGCATCACCTTTTGCAATGTATGCCATACATATGACAAGCATTTATACACGCAATTGACCTCAATCAATGGAGGATATCATCATCCAAAGCACATTAAAGTGTATGTTTTATCTACCATTTATGGGTTAGGCACTTTATGTGCGCTCTATGTGTGAGAGGATTAGACACTACCCCACTCAGGTAAGACCTTCCTTGAGAGAATTTTGTTTGTGCCCCTTACCATTTCCATGTTGTTATGTATGCCAAATACCTTCTTTAAGAAGAAATCCAAAGATGGAGCTATCAGCGACAAAACATGGACGGGGCTATAGAGGTGGCAGTAGCCAAACATAGCAGATGAAGAAGAAGACTAGGAGCAAGGGGAGGTGCTACTCTACAAGTAGACACTGGCAACTATAGAGGATATGGATGGTCTTCCACTTGAGGGGAGGATGCTTCAGTCTGTGTGACACCATATCATGAGATCACTCACTCTAGCATGTGTGAAAATAGTTTGTGTGACTACTAGTCTGTGTGACTTTCATTAGCCTGTGTGGTAGCCGATCTCTATGCAGGTGGACGGGGCTATAGAGGTGGCAGTAGTCAAACATAGCAGATGAAGAAGAAGACTAGGAGCAAGGGGAGGTGCTACTCTACAAGTAGACACTGGCAACTATAGAGGATATGGATGGTCTTCCACTTGAGGGGAGGATGCTTCAGTCTGTGTGACACCATATCATGAGATCACTCACTCTAGCATGTGTGAAAATAGTTTGTGTGACTACTAGTCTGTGTGACTTTCATTAGCCTGTGTGGTAGCCGATTTCTATGCAGGTGGTCAGCTATAAAAATCCCAAGGGGAGGTGTGTTAGGAATATGGTATTTTCCTATGCGCCAACTCAAGGTGTGAACTACCCCTAATTCAATAAATGCCTGTTGGCAGAACCCATGTGATAGCATTTGTAGCTTTCCACCTAAGATATGTGCCGCAGACAATGATGTGTTACCCAATGACACAAGCTATGATATCATGCTCTTTTGAGCCTATATAAGAGGCTTTGTATTTCCACTTTCTCAAGTATTATTATTATTAAGTTTACATTGCGTCTTGCTATCTTTCCATTACACACATACACACATCACGAGTGCCACACTCTTGCACCCACCATAGATCCTAACATCAACAAGCCCTAATTGAAATGAGGACCTCTAGTCGCGTGAAAGCCCCCATCTAGCAAGGAGTTGTCGGCTCCATAAGGGAGTGCCACTGCAGGTTTAACATCTACAATATCCTGTGACACATGCTTTGCACCCCACCCATGTCTCATAGTTGAATGCCTTGAATCTCCTCCAAAAGTACTGTAAACTATAGCCAAGCAAAAAGGGCAAGGTGAACCCTTTTCCATGGGACCCCAAGAGACATGACGTCTGCTACCAACCATGTGGCCTCACTTTGTGCTTGCCATAGGGTTCCAAACAAGTGGCTACCTCAAACTCTCCTCAATGCATGTGGGTTGGTGCTATTCAAGGCCACCCCACAACTACCCCCAAGACCAAAGTAGGCTTGTAGCAAAGCGGTCCTCCCAACTCTTACTTAGGCCTACTCTACGCAGCTCTACAAAAATCCAACGGTGTAAGGGCTCTATGGGCCACTTGTCTATGGGACCTGGGCCGGAATAATCCAGTGTAGCAATAGCTCCTTACAGGGCTCCTCTCTTGCAAGAAGTCCTCTAACCACAAGCTTCCCAAGGAGGGATCTACTCTATCGTGCTGGGTTGATGATCCCCAACCCTCCTTGAGAGCAAGGTAAAGTGATTACCCACCAAGAGACCTTGGCCCGCCGTGTCTTGCCCTGGCCACAAGAGATTCTTGATTAGCCTCTCTAGTTGGATGATGCAAGAGCTTGAGAAAATCTAGTAAGATGTGATGTACCACATAGTAGCCAATTCGAGGGGATCATGACATGTAAAACCAATATATAGTGTGCGTTCAAGGGCTATTTATAAAACCCCTTAATTGTGAATTTTCACCAATAAAAGGGACCTTTTTTATTCAATTTGTAAACTTTTTTTCAAGATAACCTTTTCAGGACCCTTTTGTATGTGAATTGCAGGAAAATATAGAATAAAATACTCCCTACTATTGAACCCACGTGATAGCATATTTTTTATTGTAGTGACCCCCTTCCCCCCTCGAGGTAGCCAACAACATGGTTGGCCACCACAACCTTGCCAATAAGAGAAAGACATGCCAAACTCCAATGGAGTAGTTTCCTTTGGATGGAAAGGAGGGAGGAGCAATCTACTGCTCTGGTGACAGATCCAAACCAACCTGACAGCCCAAGTAGCATATTGGTATCCCTAGAGGGATCCACCTAAAGCCCTCTCCAAGCGACCATTCAAGCACGAGAGCACTACCAACCCGGAAAGCCATTGTTTTCCACTAGTTGATCAATGCTCCTAATGCACAATAGAACACTTCAAGAGATTGCTCACACCTATGCAAGTTGGCCCCTTGACCCTCCAAAAACATGCATGACTCATCAGCAAACTCAACGTCCAAAATCTCATGTCCTCAAATAGCCAGCTACAATCCATACAAAATCTCATGTCCTCAAATCCGCAGCTACAATCCATACAAACCAGCCTCTTGTGAGGTCAAAAACCTATTCATCACCTCAGCATAGAAGAGGAACATGAAGGCGGAAAGAGGGCCCGATCGTGTGAGTATAAAGCCTTCCCCTCTTTCCCTTTCCAACAAAACCTAACTGTGTGCACACCTTTAGAGAGTCAACACTCCCCTAATCCATGCATATGAAACCCCATAAATCGCATAGTGTCCTCAAGGAATCCCCAGTCAACTCTATCATATGCCTTCTCAAAATTGCAAAGGAGTACCACAAGATCCTCTCCTCACATACGTGTAAGGGAAGTTGCCTCCCAAAAGGTAGACATGTTGTCAAGGATGTTACACTCCTTGACAAAGCCCATATGTGTCTCATGTATAATGATCTCAAGTAGCGATTGAATTCTCAAACTCAAAGCCTTTGCTAAGATTAAGTAGGTTGAGTTAGAATGGTGATGGATGGCCACTACTAAATCTTGTCCAAGGAGCCTCCCTCCTTGGGGATAAGATACATCAACCCCTCACTCATGTTGTTTGGAATCTCCCTAGTGTGCAAAATGTGCTAGTAATCACTACAAATATCACGATCAAGAACCTCCCAATACTCCAAGAAGAAGTTGGGAGTCAAACCATCCTCCCCTAGGTAGCTACCCTGGGAAGTGCTCTGGGGGCCTCTTGTAGATCATATGTCTCGAGAGGGATCTCAAGCCTCTGGCACATCTCCTTAGTGAATGAACAAGGCATATGTGCCCCCACCTACTCTCTGCATGCATGTTGACGCTCTCAATTGAAGGCAACTCACAATAAAAGTCAATAGAAATTGCACGTATATCCTTGGGCTCTGTAGCAATAGACCCATTGCGCTTTCTCACTAGTATGCGCATGGCAAGGACCCATGATCTCAAAGAACTCACCAATAAGTCTATTCCCAACCCGAGTCCATTAAGATTATTGACGATGAAAGGCAAACTCGTGGCACCGTTCCTCAATGATGATCAAGCCTACTACATCTGCTCCTCCATCCAAGGGCTATGTAGGTGACACTCATGTATCCACTGTAAGGAGGCAGTGCCTTGTTGGATTCACTTCTCCTCCTCCCTGGTCGTAGCCAAGCGAGATGCAGACTTCTGGAGGAAGAAATGACTAAGCTCCACAAGGTCAGTGGCCACTCTAGTGGTACTATCCAAACTCTCTAACCAGAGCAACACAACCTATTGTACATCCTACAAAATCCTTTGGGATGCATAGAATGACATTGCCCCTCCCCCATCTATCTCACATAGTAAAAATCATTGGCAAGTGATCGGAAGAAGTAGTCACTGCCAAAATGCAAATTGATCCTCCCATGTCACGAACGTGATTGTTAACGGGTCGCCACGACGGACGTCTGCAGCATAGCTTTCTGGCACTAACATAATGTCAATACTCACGGAAAGTGACTCGGATGGGGCACGGAGACTCTTTGAGATCGTCAATCTCAAGAAGTGAACCTTAACAAGCTAACGCAAGAACTCGACAAGCAAACCAACACTCAAAGATCAGGGAAATCTGTCTATGTCCTTTCTCACAGCTCTAGGTCAAGCTATCAATATGGGTACATGGATCGCGATCCATGTTTGGAGCCCAAATTAACTTTTCTTGGTACCATCAGATTTAGCATGATTAGGAGATTCTATGGATAATCAAAAAATTTTAAAATGGACCTCTTGATTGAAAGTTAGGTCAGTTATGGCACTTGCACAAAGTACTTAGCAGTTATGGGCTTTTGGACAGGTTTTTGATATCCAAAATCACTTTTGAAGAGACCATTAAATTCCTTGTGATGTCCTCTAGCTATGGTGCAAATATGGTATCAATCTGTGACAAAGGAACATGGATCACGATCCATGTACCTATGTGTCATATGGTAGTGAAACTTGGCACATAGTTTGTACTTGGTCTCCTAATGCTAGCTATGTGGTTTTTATGTGATTTGGACTTGTTTAGGCCAGGCAAAAGTCAATCCCTAGGTCTATTTTAGGGACTTCCTCTTTGAACAGTTTTTGGCACTTTTGATGACTTTTTGGACTTTTTTTGACAAAATTTCTTTTGGGACTTTTGTTCACAATGGTCTCTGCTACAAGCTTGAAAAGTTTTGTCCAAAAATTTCTCAAGGATACATGGATCGCGATCCATGTTCCTCCAATTTTGGATCTAAATTTTTGATGTGCCGATAGCTTATGATGTTTGTAGCCTGCTCCACAAATCTTTTTGAATTTGAATCAATTTTGCCCTACCAAAACTCACTTTTACAGTCTGTTGCAGTTTTGACAATGTTCTGTTTTTGGCTCTTTTGACCACTTTTTACAACGTTTTTGCATTTGGTTCTTTTGGGAAAAGTGGTTGTCTATGTCTCAGCTACCTATTGCCCAAATCTCAGCCAAAAAATTTTCATGAGGTACATGGATCGCGATCCATGTTTGACCACATTTTGACATGAAACTTGCTCAGCTTGTAGTCCATGTGATAGTGATCCTCTTCCCCAGATCTTTTTGAATTTGGACAACTTTTTCCTAGTCAAAAGTGAGTTTTTTTGTCTGCCCTACGGTATTGACTAGTTTATGTATTTGGCTATTTTGACCAACTTTTATTCAATTTTTGGACATGGTCTCTTTTCGCCAAGTTGCTCCACTAGTTATCAGGAATTTACTTGTCAAATATTAGCCCCAAATTCCAAAAAGATACATGGATCGCGATCCATGTTTGGTAGCATTTTTTCATGAATTTTGTTTTGTTGGTTCTTTATGCCCTGTAGAAGCCAAATCTCACCCCTTTTAGAATTTGGATCCCAAATCTCAAGATTTGCCCAATTTTGTGTCTGAATTCCTCTTTTTGCTATTTTTGCCCTAACAGCCAATTCTGATGTGATTTTTGAGTTTTTCTTTCAAGCAAACTTGTTCAGAGTAGTTTCCCAATGATTACACTGTAACTGGTCACTTTTCACTAAAAATGGTCACTGGGGTACATGGATCGCGATCCATGTTCCTCCATAGATTCTATCCAAACTTTCCAGATTGCTTTTAAAGAGTCCGTTGATGCCCTGGATCCACAAATTTTTTATTTTGAATCACTTTTGAGGTCTCTACCATCAAATTTTTAGAATTTCAGAGTTATGGTCGTTTTTGCCAATATATGGTTTTCACCCTTTTTCCCTCAATCTTTTAGCCCAAATTTGATGCTGGTAGTTTCTACTTATCCTACTCCTAAGTACTGAAATGAAACATGAAACAAAAACTAACAAAAACAATACAAAATAAAGTCACAATGGAAAACGGAACAGCACTCTGAAAGCATAGAGAAAATCAAAGAATGAAATGCTTTTGGCTATCTCACTCATAATCCTCTTTACTTCTCAAGAATAGATCTAGCAAGTCCTCGACTTCTAGACTCTATCAAGCGCTAAACCCCGTGTCTAGCTGCTTCACTTCTAAAGTGTAAATGGAATGGAGAGACAAATCTTTTAAAAAGAATGCTCTAAATACGCACTAGGTCACTCACCATCTAAGGATCATATCCCCAGTAGCGGCGCCAATGTTAACGGGTCAATACTCAGGGAAAGTGACTCGGATGGGGCACGGAGACTCTTTGAGATCGTCAATCTCAAGAAGTGAACCTTAACAAGCAAACACAATAACTCTACAAGCAAACCAACATTCAATGATAAGGGAAGTCTGCCTATGTCCTTTCTCACAATTCTAGGTCATCACGCCATTTCGGCACTCAAATGGACTCGAAATGCAACGAAATTTTAGGAGGAGATCTAGGACACCTAGGGGCGCTATCCTAGCAAGTCTGGTTGCAATCCAACAAGGTACCAAAATCATGATCCATCATGAAAAAGGTCCTGAAAACTGCAATAGAACTATCTAGAAATGTTGCTCTATGGTCTAAGAACACTCTCCTATGGTCAAAATGACTAAAAACAGTGATTTAAGCACTCAAATGTACAATTACGGCTCATAGACACGTAGTCGTGAGCCACAACAAAACTGACAATTCTTACACTTAAGTTAAAGAGCAAAGAGAGAGGAACACAATGCAAACTTTGGATTTGAAAACGGATTACCCAATCATTAGAAAGGTCGATTACAAGTTTGGAGCAGGTCGTAGCTTGAGCGTACGTTTTTTGAGCTCCCTTCTTCTTCTAAAAGTAAGCCTTCTTTCACATTAAGGTTATGGACCTTTATACCTAGGGCATTCTAAATGGCCAGTGGCCAGCTCACGCGGACCTTTACAATTATCATGACATCATTACAACTCAGGGAATTGACCTGTTACTCTAGAATTAGGATTTACATACAGTATCACTACACTAGCTCAGACAATTAATAGAGTACAAATGTGGTGTCCGTCTACGTGTCCGGCCAGGTGGGCGCCCGTTCGGTTTCTCCTCAAACAGTGGTCACTAGTGTAAAAATGATCTATCCTAGATAGATACATGCCCCTTATTATAAAGTCAGACCAAGAGAAAGAGAGGCTATCTAAGGGTTGTACAAAGCTTGCATGCTGCCATACATATGAAATACTCCTAGTCATACATAGGTGCTCCCAAGTAGCCAACTCAGCTATGTGAGCTGCAACATGGCTACCCCCACCCTATCCAAGGGGTCGTCCAACATGTTCAAGAGTCCCCCCACCCCCAATGCACCATTGCTCTACGTGAGGCAAGGAATCCACAATATGTGACCAAAACTTAGCCCGTGCACTCACATGATTGGGTGCATTTATGTTTAGGAATCCCACAAGGCTACCTTGAACCTTCATGGTGACCCACTGGGCCCTACCTGGCACAATAATACCTCTGCCACAATGGCTTGCTTCCATGAGTCTGCAATAGTCATACATACACCTCCCTAAATGCTGCTCGTCCCAAAAGCAGCTAACCAAAATGTTTCATATCTACCTCGTAGAACATGTCCACAACTCCGAATGTGGCTCTCACATAGACGATGTTCATGTAGAATGATAATATCAATAAGTCCACCCACAAGGAATCTCTAGGGCTCCTACCTCAAACCAACCCCAATGGTGCACAAGTTGTGGTTTTCCAAGGCCCTGGAAATTCCATGAGACAATCCACATGGGTTCAGTGAGAAAAAACCGATTCTACTGTGGTAGCGAATCGAGAAATCTTCAAGGCTAGTTTGAATGGGGATTAATGCGCATCCAATCAAGCACGAGACAAATGAGTCTACATCACATGCTCCACCAAGGCCCAAGATGATTGTGCAGTCCTCTGAGCCACGTCCTTTGCACAAGAGTCCTCATGAATGTATACATAGGAAGGGAGAACTATATGCCTAGAAAAGAGTGAATAATGATGTGTCTGCAGCCTTTGGCATTGGACAATCTCATTGTGAACTTGGCCAGTGGCCATAAAGTCCACACCAATCCCAGGGTCCCTAGTGTGATGATAGAACTCAAGGGACTGAGTCTGAAGCCAACCAAGTGTTGAATCCAAGGTTTGGTCCCGACCACAAAGTGGAAAAGAGTACCCCATTGTAGAGTCTAGAGCATCTATATTTCAAGCCGCAAGAAAGGAGTAGGGATATGGAGAGAGCTTTTCGAGTGAACGTTAGAGGGATCTTTTTATGGAAAATGGATTGGTTGGTAAAATTCTTGAAAAAACTCTCTCCATCAAGTTTGTGCTAGATTCCCTAATCTTATGCAGGAAGCTCGCTTTGCCAAATGAGTGATGGCCACTCATCACATACTCCATGTCACTCCTGTGCCCCAATTTCTCTCTCCTCTCTCTCTCTCTCTCTCTCTCTCTATCTATCTATCTATCTATCTATATATCTATCTATCTATCTCTGGCACACATCAAATCTCTATATCTCTCTCAAAATTCATGCAAAGGGTTAAAGGAATAGAAAAAATCCACATAGTTGTAATATCAGACCACTTGACAATAAACATATCTCTAATCAAAAGCATGTTAAAAGAGACCGTTCATAACAATTTACAAAAAAGATTAGTGTCTACATAATGCAAGGCACAACTTGAAATATCTACTCTTAAGTCATGGGCTGGTGGATCCAAGTCCACAATGTTTGGTAGCGGCCCCACCAAAAATGCTACCTTCAATGCACGATCCACCTCATCTGCATGCCTCTTGTCTTGCTCCTGCATCTCTCTAAGCCGACGTGCTTACATTTCCAAAACAGTGCGTAGTTTGACGGAGAATTCATTGATCTCAAATATTGTCCAGCAAAGCCAATACCCCATAGTCTCCTCCATACTAGATGACAACGTTGTGCTCGTTTGTATACTCCGCGAGAAATTGCCAAAAAAACAAATGCCCACATTCCATACCTCTTGTACAACAAACGGAAGTCAAAGCAAGCAAAAAAACATTATTTTTAGATAGAAGTTGCCAAAGTGCACCTCGCAGAGGTGTCCCATTTGCCTCTTTTGTCCAATCATCCTCCTCTAGCGAATCGAACTAGGCATCATCTTTCTCAAAGGCTCCTGATGTCCTAGTTTGCTCTTTCCTCATTGCAGACACCAACAATGTGCACACAATCCTATTTTCTTTCTTGCAGATTGGTGTCTTACAGATAACTACGTTTAGGTTGTCTTCATGCCATCCAACAGCAGTAGTGATATCACAAACCATGCCATAATTATATGACTGGCAGACCACTACAAACACGCCTTTGTCATAGGCTTTTATAAGCGCGACTCGAGCGAGTTGTTCAAACTAGCATGCTTCCATTTAGGACATTAGAATTGAAAGCCCATACATATTAGTGTTGGACAGCAAAAACAAAATTAAAGCGTTCACTGCAAACTCAACGGCCGACCCATCACAGAACGGATGAAGGCTTTTCTCCACAATGTGTGGCCTCCACAATGCTCAACAAAGCATTCTTCAAGTCATCCTCTATCTTGTTTGAGCTAAAAGGTGCAATCTGAATACGACTACCATTACTATCTGTAGAAATCCTCAAACAAGAGCATGCCATGGCATCAGATCAAGAAAGATCCTAATCCAAACAACAACTTCCATTTACAAAGGCAACTTACCAATTGATGGGTGCGTAACTATCGACAGTTTGAGACATGCAATATTTCTATTTCGAGACTTGTTGCAAAGTCAATTACTTCCTTTGCAAACATTACACTCCTTTTTCCTGAAAACAACAAAGAGAATCATTCTTTTTAATCCCATGAATGGCAACACAGCTCATGTTTTTCCTTGCTATGAGCTGGTCTTTGCGATCCTGTAGCTTCCCCAAAAGGCTCCAACTACACAACAATATCAAAATGGATATCAAAAAGTAGCTTTCATGAAGATTCAGGGAAAAAAGTATTGTTGAAACTACCAAATGTGTTACCTGAGATATTGTAGTTAACCCCTCTCCCTGAGACATTTTCACACGATACTCTGTCATTGTGGACATTTGTGCACCTCCACCCGCTCTTTCTTCTCTATCCTTTACAGTGCCATTGTGTGCCTTCTCCTCGTTGGGAGGGAGGTACCCCTCATCATACTCCAAGGACCATGGAAAATCCTGGTAAATTTTTCTCTTGAAGTTATGTGCTATCTGCATTGTGTTGGATATATACTCTGCTTTCTCAAGTTCAAGCATTGTGGCACTTCTAATGTTGAAGTTGCGCTTCATAACCATATAACACAACGTGGCATATTATAAGCAGCAAAATTAATTTGTTCATTCTAAATGCAAACACACAATGTACAAACCTACATAGACATATTTCCCCTGCATCAGCCTTTGTCTTGCTAATATTAGATTGTGTTCCTTTCTTCATAAGACCTAGCTCATAAGCAAAGTTCTAGCCCCTATGTTGCTCTTTGGCGTCCTCGAGGAACAAATCAAGGTCAAGACCGGGCTTCAATTTCAAATGTATTATCTAGATAGTGCTATGGAAATTCTCGACCTCTTTTACAATAGACGACCACAAAACCTCGATCCGCAATCAATCTTGAAAGACAGCAGATTCTCCTATTTCAATTAAAAATTATATATATATATATCAAATATTTTCTACACTGAATAGAGAATAGGAAGATTGATTGTTAATCAACTTACCAGTTTGAGGGATGTCCGAACTCTTCACATTTGCTAGATCATTAGAAGCCATTGCACGGAGAATGTAGGTTTTTTTAATAGCGGGGAAGTCCACACAAGCCAACCCATGCAATCGTTCCTTCGCCACCCACTTTGGATGGTTGGTCCACTAGATTGTGTGCATTGTCCTGCATGAACTTCCATATAGTTCAATATCGCATTGTACTCTAAGCATGTTTTCTTATACTAGTAGAGAATTACAAACAACCAACCCCCACCAATCATCTCCCAAGGACGGATCAACAATGGCCAATGCATGTTTTGTCATTTTTTTGGATGGCCCGTCAATTTCAAAGAATGATTTTTTGTATCAGGCTTGAAACTCTGAGAGAAGCATTCTATCCTTCTCCGCTATAATCTTTTTCATATAGAAAGGGTATACTTTTCCTACACACATGGTGCCAATGATGATTCAATTTGTTGACATCAAAAAAATTGTGCTAATAATTAATTGAACACTTTGATGCCACTTACAAGATGAAGAAGCTGTGATATCAGAGCGACAGGCACATTGTACCATGATTTCTTTCCAGCCCTCCTATCAATCTCTGCTTGCATCCATCTATAGACTACACACGACAATTTCTCCATGATAGCCTCTTTAGAAGCAAGGCCCATTGTCCACGCCATCCAAAGCATGTCCATGTAAGAGGTAGCAACATACTTAATCTCGTTCAATCTACATGGGATTGGAAAAAAAAAGTCAAGACAAAATGATACCAAAGCCGCTTACGCAACAAGAACCCAAGGATCTTACTTGTTTATACGCATAACAATGCTCAACATATCAACCTTGTTTGAAGAATCTATTGTCACCAGTTCAACTCAAACTCTAATGTGCAAATTGACGCCATTCTCGTAGGCAACACCTAGTATCAAAGAAAAAGACACATAATAATTGTAATTAAGAACACATATGTAAATTTAAACCATTAACAACGGAACTTAATCTCTTTAATAACTCCCATCCATGCAGCTAGCCTATGATTGCCATTCCAAGTATACAACTTTTTGTAGCACAAGTCACCCCAACAAGTGTCTTTGATTTCAGTCTCAAACTCCTCGTTGGCTGCTCGCCACAAGGGATCCCATGTCAGCAAGATATCGTTGTCTACATTGATGGAAGGATGGCCCGGTGCATCAAGTGAGCATATAAAGCATCCTTTGGGTTCATAATACCCCTCCAACAAGAATGTATCGACCAATGGTTGTAGGTGCTTGGGTCCCAATTAACCTGTCTTGCTTTCTCTAGCTTTATAAAACGGCAAATAGGAACTCAAGGCAATGGATCTCTTGCTCTACCTGCGTGATCCAAAATATGTTAAAACCCAAACTTTGCAACAGTTATTGATATTTATACTCAAATTCCCTTATGTACCTTCAAATTTCCAAGATTTTTCAACAACATATCTTGGCGAACTGTAACATCCTTGTTAATTGGAAATTCACCTCCAATAATTTCTCATGTTGTCATGTATGCCTCCATTTTCCTATCGTCAATTTCCTCTTCGGAGTTGTCAACATCAACTACAACTCTAGATGAAAACCCAAACTTTGCAACAGTTATTGATATTTATACTCAAATGCCCTTATGTACCTTCAAATTTTCAAGATTTTTCAACAACATATCTTGGCGAACTGTAACATCTTTGTTAATTGGAAATTCACCTCCAATAATTTCTCATGTTGTCATGTATGCCTCCATTTTCCTATCGTCAATTTCCTCTTCGGAGTTGTCAACATCAACTACAACTCTAGATGATGCTCCTTCTTGCACTTTTGCTTTACCTTTTGCTCCCTTTGTAAATTTTTTTGATGTCGCAATACGTGGCGATGGCACAGTGCTAATTGCCATGCTCTTGGAAAGGGATACACTAGTAGATGGCGACATTTCTTGTGGTTATTTCCTTGCTATCTTGGAAACTCGTTGAAAAACAAATATAATACAATAATGGTCATTTAATAAATAATTATGTCATGGCCACTCAATAGTTTACACACATTAAGAAGTCAACCTAAAACCAGTTGAGATATAGTAAAAAAATACCAAGTCGCTTTTAGGCCAAGCAACAAGATTTTTTGCTGCCTTCTTCAGGGTCGTCATTTCTTCCTTCGTCGAAGGAACACGAGGGAGAGGACCATCCTTGCCATCATATACTTATAACACTACAACGGAGAACCAACCAGATGGCAATATTCTCCCAAGACAAGTTTGAAGTCTTGTCTATTTGACCTACACCAATCGCCTCTTCATTGTAAATAAACTCAGCGTAAGCTCCAACATCAGATTTCTTGGGCATCTTTAGTATGAACAAAAAGTGAAGAAAAATGCTCTGATCTGCAAAAAAGAGCTGGAATTATTTTATTTTTTTTACCTCTCTCTTACTCTCCTTTGTTCTCTCTCTCTCTCTCTCTCTCTCTCTCTCTCTCTCTCTCTCTCTCTCTCTCTCTCCCCCTCTCCCTCTCCCCCTCCCCACCCTCTCTGGATACACCACTCTTTTTCTCCCTTGTTCTCTAGATCCACCATCCTTTCTCTCCCATCTCCTCTCTCCCTCCCCCTACACCCACATTCTCTCTCTGTCTTTCTTTCTTTCTCCCATTTTCTCTCCCTTGCTCTCGCTCTCTCTCCCCTTGCGCCCCCCTCCCTCTATCTCTCTTTATTTTTCCCATTCTCTCTCTCTCTCTCTCTCTCTCTCTCTCTCTCTCTCTCTCTCTCTCTCTCTCCCCCCCCCCCCCCCCCCTTTACCTTTCCTCTCGTTCTCTCCCTCATCTCTTTCTTTTGTTAAGTATGGAGCTTGATTTACCCCTTGTAATTTTTTGTATTAAAAACGCACATTTGTAAGGCCCCCATTATGAGGAGAAGTCATCGTGCGTGAAGAAAAATCACTCGCCTTTGCTTGAGACTGACTTCATCAAAATATTATAGCCGGATGGTGGCCGAAAAGTGGTCAGAAAACGGCAAGTCGTTTGGCCGGTTGGCCGGTGGCCAGTAGTCAATGGCCGGTGCCCGGTGGTCGGAAGTCAATGGCCGGTGGTCGGTGGCCAAATTCAATGGCCAGTAGCCGATTTCAAAGGAGGAATTGTCTTCTCAAGGGCGGCCACACATGGGTGGATTGGAGGGTCCAATTTGGACTTATCTACACAAGGGCGGCTACACATGGCTGCCTCTCATGAGAGAGGGCAACCCTTTTGGCCTATAAAAAGAGGCCATTTCTACACACATTTCACAATGTGAAATAATGCAACAGGTGGGTGTGAGGTGGTGAGAGTGAAGCAAGGCGAGAGCTCTATTAAGGGTATAATCCCTTTGTAATCTACTTCTTGTTTGAAGTACTAAAGCCATTAAGTGGCTGCTTTCCCATGGATGTAGCCCACATTGGGTGAACCACGCATATTGTGTGTGCTCTCTCTTTCTCTACTCTAAAATCTCTTGTGTGTGTAAATTATCTCTCTCCATTAAGTAATCTACTCAATTATCTACTTAGCTACGTCATATTTCCTAACAACTGGTATCAGAGCAAGGTTTGCTTGTAGCTAAATTATCTCAAGGAAAGGAATCCTTGAATTGAGTGGGAGTAATGACAGAGGAAGGGAAGCTCAAGATCGAGAAGTTCAACGGCAAAAACTTCCATGAATTGAGTGGGAGTAATGGCGGAGGAAGGGAAGCTCAAGATCGAGAAGTTCAACGGCAAAAACTACCAACATTGGAAGATGCAGATTGAAGACTATCTCTACTAGATGGACCTCTATTTGCCACTAGGCGGGTTTGCAAAGAAGTCTGTAACGATGGCAGATGAAGCATGGATTGTCCTTGATCAAAAGGCACTGGGAAAAATCCGGTTAAGCTCGGCCTCAACGGTGGCCTTCAACGTTTCGGAGATGAAGACCACGGAGGACTTGATGAAGTCACTTGACGAATTCTACAAGAAACAATCAGCATCCAATAAGGTATTTCTCATGAATCACTTGTTCAATCTAAAGATGGCAGAGAATGGTTCAGTTGCAGAACACCTAAATGGCTTTAACACCAACATAAGACAACTTCTATCGGTGAAACTAAATTTTGATGATAAAGTGCGAGCTCTCCTTATACTATCCTCTTTACCAGATAGTTGGGACAGCCTTGTGATGGTGGAGGAAGGGAAGCTCAAGATCGAGAAGTTCAATGACAAAAAACTTCCATGAATTGAGTGGGAGTAATGGCGGAGGAAGGGAAGCTCAAGATCGAGAAGTTCAACGGCAAAAACTACCAACATTGGAAGATGCAAATTGAAGACTATCTCTACTAGAAGGACCTCTATTTGCCACTAGGTGGTCTTGCAAAGAAGTTCGCAATGATGGCAGATGAAGCATGGATTGTCCTTGATCAAAAGGCACTGGGAACAATCCGGTTAAGCTTGGCCTCAACGATGGCCTTCAACATTTCGGAGATGAAGACCATGGAGGACTTGATGAAGTCACTTGACGAATTCTACGAGAAACAATCGGCATCCAATAAGGTATTTCTCATGAAGCGCTTGTTCAATCTAAAGATGGTAGAGAATGGTTCAGTTGCAGAATACCTAAAGGAATTTAACACCAACATAAGTCAACTTCGATCGGTGAAAATAAATTTTGATGACGAAGTGCGAGCTCTCCTTATACTATCCTCTTTACCGGATAGTTGGGACAGCCTTGTGATGGCTGTAAATAATTCTATTTTTGGCACAAATACTCTTAAGTTTGATGATGTTGTGGGTGTTCTCCTAAGCGAGGAAATGCGAAGGAGAAGCACAGAAGAATCATCAAGTGTGCTGCACTATTAGTGGAAACAAGAGGAAGGCCTAAGGAGAGGTTCAGAAACCAAAAGGGTCGTGATCGCTCAAGACGGAGAAAATCACGCACAAAGTCAGTTAATGTTGGAACCGCGGGCAAGAAGGGCCACGTCAAGAAGGATTGTTGGTCCAAGAAGAAGAAGGAGTCGGAGTCTCAAGACAACAAGCCAACATGGGAGGTCAATGTGGCAGGTAAAGTAGAACAAGATGCTCTAATTCTCTCATTAGATAGTGTGTCTAATTCCTGGATAGTAGATTCCCGGGCTTCATTCCATGCGACACTACACAAGCAACATTTCCAAGATTACACCAAAGGTAATTTTGGATATGTATACTTGGGAGATGATAAAGCTTGTGAATTTTCGGCAAAGGTACAGTTTGTGTCAAAACTGCTAATAACAAAAATGAATGGAAGCTTAAAGATGTTAGGCATGTTCCTTCTCTTCTTAAAATTTTGATCTCTATAGGACAATTGGACGATGAAGGTCACAACATTGCATTTGGAAGCAAACGGTGAAAGATCTCAAAGGAATGTTTGGTGGTTGCCAAGGGAGAAAAGGTCGGTACACTTTACTTGTGTACTATTAGCACGCAGCAATCTTCCACTTGTGCAATAGCTACGGAAGTCAACAATGCGGTATGGCACTATCGACTTGGGCATATGAGTGCCAAAGGAATGCAAATCCTTCAAACAAAGAAACTTCTACTAGGTTTGAAAGAAGTGGACTTAGAGTTCTGTGAAGATTGTGTTTATGGTAAACAAAAGAGGGTAAAATTTCAAAATTCAGGAAATGAAAGAAAAAATAAAAAACTTGAGTTGGTTCATTTTGATGTTTGGGGTCCTGCAAGTACACCATCACTTGGTGGCTCATTGTATTATGTTACATTCATAGACAATGCAACTAGGAAGACATGGGTTTATGTCATGAAGAATAAATCCGATGTGTTTTCCATATTTCAAAGGTGGAAAGCCTTTGTGGAGAATGAAGTAGGTACCAAGGTTAAATGCCTCAGATCCGACAATGGAGGTGAATATTGTAGCCAAGCTTTTGAAAGCTTTTGTGCTAGCAATGGCATTCTGAGGCAAAAGACAACCCCAAGGACACCTCAACAAAATGGGATTTCAGAAAGGATGAATATGACAATCATGGAGCGAGAACGAAGCATGCGGCTACATGCAGGCCTACCGCTTGAGCTTTGGGCGGAAGCTGTAAATACGTCTGTGTACTTAATCAATCGGTCACCCTCAACGACCTTGGATGGGGGAGTTCCAGAAGAGGCATGGACAGGTAAATCGGTGAATTATGCATTTCTCAAAGTGTTTGGGTGTGAGGCTTTTATGCACATAGATAGAAGCTTAAGATCAAAGCTAGATGCAAAGTCCAAAAAGTGTTTCTTCATTGGCTATGGAGAAGGTGACTTTGGATATCGCCTATGGAATCCTGAAGATGGCAAAATCTTTAGGAGTAGGGATGTCATTTTTAACGAACAAAATATGTACGAAGATTACTTGAAAAGAAAACAAACAAAAGAAACAGGTGACCAGTACATGGAGCTTGAGGACGTTGAAGACTCAAGGACTTCAAACGGTGACAATGTGCAACAACGTCAACCAAATGAGGAGCCTCAACCTATTCCCCAAAGATCTAGAAGAGCAAGTAGACCTCCAGAAAGGTTCGTTCCTTCCTTCAACCATCTCTTGATCTCAGATTCTGGAGAGTTGGAATCATACGAAGAAGCTATGCAACACGAATCCAAAGAAGAATGGATGAAGAGCATGCAAGTGGAGATGGACTCATTACATTGCAACCAAACATGGGAGTTGGTTGAGTTGCCTAAAGGTAAGCAGGCACTTCAGAACAAATGGGTGTATAAGCTAAAGGAAGAAGAAGGTGGGAAGAAAAGGTACAAGTCTAGGCTTGTGGTAAAAGGTTTTTTTCAAAAGAAAGGTATTGACTTCAATGAAATATTTTCTCCTGTTGTAAGAATGAACTCAATTAAGCTTGTCTTAAGCCTTGTGGCTGCTCATGATCTAAATCTTGAGCAAATGGATGTTAATACGACGTTCCCTCACGGTGACTTAGAGGAGAAAATTTACATGCTTCAACCAAAGGGGTATGAAGTAAAAGGTAAGGAGAAAATGGTTTGCAGATTAAAGAAGAGCTTGTATGGTTTAAAGCAAGCATCAAGACAATGATACTTGAAGTTCGATCGATGGATGTTGGATCATGGATTCACAAGATGCAACTCGGATCACTGCGTCTATACGAAGAATTTGGGAGATGGGAAGTTCATCATCCTAATGTTATATGTTGATGACATGCTGATTGCAAGTGCTAACATGCAAGACATCAAAGACCTAAAAGAGGAGTTGTCTAAATCTTTTTCAGTGAAAGATTTAGGTGCTGCAAAGAGAATACTTGGTATGGAAATATCAAGGGACAGGACGAAGAAGACAATAAAGCTATCTCAAGAGGATTACATTAAGAAGGTTTGCAATGCAAAATGCAAAAACGGTTTCTACACCTTTGGCTGGTCACTTTAAACTAACCAAGGATATGTGTCTAAAGACACAAGAGGAGATAGCCTATATGTCTAAAGTTCCATATGCTGCAGCAGTAGGTTCTCTTATGTATGCTATGGTCTAGACAAGGCCATACATTGCACATGTACTGGGAGTTGTAAGTAGGTTCATGGATAACCTAGGTAAAGAGCACTGGCAAGCTGTGAAATGGATACCTAGACATCTAAGTATCCTTTTAGATATCTAAAAGGGAAAACAACAAATGCTTTGTATTTTGGAGGAACTGATTTTTTTTTTAGAAGGGTATGCTGATGCCGATATGGCAGGTGACAAAGATACTCGAAGGAGAAATACTGGCCATGTCTTCACGGTTGGAGGCACAATAGTAAGCTGGGCTTCAAAGCTGCAGAAAGCAGTCTCACTTTCTACCACGGAAGCAGACTATGTAGCAATGATGAATGCAAGCAAAGAAATTATGTGGCTTCACAGATTCTTCGAAGAGCTTGGATTCAAACAAAACAATTATGTCTTGTACAGTGATAGCCAATGTGCTATCCATCTTGCGAAGAACTCAGTCTTTCATTCAAGGACAAAGCACATTGAGGTGAGATATCACTTCATACGCACTCTTTTGGAAGAGGGACAACTAAAGCTAGGAAAGGTGCATACAAGTGAAAATCCTACAGACATGTTTACAAATGTGGTCAATAAGGATAAGTTGAGCTTTTATTATCTTCAATTGGCATTCAAGGATAAGAAGCCAGGATGGAAAGCAGTCACAGGTTTGGTTTGGAGATTAGTCTCCAAGTGGGAGATTGTTAAGTATGGAGCCTGATATACCCCTTGTAATTTTTTGTATTAAAAACACAAATTTGTAAGGCCCCCATTATGAGGAGAAGCCATTGTGCGTGAAGAAAAATCACTCGCCAAAAAACAAAATCACTTGTAGAAAACCAAAATTTTCACGTAGTGCTTCATACATAACATTCTTGCTACAATGGGACTTATTTGTAGATTCCTCTATGTGAATATGTGTGCGTGTGTAAATTGGGTGGGGGGGAATCTTTCTTTATGTCCACAATTCACTGCCTTCGATGGACTAGTGTAGTAAAGGGTAGTACTAGAAAAATCCCGGGGTCCAATGTATTTTAATCAATTGAAATTATAAAATCTTGGCTAGATTTTCAGCTTGCCTTTAAGAAAACTCGGAAATTTACACAAGTTTTAGTTTGATTACCGAAAAAAACTTCAAATTTTGACCTAAAAACTGGGAGAATTTCAAGTTTGCCCTTATTTTCACCAGCTAGGGAAAATGTATTTTTCTAGCCTTGGTGAAGGGGAAGGAGAGTGATGAAAGAGAGGAGAGACTCATAGCACAGGTAGGGAATCGGCTAGGAGAGGGCCCATAGCTCTAAGGGTTTAATTTGAAAAGGCCACTTCATTTTCCAATGAAAAATAATTGTCATCTTATTATGTAATACTACCGTCGCTTGTCTGATGAATGAGAGAGAGAGAGAGAGAGAGAGAGAGAGAGAGAGAGAGAGAGAGAGAGAGAGCCTGTCCGCACGACAAAAGAGCGGTCACAAACTCTAGTTTGCTTTAGCTCTACCGTCCACGCTTCGAGTACCTCTAGAAGGAGCCACAGGCAACTTTCAAACTTGATATTTCTCATCTCATTCTCTTTAATTTTGACAAACTAGTACGACCGGCCGCCATCGACGGCCTCTCTCTCTCTCTCTCTCTCTCTCTCTCTCTCTCCCTCTTTATCATGTGCACAGGGGCTTCTCTCGGTTTTGAAGTTTAGCCTTCATGTTGCACGTGTAAAGAGCTTCCCCTTCCGTCATATTATGTTAGTTTAGATTGAAAGCAGGACAAATAAATGAACCCACGACTTGGGTGTTCCACCCTTATTACGACCCGACCCGTTTGTCTACCATTCTTTCATTCAGCAATCCTGTATTTTGGCGCAGTGCAAAATGGCTATTGTTTATGAGGTGATGGTGAAGCAGGCGCGTTCTCTGATCTTTGGGGATTTCTTCAGGAAAAGCAGGAAGGACAAGGCAGATTCTGCCGCAGAGGAGGCGTGTCGCGTGCTTCAAGACCTGGTCGAGAAGCCCTTGAATTCGAATCCGCCCGCCAACGAATGCGTCCCTCTCGTGCGTAGATTGCTAACCACAGGCGAGGCTGCAATCGCTTGCGATACTTCTGCCAACCCTAACCCTCAGCCCCTCTGGGATAGTAAATCTGCAGAGAACAAGCCTAGAATATTTATCCGCTCTAGGCTTTGATCTGAAGCTTAGAGGTCGTGTCTCCCTACAGCATAGAGGTTGTTCTGCCGATCTGTAGCATCTTCAATCAGGTTGGCCTCTCTATACTGTCAGCATCCTGCTACATTACATTTCCCCTGAACTGATTGTGTCGATCAAGACTTAACTGGCAGGCTACTGTTATGTGTAAGAATTGTATATATTGAGAACTGTATGTTTGACGTCATTTAGAAGTTGGTTATTGTAACATTGCAGTCATCAGCTGCGATTATGACAATACCTGTATGTGCGTCAAGGATGCATGTCCTTGCTAACGGTACATGTTAATAAGGTCCCGACCGCATATTTTTCTTTTTGCACTTCTGTATTTGGAAGCACCGCGATTTAAAATCTTTGAGGGATGACTTCGCTACCTGGCGTAAAGACAGAGTACTGAATGTTGAGGGATGGTTTCCCTATCTGGAAGGAGGCAGGTCTAGAGACGGTACGAACGAGCAACAAGATGAGCAACGTCTTACTAGATTATATAACTTTGAGCTTGCATTTTAGCTGCCTTTTTGTTTTTACTGAAGTCGAAGACCCTTAAAGCATAGGCTGGTGTTGGCAGCTCTGTTTTGAATTCATAGACAAGGCTTCAGTAGTGGACACCTCTCCTTACGTATGGACGTTTGCAGTTTTGCAAGCACAGCTTTCTGTTCAAACTTCCTTTTATACTTTTTGTTATAGGAAACTATGTCAATAGTGTTGAAGCCAGATGAACACAAATGTGGACTATCATATGATGATGGAAGAGAGTGGGGGCTACCTTTTCACCCTGGCCAGTTTATCTACTGCTAGATCTTAGAAGTTGTCGGAGGTTTGTGGCAGCATGTGGATGGAAGAGCTCAGTCTTCCTGATTTGTGTAAAGTCGTCCCAAGTTTAATGCTCGGCTTTTTTACTTTCAAGGAAGTTGGACGTTTTCAAGTGGAATTCCTCGATGGACTTTTACCCTGTATTGAATATCAGTAAATTGTGTTGATTGCAGAGTATACAAGTCGTCGAGCACAAATAATGCCGCTCCCCCCCCCCCCCCCCCTCCCCCCCTTCCCGCCAACAACAAACAACAACAATAAAACAAGACAAGTAGCACTGCAGATAAAAAGCAGAAAACAAAACATGTACTCGATAATGATTCACGGGCTCCCATTATATACAAGATCTGTCTCAAATATGTTGATATAGCAATTGAAGGTGTACTCGGATCTAGAAGGGTCTGTGCTCTATGTCAACAACCACTTTTTTCATCCATTTTTTTTCAAAGAAATGTCTTTTTTCTGCCTCTGCACTTCAGCAACTCTGCCTTTCAGTTTTTCTGATCCTTCAGTTGTTTGAAAGATGCGACGCTTTCCCCTTTTGATTGCTGTCCACAAACATGACTTGGCACAGTGCAGAAGCTGCTAAAAGTGTAAACTTGAAAGTAGTAAGCTTGCAAAACTGGCTGTGGCAAGTGATGAAGTTGTCTCGTCTTGCAAGACTATGTGCAAGTTGAGGCTGTGGCACTGATGCTTCTTTAAGTTGATATCAATCTTTTCAATTCTGGTTCGAATCAATCAACATTCATGAGTTTTTACTTTTTAAAAGATTCATTTTTAACAAATCTGGGGGAATGTCTCCAAGAAGCTCACAACTTGTCTAAGTGCTCTACCTTGGTAGCCTCCTTCCGAAGTAGATCAAATTTCAAAAGGTTTTTGTATAGCTTCGGTCTTGTTATCAATGGTGAAGGCAAGGGTTTAAAGGTACCTATTGCCACACCTTGATAGCTTCCTTTGAGGTCCCTCCCATACACCATTTAGAATGGATATGGAGTCAACCCGCATTGGCACCAAGCCGAAGTATTGAAATCTGCCCATATGTGCTTGTAGGACTAGGTGGGATTTTTGGTCGACAATGCATGTTGATGTGGCAATTGTAGGGATATGATGATGTGGCAACTTTTGCATTAGTTTTTGGAGTAGTTGACTTTTGAGCTTAAAAATACTTGACTCGTAGTCTTTTAGGCCTTCGAAAAAATGGGCGTTGAATTTGGTCTCAAAAAACGTGGTCCAACTCTAAATAGGGTGTTCCTACCATGAGGGCCTTAACAAAAGGTGGTATGGCTTAATAAAAGCATTAAAAGTCCCAAAAATAAAAAAAATAGAAGTTAATAATGCGCTAATTCATTGAGCAATTAAATGCACATATGGGACTTGATTGGATATTTGTCGAATGGCTCTTGTTGATGGCTTCGTGCACACAAATCACATAAATCAATTATGCCTATAAGAATGATGATGCGGCAAAGCAAGTTGAAACGAACACAAAGCAGCACTTTAATTTAGAATTGCATATACGCACACAATTATTGGAGTAACACTATCAAAAGCTCACTAATCAAAAAGGGTAGTGGCTCATTGGTATTATTAAGAACATGCCCAAGCTTAATTAGCGATGCTAGTGATTAGGGAAAGAGAAAAGAGAGCGGGATTAATTAGGCTTAAGTATAAACCGTCGGCTTTGATATCAATTGTTGGGTTAGATGCGAAAGCATACTCCCTAATCACCAACAGTTAGCATTAGGCTATGGAGGGTGAAAGATTAAGTTAACCATGGTGTTAGCATTAGGGATAGAAATATGGAGGTTAGGGTTAGGCTATGCCAAGTGCAAGAGCAAAAAGAGAGAGATATAGACACAATGATAATGTTCAAAGTGCAAATGCTTCATTAGAAAATAGTCTTTAATATAGGCTTGGGGCTTTACAATCATTGGTTTGAGAATTGCATCCTCCTGCTATTGACCATGTCATCATTTATCTTTTCCTAAATGGCTAGAGGGCTTTCCCATATGGTGCCACAAGTTGGGCTTACCCTAACATGGATTCGGTTGGTATTGTGTGAGTTTATTGGACTTTTATGTTATGTTCTCCTAGAAACCTTCAAGAAGGTCTAGTGCTAGGAAGGGATAAAAAAACACTCGTATGCTAAAAATGCAAAAAAAATCATATAGCTACCGCTTGCAGAAAATGCCCGAAGGATGCACCTTAAAATCTGTGAGTAGAATTGAAATATATAAGATTTCTTGGCTTGTACAATGCAAGAAATATTTGTTGCCTTTGGGGGTGTCGGAATGCACACACCCAACTTAGAGGAGAAGGGAAGCTCAAAGGCACACACCATAATTCGGCACTCACAAAGATAAAAGATTTTCTAAGACTATGGACATGTATATAAAGCTCGAAAAAAAATGCATCAATGGTTCTAAGTCTATTCACAAACATGACCACCACATACTAGTTACAATTCCCCCCTTATGAGATGTGGTGAACATGAGCTTGCTCTCAAATATAGGGAAGTGCTAGGCCATACGAAAGGCGATCAAATCACGAAGGGGAATAAACCCAAGGCTTTGCAAAAAGATTCAAGTATTTACGAGGCAAATCCTTAGTCAAAAGAGAGCATTTCCATTGCTCAAGCAAAAAATAGCGAGCAAAGTATAATTTTAAGCGAAGATGACCAAAACTTTGATATTCTACCGTCATAAAAGAAATCAAAACAATCACACAAAGTATGGCTAAAACATCCAATGAGATGAGAGACTATGTTATTGCTATAAAAGTGTTAACAAGTAGTTTCATCACAAAATTGCTATTGACCACAAGGTTCCTACAATGAGCCCACACAAAAGATGAAATATGAATTAATTTTAGAAGCTATATATTCTTGATCTCTACAAATAATAGGATATTACAAGCACTAATAGACAACACTGTCTTGATAGTGTTACATAAAATTATTAAAAGAACATGTATAGAGAACATAAGTATGAGCTCAAAACCAAAGAATTTTTACTTAAAATGAAGGATCGATGTGCCTCATATATCACCCAAGTAAGAGATGTTCGACTTAAAAATGATCTAATCCTCTCCTAAATAATTTATATTTACACAAAGTAATTCATTGATATTTCTATACATAACAATACGAGAGATATAAAATATAATCATTTTGACTATATCATTGTATTTAAAATGTCCCAAAAGCAGTTTAAAGACAAAATTTTGATCTCAAAATGAAGTACAAAGCTTTAAAAAAATCTTAAATTAATCTAAAATTTTGTATTTGTTAGGATTTGATAGTTTTGAGCACATTGTTGCATCCTGAAAATTTTACAAACGACTGCCTATATGCCTCATTCTGTCGGGAGACGGGGTTTCAAATCAAAAAAGGTCTCAAAACTGCCCTAAAGGATGCACCGAGACGGGGGACCCTTTCGGATAGTTTCCCGATGGAATTTCATAATTTTGGCTACATGGTTACGTCCGTAATCGCAAAAAACTTAAAACAAATATCCATACATGATGGATGGCTATCGCATATGGATAGTCGTTTCTAAGATTTTCGATGATTTTGGATGCAACCATGTGGTCAGAATTATGAAATTCCATTGGAAAACTGCTTGAAAGGTGCCGCTCAGTGCGGGACTCTTTAGGGTAGTTTTGAGACCCTTTTTCTCAAAATCCGGTTTTCGGGTGTCAGAAGGAGGCATATGGATAGTCGTTTCTACGGTTTTGGGATGTTCTCAACGCAATGGTGTGGTCAAAATTGTCAAATTCTAGCAACTATCAAAAATTAGATTAGTCTAAAGCTTTTTTGAATCTTTATTTTAATAATAAATGTATGATATTTACTTTCAAGGTTTTGGGACATCTCAATGCCATGATCTTTTCTAAGATTATGGGTATTTTCAAACACAGTGACATACCAAAATTCAATATTTTTCTCTCACATAATATTACAATAATAAAACCTCTATGATTTGACACAAAATACCTTGCAAGGTTTTAGGTCATGTCCACATTTCTTTTGGTAAGTGTTAGAACAAAGTGTATCCACATAATATAAAAGTGAGATCAAAGTTATAGTTTTCTATTATTAGTTTATATTTCACTAAAAATTAGTGAAATATTTTTAAAATATACTTTATTGCAAATTGGAATCTATATTGTTGTCTTCACTGTCTCTAGAGAGATGGCTTATAAGTCATTATGAAAGGGATATCTTCAATGTCAACATGCACATTAGTTAGTACGAGTAGTCTCTACTCTCCCCAAAGCAAGCTTGATAATTGGGTTGCATGTCATGATCTTGCAAAATCTCTTCAATGGCAGTATGAACTTAAATATAAATTGTGTTTTATACACCATCTTCCTTTTGCAAACAAGTGGGCAAATCACGTTTTTTAGTCAATCTTTTCCTTGATTAGATATATGACTTGCTCAGTATTTTGTTTGCTTGAAAAATTTCGCTCGATGTTTGGTAAAACTCTCAAAAGATCAACACGGTTATATTGCATAGGCACAAAAGCTTGGAATGAGCTAGTCTCTTTAGATAGCTATTCCAGTGTTGGAGTTCAAAGCTAGTTGTGGGTTCAGAGAATTCAAATGATGCATATCAGATCAGACAACTGGAATTGAAGTACTGAAGTAAAATAGAGAACTGAACTAAGAAAGAGTACTGAATTGGAAAGACTGAACTCTGGAACACTAGAACTGATAATGTATATTCAGATCAGTATGCATAATACAGAAGGTACAAGCTAAGCGTTAAAGTAGAAATGGCTCCAAACCCAAAAGGTTTCCAGGATTAAAACAAAACTTCAGAGATAAGTACAACGGCTAACAATAGTACATGACAATCAGTCGGCAACTAACCCGTAGAATGTGTAATGAGTCCTATTTATAGGATTGTGTAGAGTTCCTAAAGTAACTATTGTTGTAATGGAATTGGCCTATTAACTTCGATTGTAGCGGAAAGAGACTAACATAGTGAGCATTTTATTAAGGAAATTCCTTCTTGTAGGTAGAGAGAGTGTTTGACTGGAGAGAGCAACCTTAGACACATTTCCTAGCTAACATGGCATATGCAATAACTTGAAAAAGAGAGAGAATTAGAGACATTGACAACATTTGATGACTGTATTTATGTGAAGCCGGTCCCCCCTCCAATAGGCTTTTGTATTATAGATTCTCCCATCAAGAGAGACTTGGTACAATACAATCTTTGTGTTCCTTGTGTCATAAAATCTAATATCTAACCAACCCAAATGATTTTCTTATATTAAACTGATCATTTAATGTGCAAGAATAAACGGGAAGAAGGGATAGGATATAAACATGTGCTTATAGATCTGTCTCAACACGGGGCCAATGGTAAAGGGACCCAAATGAGAGATGGTATGTCAAAGAGCAAGGCTAACCAATGGAGCTTAAATACCTTGGGGATAGATTCATTGAAGACCTCCAATAGTTGGTGTTAAAAGTCCTTTGACCTTAGGTAAGCTAGGGTTGTGCTTGAGGTGGGAACCCGGCCCAAGCTTGAGGTGCTTGTCATGCCTGATGACTGAGATGCTTAAGATGGTAGGACTGTACTCGAGGTGGGAACCCAGCCCAAGCTTGAGGGGCTTAAGGGCCAAGCTTGTGATGAGAAGTGGGCCCAAGGTTGAGGGGCTTGAGGTGTCACAAAAGTCAATGCAAATCCCTACAAAGAGAGGGTGAGCCATGCAAGAAGAGGGCCTGGTTGCTTGACCACTCTCTTTCCCAAAGGGAGAGCACCCCTTGCCCAAGAGGCAAGTAGGACACATGTCAAGCCCCTAGCTAGGTTACCCTCATGGTGTGCCTATTGGTCGGCCTTCCAAGGGGTCCAATGATAATTTAATGGATTTAATAAATTGTTTTAGCATTTATCAAGTCCTCTCTCTCAAAGGGGAAAGGGGGACGCTTGTCTCAAGGCTACCCTTGTTGCTTGATATGCCCTTGCTTGTGATTGGCTAGGCCAAGAGGGGTCCAATGAGCTTCAAGCATGAGCTACAAGGGGGGGTCGACCAAAGCGAGCTAGGGGATTTCTTGAGGGGTATACTCTCCCACACACACTCACACACACTCTCATTGTGTATTGTGCAAAGTGCAAGAGCTCCCTCTCCTTCTCCAAGCAAGTTGAGAGGCTGAGAACCTACACCAACACTCTTTGCTATGGAATGCAAATCCAACCAAGAGCCATGCTTCAATGCTTAAGCTTGCCATCTTCTCCATCTTCATTACTATGCTATTATGTATGCTAGCAAGAAGAGTGTTAATAAGTGAAGAACTAATTCTTTTTCCTACGAAATGTTTCTTCTTCCTCTTCCCTACCCTCATTCCCTGCTATCTCTCTCCACCTTCGAAGGTATTTGAGGTCTTGGGACTAAGGCTTGGGAGAATTAATGCTTTCCACAAAGTTTATGTTATGCTCGTGATGCATGAATCTTTCCATATTCATTGCATCACCTAGGTCACAAGGAACACAAAGATTGTATTGTAACAAGTCTCTCTTAATGGGAGAAACTATAATACAAATGCATATTGGGGGGGGGGACCGCCGGCTCCACATAAATCCGGTCCTCAACTGTTGTTATGTTCTCTAATTCTCTCTCTTACAAAAGTATTGTTCATGCCAAGTTAACTAAATGCTATGTTTATGTTGCTACCATCAATTAAGTTCACCTGCTATGCTCACAAAGTAATTTCATAAAAAATGCTTTCTCTAATTTCCGCTATTCTCAAAGTTAATAGGCCATTTCCATTACATTGGTATCAGAGCATTTAGTTTCTCTTTTCTTGCTTAAAAACAAGGTACTTAAGTAGCCTATAAATGGTTGATTTTGTTAATTATATTAGGGTAAGTGGGACTAGGATCTATTATCGATTTTGTTGAGACCACTATGTGAGATATGATACACACCTCGAGAGTTTTCGACTTAATAATGGAGTCTTTTTAGACTTGCCTATGGCTTTACCATTATTGAGCCATAAGAAGTCTGAAAGGAGCTAGCCCTTGCAATTCTAAAATATTAGACCCACTCCACTACTCTCTATAATCAACCACTTCGAGCCGTGATACTTAAGTGCCGATTTTCCAAGGCTAAGAGGAGTGACAACTAAGGTTTTGAATTGCCAAAGCATACACTAAGTAAGTACACAAATTTTGTTAACATGGTTGACAATAACCAAGAGAGTAGAATGAACATTGATAGATATGATTTTGCACATGAAGGTCCTAATGCTGATGCCCCCATGCTTGTCAATTATCTCGTTACTAGGTTACATCAATCTATGGGCAACCCTGCTTTGCAAGCCGAAGTTACTCAACTTTGCGCTTATGGGATTTTCCTTCCTCTCCAAGAGGAGAGAGAGCTTAGGAGGCCTCTTGAAGAGACCCCCCAAAATAAGACTCTCTCCCATATGAGAGGAGGAATCCGACGAGCAAGAAAGCAATGAAACTGTAAGTTCCACTGAAGATGTGGCTCCACGAAGACGACGGTGTAGACAATTTCCAACTCCTCCCAAGAGGAAATGTTCAACCCACAGTCCTTGTACTCGTCACTTCAAAAGGGACGAGACAAAACAAAGGAAGAAAAGGGGAAGAAAGAGGCCACCCTCTTCTCCTTCTTCTTCACCTTCCTCTTCTTCCGACGAAAGCTATGGCTATTCTCCTAGAGAATAGAAGAGGGGAGGACATCGCAAAACATACCCTACATGGGGAAGGTCACAAAAGCTCAAGAAGTTCAAAGAAGGAGGAAAGAGTGTCTCTTTTCTCACCTATGATGGCACCTTTGGTGCCACCGACAAAGTATTGACCTTCATCCAGCAATTTGATGCGGCCTTTGAAGATGAGGGCTTCACAGAGTCCTCCAAGCTATGCATAGCTATGCACTTCCAGAAATAGGCTTATCAATGGTAGGCTAGCCTTCGTGGAAATGGAGAAGTCTCAAAGACATGGAAAAATCTATGAGTTTCTATCATAAAGCAATTCCTTGCAAGCGATGCAAAGGACAAAGTGCTCACCGAATGGTACAACTTGAAGCTTCTCTCTCATGAGTCTATCCACAAATACATAGACAAGTTTTGGGACTTACATCTCGAGGCTACTGTCTTCCAAAAGATAGACTTTGTCAAGCAAAAGCAACAATTTTGTGCAGGGTTACCTGAAGAGATGGCCGAGTATGTCAAACTCTCAACGGCTTGGTTCTATCACCAAAGTAATCCACCACACCATGATTGATTCACTCATCAATTTCCAACAAGGGGCTATACGTAATGTCAAGCCCATGGAAAACAAAGACAAAAATAATGCAAAGGGAAAAACCAATGCCCAAAATTCTTCCCAAGGAAATTCCAATAACAACAACAACAACAATCGGTCCAAGGAGAAGGGAGTTTACAAAGGCAAAAACAAACTCTCTCTTGAAGAGCTTGAAGCTTTTCGCAAGGACCATAAGTGTTTTAAGTGTGGGGAGCAAGGACATGGCTATCATTCTTGCCTGAAGGAAAATGGTCGCAATGAGACTCCTAGGGCTTCCACCATCAAAGCTCTAAAAGAGGATGCTCATTGCAAAGGTGCACCTCTCTCCTATGCTTGGGGAAAGGTAAGTGAGCATGATGCCTTCATCTTGTTTGACCTTGGCTCTACTCACAATTTCATATCAATAGAGTTGGCCACCAAGTTGGGCATTCAAGCTTTCGAGATGGGAGATGTTGTAATGATCGACACTGCTTTCAAGGCACAGCGAGCCTTCGTAACTCCCTTGATTGGGAAGTTGAGACTCCATGTCCAAAGCTATGTCGACAAAGAAGACTTTTTCATCTCTCCTCTCCCACATGAGGATGCTATCTTAGGGACGCAATGATTCAACTGCATGGATGTCAATGTGAAGTTCCTTGAAAGAAGAATCTACTTCACCTACAAAGGAAAGAACATGCATATAGATGCTAGAGAGTTTGGTCATACACTTGCTTTTGATAAATCAATGAAGAGCTCAGTTTTTGAGTACATGATTTTTGTCAAAGAGTCCCTAAAAGGTCCTAATGTTTTATCAAATGTAAATAGTAGGAATCAAGAAGAGTCAGACTTGTCTAATTTTCTAAAAGGATTCCAAGATGTGTTCATCAATGATATGCCTATGGACTTACCTCCAAAATGAGGGGATGCTGACCATCGAATTGAGCTCCTACCAAGAAGCTCATCGCCTAACAAGCCTCCTTATCGAGTTTCTCAAGCTCAACAAGAGGAGATCATGAGGCAAGTTCAGGAATTGGTAGACAAAGGGATGGTGAGATCTAGCTCCTCTCCCTTTTGTCCTTTTAGTGCAAAAGAAAGATGATACATACCGTATGTGTGTGGACTATCGAGCACTAAACCATATCATTATCAAAAACGGATTTTCCCTGCCTCAGGTAGAAGATTTGTTTGACAAGCTACAAGGGTCTACTTACTTCAATAGGATTGACCTTAAAAGTGCCTATCATCAAATAAGGATAGTGAATGAAGATATCCTCAAGATCGCATTTCGTACAACGTTTGGCCTTTATGAATATCTAGTCATGCCTTTTGGCTTGACTAATGCACCAGCCATGTTCAATCGTCTAATGGAGAAAAACTTTGACCCTACCGTAAATTCATTGGAGTGTTCTTTGATGATATCATCATCTACTCCAAGTCTCTGGAGGAACATAAACAACATCTCCAAGTGATTTTTCAAGCATTGAGAGAGAACAAGCCTTTTCTCAACCAAAAGAAAAGCGATTTTTTCCTTCAAGAGATTCAATACTTAGGTCATATTATCTCTCAAGATGGTATTCATATGGATCCATCGAAATTAGAGGTAATAAAAGCATGGCCTAATCCAAGGAATCTACATGAGCTAAAAAGCTTTATTGGTATGTGTGCATACTATAGACGCTTCATAGCAAAATTTTCTCAAATAGCAGGACCACTACATGACAACCAAGAAGAATTTTAAGTTTTATGGACTGCTAAGGAGAAAATTTCTTTTGACAAGCTCAAAGAGAAGCTTACCTTCCAACCAGTCCTCATGCTTCCGGATCTCTCAAAGCATTTGAGGTCCAATGTGATGCTTGTGGTGATTGCCTTGGAACAGTCTTGCTTCAAGAAGAGCATGCCATAGCATATGAGAGCCGAAGGCTCAATACAAGTGAACGTGTCTTAGGCATTTATGAGAAAGAGCTTTTAGCCGTTTTACATGCCCTAGACACATGGAAGCATTATTTATTGGGGACTCCATTTATTCTATGAACCGACCACCAAAGTCTCAAGTACTTCATGACGCAAACCAAGCTTTCCGACAAACAAATGAGGTGGGCAAATTTTCTTTTGCAATTTAATTTTCATATTGCTCACATTGCCGATAAGCACAATCAATTGGCTGATGCACTTTCACGACGACCAAAGTTAATGTGGTTGTCTATAGCTATTCACAATGGTCTATCTTCTACGATAGATGAGTATGCTACTGACCCTTACTATCGAGACATAATGTCAGCTCTTGCTTTAGAGAAGAAAGAGGAACCATTCACCTTGCAGGATGGTTATCTTCTCCACGGAAATAGGCTATGTGTTACCCACTCCCTTCGTGAGAAAGTCATGTATGAATCCCATGCTCCTCCCTATGCGGGGCATAGATGCATTCAACCTACTCTCTGAAGAGTAGAAATGTACTTCTATTGGCCTACCATAAAAGTGGACATACAAGAGTATGTTTCAAAATGTGTAGTATGCCAAAAGACCAAGTATGATAGAGAAAAGCAACCTGGATTACTCCAGCCATTGCCCATCCCAAATTCACCATGGGAGAGTATATCCATGGATTTTAACTTTGGATTACCCAAGTCTATCAATGGAAATATAGGAATATGGACAATAATCGACAGGGTTAGCACGCAAGCACACTTTATTCCTGCCAAAAAGACTATTAAGACACACCAAATGGCAACTCTTTTCATATCGCATATTTTCAAGCACCATGGATTACCAAAATTCATCGTGCCAGATAGAGATCCTAGAATGACCAGTATTTTTGGAAAGTTCTCTTTGAAAATCTAGGGACAAGATTGAATTTCTCTTCAATCTATCACCCACAAACGGATGGCCAAAGTGAGATAGCCAATCTTACGATACTCGATCTACTAAAGACTTATGTTACCGAAGTAGATCAAAGCTCACAATGGAAAAAATACTTACCTCTTGTAGACTACGCGTACAATAATCTGTCCATACTTCTACGGGAAAATCACCTTTTGAAATCATTGCGGGAAGACGTAAAAGTCCCTTGCTACTTAAGGTACATGGGAAGATCTTCGTTACCAATGAGTATAGCCATGACCTACAAGAATCTTTCCAAAGTTTCTCCTTTCTGTTGTGCGGCAGGGATTCTAGAGAGTGGACCTAGCACATTGTTCTTGATTGGCTCCACATATAGGCTCCTGAGTTCTCACACCACAGAGGGGACTTAGGAGTGACAGATTTGGTGCAGAAACTTTGGCCTCTTGCCAAGTTCAGCGTGACGCCTCCGGATGTAGCGGGTTGCAGACACATTGTGGTGCATCTGTTTGCTAACACTCAGGGCCCTCCTTGTTATATATTTGTACATGAGGATTCTTGGATAGAGGATGTAGCCCTTCGGGCTGCACGCTGCTCGGCTTGGGCCTGGGCGGGAGAGTCAGTCCTTTCGCGCTTGTCTAGAGGTCATTCGGATGCGGATTACTCCCCATCCAAACCGGCCTCAAAGATAGCGAGGTTGGTTGTTGTGGCAGCATCTGTTTTCTCTCACTGACTCCATGAGGATCATCTCATGGAATGTGCACGGATTAGGAGGACCCCACTTTCAACGTCATAAGGGTCACCTGCGTCAGGAGCTTCAGAGATGCCTTGTGGGTGGTAAGATTGACATTCTTATGCTATAGGAGCATCATCTTTGTGAGAGCCGCATTAGACGGTGTGGTCAAATTTTGCGTGGTCGCTTTGAGACGTTTTGGTCAGCTGCATTTGGACCTGGAGGCATCCCGGGAGGGGTATGTATGACTATTGCGGATTCTTTGCAACAACAGGCCATAGTGGGCAGAGGGATTATTGTGCCAAGCAGGGCTCAGTGGATCACTATGCAGGTTTAGGGTTGCCTTGTGGGCTTCTTGAACATCTATGCGCCCAATATGGCGAGTGCACGTGTAGAGTTTTGGTCTCAGATTGTTCTATCTTTGCCGCAGGCAAAGCAATGGTGCATTGGGGGTGACTTCAACATGTTGGAGGACCCCTCTAACAGGATTGGAGGTATCCATACTACTATGCATGGATTTGAGTTGGCAGCTTGGGAGAGGTTTTGTATGACTCTGCGGGTTTCAGATGTGTGGCAGCATTCTAGCTTTGTGAGGCCCCCAGACAGGGCCTTCTCTCGTTCGGACCGCAGAGTGGGAGAAGTGAATCTATCTCGGATAGATCGCTTCTACACTAGTGACCACTTTTGTGACTTGGGTGGGACAGTTTGCATTCTGGCTGGGACTTCGTTTTCGGACCATGCACTAGAGATCCTCACAGTGACAGATAGACAGAGGAGGGGGAGCACGATGCTACGCATCCCTGAGAGGGTCTTGCTGGACTCTACACTCAGAGATTGAGTGGTGGCTTTTTGGACAAAGAGCTTAGACATGCAGGAATCTCCTGCTGACACAGTGGCCTAAAGGCTCGCTCAGCTTAGTCGACTCTTTCTTCAGGAGTCTTCGACCCACCTGGCTTCAGTGAGAGAGGAGGAGCAAGGTCTTCGATGGGGCCTTGCTTCCTTGCAGAGGATGCAGGAGCAGCATCTAGACAGTCCTTGGTTGGAGGAGCAATTGCAACAGGCTCGCCAAGAGCTTGCCAGCACAGAGGAGAGGCGCCATGAGTTTGCTTTCATTCGACAGGCATCTCAGTGGACCCAAGTGGGTGACAGAGTGACAGGGGCTTTCTTTGAGACAGTGGGACCCTGGCATACGCATGCCAAGGTTAGCCAATTGAGGAGGCCCAACGGGTCAGTTGCTCTAGATCATGAGGACATGTGAACAGTTGCTACTGACTTTTACTGTGACCTACTTTCAGCAGAGCGTTAGTTAGAGAGTCAGGATGCATGCAGGGCGCAGATTTGGACACAGATGCCTTGTCTTGTGACTGAGGAGATGCGCCAGAGGCTTGAGCTGCCTCTTCAGCTAGAGTAGCTTCACGTGGCCCTCAGAGCACTTCCCCGTGGTAGCTGTCCACGAGAGGATGGTTTGACTCCCAGGTTTTTCTTAGAGTACTTGGACTTGCTTGGCTCAGATTTCTGCAGTGCTTTTCAGTACATCCTGCACACAGGAGAGATGCATGTTAACATGAGTGAGGGTCTAATCTACCTCATTCCCAAGGAGGGTGGCTCCTTGGATGAGATTCGACAGTAGTGGCCCATCACCATCCTTAACTCAGCCTACAAATTTCATGCAAAGGCTCTGAGTTTGAGGATTCAGCCACTTCTTAAGAGCATTATACATGGGACACAGATTGGTTTTCTCAAGGAGCGTAGTATCCTTACGTTCTAGGAGGCTTTTGCCCTCGCTCGCCTCCGTGGTGAGGATCTGGTGATACTTCTTCTCGATTTTCAGAAGGCCTATGATAGAGTTGACTGGAACTTTTTGGAGGGCACTCTACACACGATGGGCTTCTCATATGCTTGGATCAAAGGTGTTTCAACTCTGTACAGACGGGCACACAGTTAGGTACTTTTGGCAGGTCGTAGAGGGGATTGCTTCATGCTCACACGTTTGGTCAGACAGAGCTACCCTCTTGCCCCCTTTCTCTTTCTGTTCTATGCTGAGGCAATAAGCAGATTTTTGGTTTTACAGCAGGTTGGTCTATGAGGTTTAGCGCTCCCTATTCGGGGCGACGAGTTACTAGATGCTGAGTTTGCACACAACTCAGCTTTGTACTTGGAGAGCCAGGAGGCAAACCTTCACAGGTGTGAGCAGGCTCTTGAGACCTTTTGTTGTGCATCAGACGCACGTATCAATTGGAGAAAAACAATGGCTTTCTCGGTTGGTAGTGCTCCTACGCCTGAAATACTTATGGAATCAGCTCGCATAGCTGATGCTATACACGAGAAGGGAACTCCCAGGAAGATGGAGCAAAGCACCTATTATGCCAAGCAGAAGGCTCTCCATGAACAACCTACTTCCACTTCTTCTCAAAAGAAGAAAAGAACCGCCTCTGATGCAGAAGCAAAGCCAAATCAGCCCAAGAAAGGGAAATACCTCTCTCCTGCTGAATTGAGAATCTACGTCAACGAAGGAAGATGCTTCAAGTGCGGACAAATTGGACATATGAAGGGTGATTTCCCTACAAAACCCCACAACCACCTTCTTCCAATGTAGTCCCAGATGAATACAACCAAGGATGGGAAAGAAAGATCTCTCTTCTCAAAGCATGGGGTAGCATCAACAATCAACGGGCCCTTATCCTGTTTGATCCAGGTAGTACGGATAATTTCATCTCTACGAAGTTAATCGAAGATCTCAATTTACAGTCCAACCGCTTTGGAGTTTCTATTCAAGCAGCATATGCTTTCAAAGGTCAAAACTCCAGTTCTACTCTAATCATAGGGAAGATGAATTTAAAGGTAGATGACTATAAAGATCGTGAATATTTCTTACTAGCTTCACTTGAAGTATATGATGTCATCTTGGGGATGCCTTGACACTACAAGATGCATCCCATTCCTGATTATGTTCAGAAAACCCTGTCCTTTGACCACAAACAAGATCAAAGTCAAGAATCGATTTCCAATCCCTCAGATTGATGACATTCTTGATAAGTTACAAGGCGCAAGTATCTTTAGTCATATAGACTTGAAGAGTGGATATCATCAATCCGCATTGCTCCTCAGGATGTGTATAAGACTTCATTTACTTATTCACCCAAAAGGAATCACTAAGAATTCCTCAAGATCTAGACTTCGCTACAATCTAGGCAGATCTTCAAGTTGGTCATTCAAGGTCACCTTATTCCATTAGGGATGATACATTATATCATCAACAAGCATTATGCATCGCTCAAACCTTAAGACAGAAGGTGATGGATGAAGCACATAAGTCTCCCTATACTGGGCATCAGGGAATTGTTGCTACCACTAGTGCTCTCAAAAGATATTTCTTTTGGCCAACACTGCGGGGGGACATTGAAAAATATGTAAGCGAGTGTTTAGTGTGCCAGAAAGTGAAGTATGGCCGACATAAAGTTTATGGCAAGCTTCAGCCACTCCCTGTGCCTAGCACGCCATAGGAAAGTATTGCCAGGATTTTATTACCGATCTTCCAAGATCCAAGAATGGAAATGATGCAATCTGGACTATAGTAGACAAATTCAGTAAGCAAGCACATTTCTTTCCAGTTAAGAAGATGATCAAAGCTAATCACATGGTTAGAATATTTCTAGCTCATATTTTTAAACATCATGGATTGCCAAAGACTATTGTCAGCGATAGAGATCCTTGCATGACTAGTCTATTTTGACAAGCACTATTCGAGACTTTAGAAACTAAGCTTGATTTTTTATCAGCTTATCATCCTTAAACAGATGGCCAAAGCAAAATCACTAATGTCACTGTTTTAGACCTTCTCAAGTGCTATGTTTTGGAAAGACAATCCGAATGGGAACAATACTTATCGTTAATTGAGTTTGCGTATAATAATACTATATATTTCTCAACTGGTAAAGCTCCATTTGAAATCATATATGGGAAGCACTCTTACTCCCTATTTTGATTACCAAAGAGAACATATTTTCCGCAGATGGATTTGTGCATGATATTGATATTGTCTATCAACAAGTAAAACAAGCGATTCTTCATACTCAAGAGCAACAGAAGAGAAAAGCAGACAAGCATAGAAGGAATCTCAATCTTGAGAAAGGACAAATATGTCCTACTTAGTATCTAATTTTACCAATTAGAGAGCTCGCTGCTGCTACCCGCACCCCCCCTAGCCATCGCTGCCCCCCCCGCCCTCGCGTACCCCCTCCTCCTGCTCGCAGCCCCCCTGCACGCTCTTCCCTACCCGCAGTCACAGTCGCTACCCGCTAACCATCGCCTTCCCCGCTGCCTGCCATCCCCAGCCCCACCCACTGCCCGTCGCCTTGTCCGCTGCCTGCCCGTCCCCCGTCGTCGCTGCCGTGTCCGCCTGCCGGCCCACTGTCCCGCCCGCCTGCCTGCACATTGCCGTTAGCCGACTACCCCGCCCGCCTGCACTTTACCATTAGCCACTCTTGCTTGTTGGGCCTCGCCAGCACCCTCGACGTGCTCGATCTAGCAGGAGTTTCTCCCTTTGTCGACGCTTCTCCGTCTTTTCTTCACACAGATGGAGGCTCAAGCTCCGCCACAGAGAAACTCCAATGAAGTCCCCTCGTCTGACCCCACTGAGCCCACCATTCGACTTGCTCTATTATCGACAAAGCAAGCGAGCCTAGCCGCAGAGGTGGAACTCCTGCAGGAGACCTCCGTCATCTGCAAGATTCTCGACACCAGACCCAGCAAAGGAGAGCTGTGTGATCTTCTCTAGACCCGCCTTCTCGCAAAGGTGGGCAAGATCTTGGACGTTCAGTTCCTTGGACGCGGCTACTATCAAAAAGAGTTTGAGACCTCCGAGATGGCATCCAAGGTCATTGCGATGAGCCCCTTGACCATCCGAGCAGTTCGAGCCCACTTTCAACAGTGGAGACATGGTTTTGCCCCTGCTTCAGATGTTCTGGTAGAGGAGACAGACCTTCCCATCTCCGTCTCCTTTCCTAGTTTGAGGAGGGAGTACTTACCACTTTTGTCCAGGATAGGGACTGTCCTGGAGACACCTCGCACGGCAGCCTCAATAGCTTCCAAGGGTGGTCGGCATTCCCTCAGTATGTGTTCTGGTTAGGGACACCCACTCTCTCCCCAAGGTTATCCTGCTTCCTCGGGTGAGTGGGGGTTGGTTCAAATAGAGCGTGGAGTATTCGGGCCTCCCGTATTAGTACTTCATTTGTCGACAGATGGACCATCCTGCGAAGGCCTATCCACGGAGGAGACCCCGACCTACACCACACGCCAGTCCCAGCCCTCAAGGGCTAGCCAGTAGCAGCAGGCAGAGTCACAGAGTACGCAGACAGAGCCACCCTCCGAGCCTGGGGCTCAAGCGGAGGAGGCCTGGCAGCAGGTTCGTGGTCGACGTCGACAGGTGCCACCGCGCCAGCCTGGCACTCAGAGTGGTCCTCAAGCTCCTAGCCAACAGCAGTGGGTTCCCAAGGGGAACCAATTCCACCCTCTTCAGCAGGACGAGGTCCCTGCTCCTGCCTCCACCTTAGCCTCACCCTCGACAGCCCCTCCTCTTCCGCCCTCCCCCCCCCCCCCCCCCTTCTACCTCTGCCTCTCCATCTTGCCCTCCTACCTTTGTCAATCCCCCTCGCCCCCCCTCTCCTCCTTCTCCCCCTGCTTGCTCACCTCCGCCCGCTCCAGTCCCGCAGCCGTCCCAAGGGGCAGGGCCTTCCTCGGCTGCTAGGAGATCTCTTGGCAGCGCCTTTGCCACGAGTCGCTTAGCGAGAGAGGGACAACCTTTCTTGCAACTCCCTCTTCTGGTGCAGACGTCTCTCTTTACAACAATTCCTTGTGGTCTAACGAGCTTTGACATTCGTTGCCATTGGGATTTCTTTGCCTATGACTTTACACAGCTTCTCGGTGACCCCTCACCAGACCTTGAGGCAGCCTGCTTCAGAGTTCATGTACTGTTCCTTGTAGCTAGGTGGATAGAGGCAGCAGTTGGCTTCTCTTTTCCCCTATGCAGCAGGGACCAGGCTGAGTGGACTATAGACTCAGTGTTGGAGTGGCTGCAGACACAAGCCCTAGAGTTCTCTCATCACATGGGAGACCTAGGGGTTACAGACTTGCTTCAGACTCTTTGGCCATTGGCCAAGTTTGTTGTGACACCTCCAGACGCAGTAGGATGTAGACACATTGTGGTTCACTTTTTTGCTGACACGTAGAGCCCGCCATGCTATGTACACATAGATGAGGACTCCTGGATAGAGGAGGTTGCTTTACGCACGGCTCGGTCTACTTGGGCTTGGGCTAGACACTCTTTGCAGTCACGCCTATCTCGAGGACGCTCGGATGCGGATTACTCTCCATCCAAGCAAGCCTCGAGATAGCACAATTAGCTGCTGCTGCAACATCAGTTCTCTCTCGCTCCCCATGAGGATCGTCTCATGGAACGTATAGGGATTAGGTGGGCCCGAGTTTCAGCGTCAGAGGGGCCGACTGCGTCAAGAGCTTCAACGATGCCTTGTGGGAGGAGAGATTGACCTTCTTATGCTACAGGAGCATCATCTGTGTGAGAGCCGCACTAGATGTTGTGGTCAGCTTTTGCATGGATGATATGATACTTTTTGGTCAGTTGCATTTGGACTTGGAGGCATCCAGGACGGGGATGTATGCGGACTATTGCGGATTCTTTGCAGCAGGCCATTGTGGGCAGAGGGATTATTGTGCCAGGCAGGGCTCAGTGGATCACTATGCAAGTTCATGGTTGTCTCATGGACTTCCTGAACATCTATGAGCCCAATGTGGTGAGTGCACGTGCAGAGTTTTGGTCTCAGATTGATGTCTCTCTGCCGTAGGCAGAGCAATGGTGCATAGGGGGTGACTTCAACATGTTGGAGGAACCATGTGACAGGATTGGTGGTAGCCATACTATTGTGCATGGAGTTGAGCTGGTAGCTTCGGAGAGGTTTTGTATGACTGCAGGTTTCAAATGTGTGGCAACATTCCAATTTTGTGAGGCCCTCAGACAGCCTGGCCTTCTCTCGTTCGGACCGCGGAGTGGGAGGCATGAATTTATCTCGGATAGATTGCTTCTACGCTAGTGACCACTTCTGTGACTTGGGTGAGACCATTGGCATTCTAGCAGGGACTTCCTTTTCAGACCATGCTCCAATGATCCTTATAGTGATTGATAGGCAGAGGAGGGGGAGCACGATGCTTCGCATCCCAGAGAGGGTCTTGCTGGAATCAGCACTTAAAGAGCGAGTGGAGGCTCTTTGGACAGAGAGCTTAGACATGTAGGATTCTCTTGTTGACAGAGTTGCCTCAAGACTTGCTTAGCTTAGTCGACTCTTTGTTCAAGAGTCTTCGGCTCGCCTGGCTGCAGTGAGAGAGGAGGAGCAGCATCTCCGACGGGGCGTTGCTTCCTTGCAGAGGATGCAGGAGCAGCATCAAGACAGTCCTTGGTTGGAGAAGCAGTTACAGGAGGCTCGCCAGGACCTCATCAGCACAAAGGAGAGGCGCCATGAGTTTGCCTTCCATCGACAGGCATCTCAGTGGACCCAGGTGGGTGACAAAGTGACAGGCGCTTTCTTTGAGGCAGTGGGACCTCGGCATACGCATGCCAAGGTCAGTCAGTTGAGGAGGCCCGACGAGTCAGTTGCTTCAGAGCCAAAGGACATATGTGCAGTTGCCACTTACTTCTACTGTGATTTACTGTCTGCAGAGCTTCAGTCAGAGCGTCAGAATGCATGCAGAGAGCAGGTGTGGGTACAGATGCCTTTTCTTGTGACTGAGGAGATGCGCCAGAGGCCTGAGCTGCCTCTTCAGCTAGAGGAGCTACACACGGCTCTTAGAGCACTCCCCGGTGGTAGTTGTCCAGGTGAGGATGGCTCGACTCTCAGCTTTTTCTTGGAGTACTGGGACTTGCTTGGCTCAGATCTCTGTAGTGCTTTTTAGTACATCCTACACATAGGAGAGATGCCTGACAGCATGAGTGAGGGCCTGATTTACCTCATTCCCAAGGAGGGTGGCTCCTTGGATGAGATTCGACAGTGGCGCCCCATCACCATCCTCAACTCAGTCTACAAAATTCTTGCCAAGGCTCTGAGTTTGAGTATTCAGCCATTGCTAGAGAGCATTATACATTGGACTCAGACAGGTTTTGTCAAAGAGCTAGTATCCTTGACAACATCTTTACTTTTTGGGAGGCTTCTGCCCTCGCGCGGCTCCGTGGTGAGGATCTAGTGATTCTTCTTCTCGATTTTGAAGGCCTACGATAGAGTTGATTGGGACTTTTTGGAGGGCACTCTACGCAGGATGGGCTTCTCAGATGCTTGGATCAGAGGGGTGTCAGCTTTGTACAGACAGACACAAGGTCAGGTACTTTTGTCAGGAGGTAGAGGTGATCGTTTCATGCTCACACGTTCGGTCAGACAGGGTTGCTCTTTTGTCCCCTTCCTCTTTTTGTTCTATGCTGAGACGATGAGCAGGTTTTGGTTTCACAGCAGGTTGGTTTACGTGGCTTAGCACTCCCTATTTGAGGAGATGAGCTACTGGACGCTGAGTTTGCAGACGACTCAGCCTTATACTTGGATGGCCAAGAGGCCAACCTTCATAGGTGTGAGCAGGCTCTTGAAACTTTCTGTTGTGCATCTGGCGCACTGATCAATTGGAGAAAGATAGTGGCTTTCTCGGTTGGTAGTGTTCCTACGTCCGATTGGATGCCAGGTGAGGGTTTCAGGTGGATTCCCCCACGGACTGCAGTTCGGTACTTGGGATGTCAGGTTGGTTTGGACTTGTATCCCGATCAGCAGATTGCTCCCTCCTCCTGTCTATCAGGAGGAAGTTGTTACATTAGAGCTCCGCATGACTTTCTCTGGCAGACAGAGTTGTAGTGTCCAACCAGGTGTTGTTGGCTACTATGTGGTACATCACTTCTTGTTTGAATCTTCTCGAGTTCTTGTATCAGCCAGGTAGAGAGGCTGATTAGGGACTTCCTTTGGTCAGGCCGCGACACTCAGATAGCCCGGGCCAAAGTGGCATGGCAGGTCCTCACTCTCCGTGTTCTCAGGGAGGGTTGGGGATCATAGACCCAACACAGCAGAGAAGAGCCCTTCTTGGAAAGTTTATCATCAGAGGACTTCTTCCAGGTGAGGAGCCCTAGAAGGAGTTCTTGCTTCAGTGGCTTAGTGCTCGAGTGCCTCAGGCTGGAGGCCCCTGGCGACCCTCGACTAGATGGATTTTCATAGAGATGTGCAGAGTTGGCTTGAACAAGAGACTGGAGGACCGCTTCGCTGTGAGTCTGCTCCGATCTTGGGAGCAACTGCGGAGAGGCCTGGAGCAGCGTCAGCCTACTTGCACGGAGGAGCGCCTGAGACAGCCCCTTGTTTGGAACCCCATGGTTAGCACTCGGAGAGGCCGCTTGGTTGGTAGTCTGGCTCATGTTTCCTAGGGTCCCATGGTAGAGGGTCCAACACGCTCTTTAGGTGATTGGTTACAGCATCTGTAGTCGGATACAACCTTATGGAAGAAATCTAGCCCTAATCTTGGTGCAGGTTTCACGAGCCAATCATCTTTTCGAGCTCGACTAATGTCGAGATTGCTTTTTAAGTTTGAGTTCTGTTTGAACTTGTTCGGTGATCCTGTTTGCAATTTGTTTAAAATGGATGGTATCTGTTTTGGACCTGTCTTGGTGCCAATTTGAAATGTTTGACTTTGAGTTTAAATTGGTTTCAAGGATTGGAGATTTTACTTTAGGGTGGAGTAGTGAAAAATGTTGTTTGAGTATTGTTTGAACCTCGGAACGACGCAGACAGGATGTCTTGGGAGCGTTTCGTTGTATGATAGCAAACCTCGGAACGACGCAAACGGATGTCTAGAGAGCGTTTCGTTGTATGCTAGAAAACCTCCTAACGATGCAGGCGGGATGTCTGGGGAGCGTTTGGTTGTATTCTTGAACCTCCAAGCGATGCAGACTGCGGTCTAGGGAGCGTTTGGTTGTACCAATCCTCTGAACTCATGGCCCAAACCTTTTTAGGTTCTTTGCGGGGGGAGTGACGAGGTGGTCGTTAAGTAGCTTCATACCGCAGACCGTTTGTCTTGCGGAAGTGCTCAGTGGCGCTGTTCGTTGTGTCTTAAAGACATTAAAAATAAAGCAAAACCAGCACACACACAAGCTTATTTGCGTAGAAGCTGATGACATGGCAACAGTACGGATCTCCGAATTTTGCATTGACTGCTGACATGGCAGCCTGTATTGATTTCCGGATTTTACACTGACTTGCTGACGTGGCAGTCTGTACAGATTTCTGTGATTTACACTGGGTAGTTTTCAGCGCTAGCTTTTGGAACCAGTTGCTTTTGAGTTTGACTGTTTTTCATGTAACTGCTTTTCAAGGCCAAGGGCCTTTAAATATGTGCAGAGGGCTCATTCTTTGGCACGCTTCGGTGAGAAAGGTGCAGAGCGCGAGTACCGGCATATTACTGAGTTCAAGTAATATAAAGAAATACCGAAAGGGGCACCAAGGTTTGGGGCCCGTACTCTCTAGGGTGGAATTCCGCCACTCCGTGTCTCTTGTGCTAAAGTCTTGTGACAGGGCGCCAGTCTTTGGGGTCAACAAGGTCTTGATGTCTGCTTGGTACTGCCCTAGCTACCAAGCCGTGGTTTGTTTGAAGTGTTAATTCCAGTCATAGGTTAAATTACTCTATGTCGTAAAGTTTAAGTTTAAAGATTGGGTGAAAGCTAAAGTCTACAACCCTACAGGCCAGTTACATGGTTCCTTTAACGGGACAGAATCACTTTTCCTTGAAGAGTAAGCCTTGGTTGGTTTTCTGTGAAGACACAAAGCACAGGAAGTTGGAATTACACTATGGTTGACAAGACAACAACGCCAAGGAAGAGGGTTCCTCTTCGCAGTTGACCGGTTGTACCTCCAATGTTTGAGGTTGGTGAGAGTTCATAGCCACCATTGTCTTTTACCTTTCGTTGATGTGAATGCTCCACAAGTTCAAGGCTTTATGACTCGGCAACTTGAAGACGATGCGTTCAGGACACAGTTGGTTGCTGTTGTGAATGTGTTTTCTCGGTTGATGCAAAATCCTAAGTTTATGGAATTTCTGCAAGCACCACCAGTGTCATAGCAGACAAGGCAACTTAGCCAGCCCGTTGAGGCTCAAGCCCAGGTCCCTTATGCATCCCAGCAAGGCAAGGAGCACTTGCATGTTGCGGAGTCAGTTAGGGCTCCAAGGCAAATTCCTTCACAAACATGTGGTTAGACCCGCATTCTATAGGCTTTACCAGTTCAGACACCCACCTTTCACAGTCCAGACTCCAAATGTTGGTTTAAATGGACACGAAACTAATTTCCAGGCTATGCGTCAGGTTTTTCCACCACCCATGGTACATCCTGGGTATTTCGGGTGTGGATCAGTGTTTCAGAGCATGGCTGGTTTATGCGCTTGTAAACCAACATTATATGCCAGGAATAGTGTTTGGGGGTATGGAAGGCATGATGCCAAACCCCACGTATGGAAATATTGGCATGCAGCAAGGGTTTCAGTGCAATCGGGGCCAGTTTGGGGTGCCAGAGGACAATTTTGGCATGGCTGGTTTTTCCAATCAGCACCCACACATGGCACCAATGATGCAAAATGTCAATGGCCAAGGGGCGCGATGATCCTTATTACAATGCCCATGTTGGAGACGCTTCCCTATGACAATTTGGGAGCACTTGAAAACCCAAAAGCCTACAAAGAAGGTGGTGCAACTGTGTTGTACACATCACTCTGTGACCAGTGAGTACGAACAACTCCTCTCTCCTGCCTTAGCTAATGCTCTAGATGCCATAAATGCTTTGTAAGACAGGTGGGTGGGTCACATCGCTTTGAATTGGTATAGAAGGCACAGTGTGGAAGAGAGCCTCAACTATCATATGACATGCAACAAACTTGTCTTAGGAGGTGCATCACACTCGGCTCTGAGAATGTCATATGGCATTGAAGGTTTGTTGCGTATCATCCATGATAACATAATGATCTAAGGTCTCTCTATTCGAGTCCACCAAGGCCCAATCCAAGGCTGCTTATATCATTGAAGGTGTGACTAACGACTCCAATGCGTGAGATCTGTAGCCCTGCTGGAGACTCAGGAAACAAGATAACATCATCAGCATATAACATGATACGACTGGACTACCTACGAGGTCCAAGGCCTCTCAATCGCCTTGAATAATATGAAATTAGCCACCTCATCAATGTATAGGCCAAATAGTGTGGGTGAGAGCGGACGGCATCCCACCCCGGCATCGGACACGTCCTAAGACCAGCTCATATAATGCATAAATACCCCATACAATCTCATGTGGTATTCCCAAAGACTTTAGGTGTATGTTTGCAGCAAAGAAAGTAGACCTGGTGGGTCGTGGCTCATGTGGTAATGGAATGGGGGGTTACCGAGTTACCTTGTACAATCTCTTTGCATAATCATGCCATGCGTGTGGACCCGCAATGGGTATATTCGGTCCGGGATTCTCTGAGGGTGGGCCATGCTGCCGCACTATCTGCACTTATGAGTAAGTGGTAGAGCTCAAGCTCCATGTCTCCTCAAAAGCCCGCCTTTCACGTCGAATGATTATTCATATGTTGTTGATCCTCTCTCTCTATAATCTAATGTAAGGCCTACTGTGCTCGTAGATTGTCATATAGCGCTTTGCACTCATCATCATACCATATGTTTTGGGGCATAGTCACATGAAAAAAAAAAGGGGGGCGGGGGGGTGGGGGCGTCCATTACATGTGGTGTGTGAAAAGGAGCTGATGGCCGATGTGTGGAGGATGGATGTGTTGGGTGGTAGGAGCTAGGCTTCGAAGGCCTGCATGTACCTCCTTGAAGTACACGGAGACTAGCTCACAAGTGAAATGGATGGTAATGTGGTGGGCGTGCATAGAAGGTGTGTGAGTGATGGGGGGGGAGGTGGAGAATGAAATGAAATGTTATATTAACGTCTTCAAAGGCCAAAATGACCTATGAGACCAAAAAGTTACAACATGGTGGATCTGATACAATGTCTGAGTATCAAAAATAAAAGGTGCTGAAAAAAACCCTAACTGCTAATGCGAGTAAGCAGCTAGCTGGGACTGTATAGGCTGTGAGTTGGGGGGTGGATGCAGTGAGTGAGGGCTGATACAAAAGCTGACAAAGCTGATGTAAGAGATGATACAAGGGCTGATACAAAAAATGGAGAGGATGCACAATACTCATCTATATCACAGGAGGTCCATCATCACTAGCGGATCTCATCAATCTCCTCCATGGTCAATAATCTAACCGTGCGTTGTGCATGTCGGGCCAAGGTGATCCAAATCCTCTGATGTAGCCTCTGTTGATAATGTGTAGTCCTCCGTAGTCGTGGGCGTCTGGATTTCCCTAGCTCGGTTGCCCAATCAATCAGCGTGCCTCTAATGTGAGGGGAGTGTGAGATCTGTTGTGGTAACTACTCCTCGGGCTGCCCAATGTCTGCTCTAAAGAAATCTGTGATCCGTCTCTGAGACTGTCTAGCCTCTCCCCTCATCAGGCTCTCTCTGTGTCTGCGCAACTCGAGCAAAAACAGTCCCAGACATCTCTGGTCCTCATACCCCATGACTCTAGAGAGTGGTCCGAAGCCCTCTCTGAACAGGCAATGAAAGCGGCCTCGTATCTCATAGTAAGCTGGGCAGTGGCATGACCTGGCCTCTACTGGTACTCCGTTGTATCTACCAGTCTCGACTCGAAGCTGCACATCGTATCCCATGCAATAAGTGGGTGTCCATGTATCTGGGCCTCGTCACAAAACCATCTTTGGTGAGAGATGCTCTCTATATAAATCCATCTTCGTGCCTAGCTCCTATGCCTGCTGTATCCAAGTCGTCTTGGTATCTAGCTGAGTTAGGTCCTGGCGATGAACCTGGTGATCTCAGACTGTGTAAGAGTCGGAGATCCAATGAGTATTGGAAGGGGGCCAATTTGTCTATGCTGAACCCATGTAACTGAAACCACAATGTCATCTCCCCATACCAGCATGCTGTATCTCCCTGCGTAGCTAACGAGAGGACTCAAGGGCTAGCCAAGCATATCTGTCTTTAGGAAGGTCCCATAAACTATGCATAAAGGATACTGATCTGGTAAGTATCTCGACCACGAGGGGAGGCCTTAGCCCAAATAATCCGAGAAATCATAGAGAAATTCAAGAAAGCTCTCGATCAGTACACAGTGCAAAGCTTTTTTCATGTGGCACTGAGGCCTTAGCCCGAACAATCCAAGAAATCATAGAGACTAGAGGCCTCTCCATACATCTCCATCCATCAGTGCTACCAGATCTGCCATGGTGATTCACCAAGGATACCCATCTCTAAACTCCGTAAAGCATAGTTGAAGCCACTAAGTGTCAAAAAGCCAGAGCTTTGTTTGATGTTCTTGAAACTGAACCTGCAAACACATCCTCTCTAGTCTTCCTAATGCTGCGTAAGCTCTGGTCATTTTCGTCTCTGTTGCTCTCCTCAAGGAGAATACTGGGCCACTGAAGACCACCCCAAGATAGATATATGCATCTGTATACTCCACAATCTCTCGACTGTACGTAAAGGTGGGAGCTGACCTCCTAACCCATGTGCGGTGGTGTTGAACACCATTACCTTGGTCTTACCAAGGCTCACTAACATTCCACTATCCTGGGAAAACACATGTAATGTATCCAAATGACACTGCATCCCCTATGGAGAATTTGAAATCAGCACAATATCATCAGCATATGGCAACAACGGAATCCATGTCCCTGCTAGCTGAGCACCTTTGTCTCCCTCTCGCTCTACATAGTCTGAAAACTCATCCACATACATCCCAAAAAGAGTCGGAGATAAGGGGACATCCCTGCTTTATCCCAATAGTGGAGTGGACCATGTCAGACATGCCCTCTATAGTGTGTACCTGCCCCACCACTGTCCTACATAAAGCCAAGATCCTCCATATCAGCTATGTGGGCACACCCATGCCATGTAGTCTACGTATAAGTCTGGCTCTCAGTACTGTGTCAAAAGCTTTGCAGAAATCCACAAAGCAACAATAGATCCTCCCGCCATGGTATCTACCCTCCTCAATAATACCTCTGAATGTCAAAATCTGGTCAAGAGTAGAGAAACCTCTCCTAAATCCTGCCTTCCGTGATGCTCGTATGCCCTCTCTCTGCCCATCTACTCAACTCCTGCTCAAGAATAGATGCATATAGTCTAGCCAATGTGTGGCCAACCATGAGTGTGCGATAATTCACAGGGGTCGTGGGATCTCTTGACTTGAAGATAGGCACAATCATGGACATACTCCAAGTCACAGGAAAACCCTCATGCATGGCTCGATTAAACATCATAGCAAGAAGCTCTGCAAGCATATCTCTGGCATGGATGAAGTGCTCGGCTACCTGACCATCATGATCATGTGCCTTCCCTGTCTTCATCTTCTCAATGGCTTTCCTTACCCTCTGAGCAGTAAACAAAGTACATGTCTCTGGTGAGTCCGGCAAAGGTGGTTGCCCTGATGCTGTGTAGAGAGATGTGGCATATTCCCCCCATGTCTCTGTGGAGGTGATGACTGGTGGTGGTAAATGTTCCTAGAATAGCCTCCATGCCTCGCCTGAGTCCTGACTCATAAATAGCTAATACAGATCCTGCTCTAACACAGATAAATAAGCCCTCTTCCTTCGTCACACTAGGCGGCGAAAGATAATCAGTGACAATTTATGTGTGGTAATACCCATGAGCACCTCCTTCTGTAGTCTAATCCTTGTCTCTCTACACTCCTCATCATACCAGCTGTCTTGGGAATGCTCCCAGATCGTCTCCATGTAGGCTAACTGTGGGGATATGCCTTTGATGCTGCATCATGGAGCGTTTCTGTCAGTATTTGAGTGAGCTCATCTAGTGGCCGTCCTGGCTCCAGAGTGCATAGCTGCCTGTATATTTCATCAATGTACACGGAATCCGTCTCCCTCATGAAGGTATACCGAGTATGTTGGATACCTCTCCTTATGGGACTGTGCCGAGCTGAAACATGAAAGTGAAAGACAAGAAAGCACGATCAACTGCTACTCCAATTGGTCTAGTGCCCACCATGAAATCCTGAAAAAATGGAATGAGACCTAGTTGAACCATAACATAATCCATTGTACTAGCCCCATGTCGATGTGGAAAACATGTAAAGCCTCCCGTTGTAGGAAATCTTTGTAGGCCATTCAGAATGGCCAACCCATATGCAGTCCCCATGTCTATCAAGTATCGGCCATACTCAGTGTGCTCCTCATCTTGTGATAGTCTGGACAGGCCTATCTCTGTAACATCAAGCTCCCTAAGCCTCTCCTCTGAAGTATCATAGAATATTTTCTGGTGGTGGGAAGTTCTAGAATTGAAGTCCCCTTGGATGATAATGTCACCATCCCTAACTCCCATATGTCAACATCTAGAATAGAGAAGGGGGATTGTCCTCTAGGTGATGCATACACTGGCGTACTAGGAGGGAAATAAAAAATAAGCAATGTAGAGGTATCTTCCTGATTCTACCCTCAGCCTCACCCACATGTTCCTAGCATGCTCATCCCTACGGGCTGTATGTATCAATAGGTGCATCTCCTCCCTAAATAAAACTTAAACTCCTCCTGAGCCTCGTCCTCTATGCTCCGATCGAGTCTCCTATCTGCAAGTAGTCTCCCATCTGTACCCGCTCACATGTGGCATGGACTGCCCAAGGGCCTGATGTTCTAAGAGTAGAAGATGATGTCCCTCCCAATGAAACTATCCTCAAAGGCACCTACGTCAAGGCATAGAGATCCATTACAATTCCACGTGGAAACTTTGAGTGTGGTCCCATAGGTCTGGCGCCGTCATGCAGAGTGCCTCTCCATAATAACCACTCGTCCATCCTTGTACAAAGCCACTTTCCCTTTCTCTCGAGCTATCCTTATTTCGGGGATAACTTCTTTCATATGGGCAAGCTGTGAGAGTGTGAGGTCATCCCCAAGAAATATCCCCATTTTCTTTAGTGTAGAACGCCCCTTAAAGAACTCCTTCGCTTTCATGGAGGAGGGGAAACACATGATTAATGCTCTCTTCTTTGAAGTCTCCCCACTTCCTTCGCTCTTCTTCCCCACTCTGCATGCCTTTGTGTGAGTAGCCTCACCACCCATCATGAAGAGAAGTTCCTTGACTTCCTCTTCCGCATCACCTAAGTCTTTTAGACCGGTTACTCATACATGCAAAGCTCTTGTCTTCCTCCTCTGCTCTTCTTCTAATGTCATGTTGATGATTGTAGGAGTGGGGATAGATGCTATTTCTTTTCCTTTCCCTTTCTTGGCGGCTTGTATCCATTTCTCGGTCTCATCCACCTTCTTTTGTGTCTTCATGATCACATCCACCTAAATGACGTCTTTGCCACATGTTTCTTCTCTTCTTCTTCCCACCGTGTCACGAGGCTTTGGCAACCACTAACCTTAGTTGTTGGTTTCTTTCCCTTGATTTTTCTTTAATTTTTGGGACCCTCTTTTTGAAGTCACAAATGGCCGGACATTGTGTGGCCAGTGTGAAGCGGCCGACGGCCGATAGTCGAGAGTTTCACTCGTAGTCGAGAAGTTCAGGTCGCCACAAGATGGTCGGGCCAGTCAGTACTGAAATCCGAGCAGTAAGGCTCAGTTCACAGTCATTTTGGCCCCTCGCTACACTTTATAAGTCGGTGGATACTAGGAATTAACTCAAAAGAGGCAAACTAGACACATGGCGGCTCCAAGTGGCTCCAAGTCAAATTTCCAAGCCTGCATGAAGAGGGGGCGCCCAATTTGAGAGTGGAGGCTGATTTTGGCTTCATTAAGTGATCCATTGTGTGTGAGAGTAATGGGTGCAGGTGATCACAACCTTCATGGAAAGCTTGCCTTCTCTCTTGTTTTATGTAGCAGGATGATTCCACTCTCGGGCACCTCTCTCCCCCTTTGAATACAGAATCCTAACACCTAGCTCAAGGAATTTCCATCTGTATGTACAGTTGTGTGGATTCATGCGTGCATACCGAGGGAAGAGCCTCTTGTCCAGGTACTGGATTAGCTAATTGCTAATCCCCCGCAGGTACTGGTGAATTCGGAGAGATTTCACGCAAGAAATCTCGTCTGATTCAAAGGGCAAGTAGCCCTAGAGGTGCAGAATTACGAGGGCTTGCTACAGAGGTGACCGGCACGCAAAACGGAGCCCAAAATAGTGAAATATAGGTGCAAGAGTACGAGGGCTTACTAGAGATGTGACGGGCTTGCTACAGATGCGATCAACAGGCAAAATGGAGCCCAAAACAGTGAAATACAGCCTGCTGTGTATTTTAGCAGGTTAAGGGTTTTGACCCTAATTGATCCCTAATACCCCCAGGAGCTTCGGGAAAGCGATGGGATCACTGTACGGGTGATCGGGTGCATTTTTGGGGCATAAATCAGAGAATTCAGTGAGCTGTGGATTCTTGCCGGGTTAGGGAAAGTGCCCATATGCGCCGGGGAAGTCATGTTTTACATGGGGATTTTGTCTGTGAAGCCTCCTACTGCGGTTATGCTCCCGAAATCGGGCTAGAGTAGGCCATTTTCAGCCCGGTAAAAGGCGGACAACTCGTAGGAACTTGCAAGTTTTCTCCCAAGTTTTATAAGAATAAAGAAATACCGAAAGGGGCGCCTGTCTTTGGGGCCTACAAGGTGTCACTATCTGCTTGGTAGCACTCTAGCTACCAAGCTGTGGTTTGTTTGAAGTGTTAATTCCAGTTACACGTTCATTCGCGAAGTTTCTCTTTGTCGTAAAGTTCAAGTAAACTTTTTCAAGCTGCAAAATCCTCTCAGCAACAGCTCGCTGCTGCTACCACGCCCCCCCTTTCTCTTGCAACTTTCGCCCCTTCCCACCCTCGCATTGCCTTGTTGTGTGCTGCGTGCTACGCGATGCCCCCGCCTGCCACTGCCGTTCGTTGCGCGCTGCAGTAACCAGCCAGCGCGCTTGCTCAGCCGCTTTCCCTCGCCATTTCTGCCTCCTCCCCATTCGTTCGCTGCCTCCTCCCCATTCGTTCGCTGCCTCCGCACACTTTGTCCCCCCCCCCCCCCCCGTCGCCTGCCTCACAGCCCACAGTCAAGAACCCTTTCCTCCCCCCCCTTCCACGATTTTTGCTCGAAGGACTCGCCCTGCTGCTCAATCATGGTTTGGTGTGCTATGTTCAGCAAGGCAGGGCCTCGCCTTCATCCCTACCACTCTTCTATTAGCAGCAAACACAGATGGAGGCTCATGCTCCTCCCCAGAGGGACTCTCCAAAATCCCCCTCACCCGACCCTGCAGAGCCCACCATCCAACTTGCTCTCACTGATAGAGAAAGCGAGCCTAGCCGCAAAGGTGGAGCGCCTCCAAGCGACCTCCGTAATCTGCAAGATCATCGGCACCCGACCTAGCAGAGGAGAGGTGCATGATCTCCTTCAGGACCGCCTTCTAGCCGAGGTGGGCAAGATTCTCGGGTGTGGCTACTACTAGATAGAGTTTCAAACTCCCGAGATGGCGTCCTAGGTCATTTCGATGAGCCCCCTAGCCATCCGAGCAGTTCGAGCACACTTTCAACAGTGGTGCCACTGGTTCAACTAAGCTACCGACGTTCTTGTTGTCACAAACTGGAGCGCATAGCAATATAGAATATATTCTGATAAATAGAATTTATCACATCATACTTAAGCTAGAGGATATATATATATATATATATATATATATATATATATATATATATATATATATATATATATATATATATATATATATATATATATAGAGAGAGAGAGAGAGAGAGAGAGAGAAGATCCACACAGTACTGGGGACCAGAAGATGGGTTGGTCCCCCCTCGTAATAGTATCTTTATTACTGAGGAGAAGTCTATACAAGCACTTGAACCGAACGTATTACCACGTTCGTTCTGGAATAAGACTTAAGGGTTCCTGGAAGCCTCCGCTTCCTATTCCTAGGGCAAAACCCTAATCCAAGGAACTTCCGTTCCTTATTCCAAATCCTCGAGAACCAAGGTTCTCACCTCCGGATCTCATGGCATCCCTGCAAGTCTTTTCCGACTCTATTCCAAAGTCCTTTTCCCGCAAAATAGTTCTGCTTTCCCGGACGCAAAGTCCGTACTTGGAAATCTCAACTTCCGGATCACAACTTGAGAGACTACCTCTCTGTGATTCATGGATCTACTTCCCAAACTTGGGTATGAAACCCTTGGGCTTATCTGGCTCTAGTTCCTCAGAGCACTTTCTCTTGCAGAGGCTCATGCCTTCCTCTGCTCCTCCTCCCTCACTAAGCGGAAGTACACCTGCAAACAAATACTTAGAGATCATAACATGAAAATCGTTACCTTCAAAGTCTTGACGCTCAAAACGCAACTCAGTTCTCGAAAAGCGATTCCCCGGAAGATATCTCTACATAGAAAATCCTCTCTTCCAATCCTATACACAAAAGAGGTGTGTTCTCGGGTTCCTTCTCGTAAATCAGCCCTGTTTACGACGTTTATGGGCTGAAAACAGAGAAAAACTTGTCGTGATGGAAACACGCTCTGTAGGCACTTCTTTGCGAGGGAACTCGCGCACTGCGTCTTGGGGACATCGGGTACACTTGGGGCAGCCATGGGCATGACCGGCAACGTCTTCTTTGCGGCTGAAATATGCAGCAACATCTTCTCCTTGCAAAAACTGGTTTTCCTCTGGTAGTGGGTGCGTGATGCTTTTATAGCTCCCTAGCCACGACAAAGATAGCAAAGCGCTGGCTGCCCGCGTAGAGATGGCGGCCGTGGGGTTTTTTTTTTTTGCGTTGGTTCGATAGAAAGAGAGAGAGACACACACACACACACATAGATCGTTGGCTGGTTTTAGCTGCTTTATTTTCCAGGTGGTTGCCCACTTATTAAGTGGGCGGCTGGCGTATTTTAAAAATAGTCTAAATCTACCCAAAAACTCAATAAAACCTTATAAGTTAAAAACAATGCTTTCACAGCACTTCCCAAGCATCCTTGGATGCAATCACATGCATAGTTGCAATGCAGACATAGAATTTCTCGCGGGAAAGCATCTGCTTTCTCGAAAAGCAACCCGCTTTCTAAAAAATCATCCATTTTTTCCTCAAAGTTTTCTCGGAATCCATCTTCATTCAAGTGCTTGCTTTTCCTTGTTGTTAAGGCGGTTACGCCGCTAGCGGAAGCTAAATAGCGAGAACTCAACCAACAACAGAATTTGTCAGACGAGGACGAAGCTTGACCCGCAGGCGCATGGAAACAACTAGGTGGGTGTCAAATCACCTACTCGACCTTCTAATGACAATCACTACTAAGGAAATCAAATCTAAGTTCTAAAACACGCAAGTGACTGAAATCCGTACTACGAACGAATGCTATACGAAACAGGATCTAGAATCATTGAATCGATCTCAAACTCAAGGGGACGTCTATGCACTAGGTAAGAACAACACCCTAAAGACTTGAACTGCAAAATCAACCTATAACCACTCCGTGCGGCAAACGCGTATGAAGACAGGCCGAAAAATACAGGTGACCGAAACTTGACCCCGAGGGTACTAATGTGTAGCTCTACTCGTTGTGGTTCTATAGATATGCTGCATGCTCTATTCCGACACACGAGTTGGAAGAAAACTCACACCGAAGCTCGTAGGAACTTACCACACGTAGAAGCCGATAGCGCGCACTCTTGGTATCTGTGCGTAGCCCTCACCGTTGCTAACACAATGACGGTGTCGCTTCTCCAATGGCGGCCCCATAGCTCGCGTAGCAAGGAGATAAGACTCACTCTCTCTGTCTCTCTCTCAGACACAGTCACGGCGCTCAAAACTCTCTTTGATTAATAATTGAATTCCCCTTAGGTTACAAAACTTTGGCTTATATACCTCAGCCTTGGAGGTGAGAACATCTCTAATTATTTACATCAACAGGTGAAATTACTTCGGGATTACAAGCTGGAAACTCAATTGAGTCCCGTTACTTAATGAATGGCTCAAATCAAAATTAATGTCGGAAAGACATTTATTACAATCAATGGTTACAAAATGATGGGTGTGAGCAAAAATGCGGGTGTGATCCTCTGCTGGCTCAACACTCCCCCCCTCCGCGTTCATGTCGTCCCTGACATGACTTTTAGGCTTGGTCAATAGAGTCCTGTCGTCTTGAGCATCTGCAAATGTGATTCGTAGCGTAGGTTGCCGATGGTCAAGGTTGGGCCGAATATTTTGCTTTCGTGAGTGAAAAAGCCGGTGTAGAAAGCTTCTTCGAATGTTTGCATGTGGAAGCTAGGTAAAAACATAATTCTTTGGTACAAGAGATGTAACACCTTTGGTGATGGCTGCAATGAAAGATCATACATCATATCCGTCACTGTGTCGGCCGTCGATAGTAGACTCGAGGTCGTGGCTTTATCTGGCGCGAACACTTCAATGCATGCTAAGAGAGTCCTGCAGATTTTCTTTAGCATCTGACACGAAAGGTCAGGAGAGCCAGTAAAGAGTTTGATGGTGCCCGTTAGGGTTTTCACCATGTAGGCTTTACCTATTCTCTCTCCTTCCTTTGGTCCTGGCATCCTGGGATAATTAAGCCAATTTGGCTTCTTTTCTGCAATCCTGCCATGCTCTTTCCAGTTTCTGACTCTTGGCACCGGGCAGAAGGTTGCATCCTCCCGAATCTCCTTTGGAGCCTCTACCAAGTAGATGAGGTAGGCTGGGTATTTGTTCAGCCAACCTTTCCTCCATCTAGGTTGAGAATCTACAATCTTCTTTGATTGTTCATCCTTTGTGATGTCGCCTTCGTAAAGAGCGACATACTGCTCCTCCTCTATTCTCTTTTTCGTCTTTATCACTTCAAATTTCATCAGAGGGAAAGGCAGGCTGGGTTGCATCCACTCTTCATGGAGCACTTTTGTGTCTAAACCTTGAAGTCTAATGGAGATGAGGAGTCTCCTTTCCCATTCCATTTCCGCCTTGGCACTTTCCTCTGTTGACTTTTCTATTTGGTCCTGGAGCCTTTGTTCTTCTTCTTCCGAGATTCCTGAAGTCGAGGCCACTTCTTGAACTGGGACTGGATCTTCAATTGTGGTTGCCTCTCCAGTTTCTGGTAGCTCTATGGCTGCTCCCCCTGCTTCTTCTTGTGGTGGCTCTGTTTCTCTTCTTTGTTGCTCTTGGAGGTCTTGGAGCTGTTTGCGGAGGGCCTCATTTTCTGTCCTTAGTGTTTGGTTTTCTGATGTGAGCCTCTCCTCTGCAGCCAATGATCCCTCCGCCATGTGCAATCTTTGCACTTGCTCTAATCTTAGCTCTCTTTGTAAGCTTCGGACCTGGTCTTCCAGAGCTGGTACAAGAGCTCCCTCTTGTTCGGTTCCTGCTCTGCTAGCTCTAGGGGTAGTCCTGAGTCTAGTGATTGTTCTTTCTTGAAGTTCGACTCTTTCCCTTAGCTCAATGAGCTCATCCTTGGCTGCCTCCAGCTCATCTTCTATTCGCTCCTTTGCTTCGTGTGAACTTGTTACCTCTCTTGAAGCTTCGGCTAGTTGGAGTATCAAGCCGTCTCTCTCGTTTTCTGCGTCGTAGAGTGATGCTTTATGACTTTCAGATTCAGTCATAGCATTCTCTAACTTCTTCTGCAACTCTGCTTCCTTTTGTTTTGCTGTCTCAAGTGCTACTTCCTTTGCTCTGGATCTTTCTTTAATCTTGCTGAGCAGTTCATGCACCATGTGCATGTCTTTTTCATCTTCATCTGTCAACTTGACAGCTCTTTCTGCCACCACCTCCAATGGCTTCGGCTCGTCCATTTTCTCTTTACTCTCCATTGTACCCTTTGTCTTTTCCTTCGTCCCTTTCCGATCATCTTGTTTCCGTAGGGATATCCCATAAACTGCCTCCAGGGCCTCTTCTTCACTGTATCCGATCGCTACCAGATCCTCATAATCATCTTTCTTTTGCTGAACTGGATCTATCTCCTTTTCCTTGGTCCCGGCCTCCGGCTTTTCCATAACTTCTGTTTCTATTTCTATTGGGGTTTCCTCCACAATAATTTCCATTTTCTTCGGGCTTGGTACAACAGTAAAAGAGGGCTGATTGTCCTCAGTCATCTTGGCTTTCCCTTTGTTTGCTTGCCCGTCTTTCTCTTGAGGTTCAGTAGACTCATCTACTTTCTTCTTCCCCTTGTCGTCCTTTTGCAGCTCAGCTTTTAAAAGCTGTACTTCCTCTTCAGTATAAGGCTCGACAGGTTACTGCTCCAGTATGGCCTCCGACTCCTCATAAGCTCTAATATATTGATCATATTGATCAACATGTGGCCTGGCTGAGCTGGTTCCGACTTTACTGGGGTCCGGCACCCACATTTCTTCGAAGTCCCCCTTTAGAGCTCTTTCCGCTCTAAACTGCTCTACCAGCCTTTCCATTCTTGCGGCTTTTTGACTTTTGGTTTGCTTGGGATCGGCCTTCTTCTTCACTTTCTTCTTGAGCGGCTCGTCCACGGCCTCTTCAGATTCTGAAACTATTTCTAGTTTTCGGCGTGCTCTTGTGGACGCCCTCTTGGATACTTCTTGCTGTTCTTCCTCCTCATCGGCTTCTCTAAGCCACTCATTCTGGGAGGGAACCCGTGGCCCTTGATCCCTAGCTCCAATAGCTTCATAAGCTATTCTTGTTAGGATTTCTCCTCCTCCTATGTACTTTGGCTTCTGGTTGTGCATGGCGATTACTTGCTCGTGGATGTATTGAGCATAATTCACCTCTTTTGGCATGTTGCTCTTCAATGCCCATGTGATGGTAGTCGCAATGGCATGGGGTGGTGTAGTATACTTCTGCGGTCTTTTACTGCACACATGGAAAAACTGGTTGTATAATCGGCAAAGGGTTGCCTCTCGTTGATCTGCCATATCCCCGTAGGTTGTATTTTGTTTCTTTGATCCATAGACCTCTATGGCCTCCCTTCTTTCTCTGACAGAACTCCTTTGTTGTGCAGCTTCAATGCATCTGCAATGAGCTGTGGAGTGATCTGTACTTCAACTGTGTTTCTCCATCCATGGCTGTCAACGTGGCTTTCCATCCTTCTGAATGGATGTTGCCAACTCTTACACTCTTCTTGTGTCTACACCTGATGGTCTCGAGGTGAAGAACCTGTGTAAGTCAGCCTTTTTCAGGTATCTGCTTATGTTCTCTGATCTGCTATAATCCACTATTCTCGTGGGGATCATGGTACATCGACCGATTGCCCTGAGGATGAGGATCTCTGAAAGTCCCCTGGTAGATCTTTATTCCCTCTTTTTCTAGTACTGCTTCCTCCACCCAAGTCTTGGTTGGCTTTAGGGTTTCTTGTTGGAATATCAAAAGGTTCTGCTTCTGCAAGAGCATCCTTGATGGTTGGTCTTTTTCTCTTAGTTGCCGATGACGTACTTAGCGAATCCATGGATCCTGTAACTCCGGTTTCAGAAGTTAGCATCTTTTTAGTACTGAAAGCCGAAATGAAGCTTTTAACTATTCAAATGACTTGAAAATTGAAACATGACTATTCAGGGCCCTAAGGATGCAATGTAGGTGAAAAAATATGCAACTGGGCTCAAAAACATGCTTGAGACATCATACGCGTTATGATGTCTTTTGTGTCAGAATGACTTCATATTGGTTGTGCTTGTAGCTGATAGTGTATACATGAGTATCATATGCTTGGATTTGAGTTTGGATCCCATTTGGTCAAGTTTGGCCAGTTCAGTTCAGTTCAGGCTCTTGGCAAAATTTTCAGAAAGGGAAATGGATTTTATGATCCAAATTGGATAAAACTTGGTGGATTACCTTCAAATGGCATGTAGAACACTTCTGTTTGGTGGTTGAAACCCTGAGGTGCCAAAATCACATAGTGAGACATCATACGCGTATGATGTCTTTTAGTGTATTTTTGGACCAATTTTCTCTATAAGCTTGGTTTTGGCTTTAGATAGGCTTATTCAGTGGATTTATCAAGTTTGGATAGAATTGGACTAAAAATGGCTCTGGAGACATCAATAACGCGTATGATGTCTTTTTCATCAATTTTTCATGGGATTGGTTCTGTGGACTCTCCATGTGCTAGTGAAGGACTGTTTATGCTCAAATCTTGGTTTGGACTTGAATATGTTGGATTTGGGACAAAAATAGGCTTTGTATGAGGATATTCTCTTAATTGGGCTAATGGGGTGATCCACCTGACCAAATGGTTCCAAACTTCATATGTAGCATGTATTAGATATATATAAAGGATGTATGATGACAAATGACAATTTTGGCTCTGTAAAGTGCAAATAGACATTATACGCGTATGATAGTTTTTGTGTCAAAATGGTGCTTTTTGATCCAGATAGCTTGTAGATGTGTTAATAATCAACAATCCTACAAAGATTGCAATGAGTTTGGAGTTATATTGACAAAATTAGGACCAAAAATCACTTAAAAAGTCATCAGTTAGCTAAAAGCTCCCTTATAGGCATTTCAGTCTCCGAAGTCGTCTTTTTGCCTTGGAGTTGAATTTCTTCAACTTTTCTTCTTGAGAGTTGCATTTCCAGCTCATTGGATATGTTAAGCCACCTATTTTTTGAACTTGACTTTGGCTCCCCGTTCTCCATCTTTTTCCATTTTGGTTGCCCGAAAGCGTCTTTTTCACCATCGGTAAGTTAATCAGCTTTCTTTTGGTTTTTGCTTGCAAACATAAGTCATCCATGTATAGTTGAAGCTGCTTGTGAAGTTTCATGTCATTTGGTCGTCAATTTTAGCCGTTATGCCAAAATGACTCTTTGTGTGTCCGCCGCCGAATCGGTTGTTCCGACCTACTTTTGTGATCCAAACCCGGAGATACTCCATGGTTGCATTGCCCTCGATGTTGTTAAGCTTCTTGAGAAGTTTTGTTCGTTCCGACAACTTTTTTCTGTTTGCCTCTTGCAGGCTCTGTTGACCTAGGGTTTTTCCAATCGTTCTTTCTCGAGCTTTGAGTGCTAGAAACTCATCTCCTATACTAGGGTAACCCAACTCTAAGTTCTTGCAAGGTTTGGTTACGCGGTTGTGCCCCTACCTAGCGTTCCTCCCCATTCCCCGTAACTCTGTTTCTTGGTTTTGGTGAGTTTTTCGCGACAAAAGTTAACGATAAGCATCAAAAGCTTATGGCAACGAGTCTACCTCTCATGTCTGGTGTCCTCTGAGCTCTCGTAGCAGTCGGTAGAAGGCGGTAGAAAGGTCGATGCTCCTGTGTGCTCTTTGCTCTCTCCAAGAAGGTAATAGTGGAAATGAGACAAAAGTTAACGATAAGCATCAAAAGCTTATGGCAACGAGTCTACCTCTCATGTCTGGTGTCCTCTGAGCTCTCGTAGCAGTCGTAGAAGGCGAGAAGAAGGTCGGATGCTCCTGTGTGCTCTTTGCTCTCTCCAAGAAGGTAATAGTGGAAAATGAGCTTGATAGTGAAGTGAAAAATACTTAACTTCGGGCTTCCCGGATCACTTGTTACCAAATTTGACATGTGCTCCTATCTCGTCGTGAAATGCACTTTAGGATTTGAAATTTCTCAATTTGGACTCCGTTTGACCTGTTTCTGAGAAATCTGTCCACTTTGCCAAAATTCTGTCATTTCGGGCTTTCCGCAACTTTTTTTTTTCCGATCTCATTTCACCTGCTTTTTTATTTTTTCTTTTATTTTTATTAAGAAAATCATAAAAAATAAAGGAAAATAGCAAATTGAAGCCAAAAAATTCCAAACATACACGATAAATAGCTGGTAACCCTGTGTATATGAATATACACTTCTTTGTGATTTTTGGACTTGGATTACCACTTTTTAGCTCGAAAAAAAACACTCTTATTTAGTGATATTTACACATCTAGAGACCCAAATTCATCATTTGATCTCTTCTTGTTGCAAAACAAGGTATATAAGGGCATAAATATTATCAATATCCGCAATCAAACATAAAAATTGCAAAATCATGTAAGACACTGCCCTTGTAATATAATTTTTGTTTTTCTTTGTTTTTTTCCGCTTGTAGCTGCTTTGTAGCTCCTGTATACCTCCCCCCCTCCTAGTCTGAGTCCTCCCGGACGACTATGAAGTGTCTGTGGGTGAAGCATTGTAGTTGTTTTGGTCATAAGTTCCCAATGCAATTGTAGAGCGATGATACAACATCTTTCCAAAAAGCTGCTCTTTGTTTGATTGAAGGATTGGTGGTCGGGTTTTGGGTTGGTTTTGGCACTTCGGTAGTAGAATCAGTAGATGGATTCTTCTTTACCTTGTTGTCTTTTTTCACAATCCAAATCTGCTTCCGCTTTGCTTGTGCTTGCCACAAACTCTTTGCGACCCAAACCTGCTTTGTTCTGTGTGTTGATTTCCTCGCCTTGAAATACCTAGGAGTTTCCGTTGATTGTATTGAAGGGAGTTCCTGTTTACAAATCTTTGGATCCAAATTTGCTTGCTATAGCTTTGTGCCGTCATGAACTTCTTTGGAATCCAGATCTGTTTCACTGTCCTTGATTGTCGGGGATCACTCTGTTGTCTGGTATTGAAGACTCTGTTTCCACCTTTGTGTTCTCTGGCACAACCTTTTTTGGTCTCCATACCAACTTTGACTCCGTTTTTTTCCAAGGTTGAGCTGTTATATTATTGCTTGTCTTCCTTATCCACTGTTGAGAATTCCTCGTCGAAGAGTAATCCGGTTGTATAGAAACTTTTGGTTGCCATTGCTTCTTCTTTTTCTCTGGTTGTTGTTTATCTTTGTCTTTGGATTCGTCCTTTGGAGTTGGCTCTTCTCCTTTGGTGAACTTAACTGATTGACTTTCACCTTCGTATTTGATAAGCACTGATTTAGAACTCCAGTCAATCATTGCATTGTATTGCTTCTGCCATGGTTGTCCTAGCAATAATGGATGTTGTGTAGCTTGGTCTTCAACCACGTAAAACATATGAGGATACACATACTGGTTAATCTGTATATGTAAAACTGTGCATCCGACAGTTTTGATTGAATTCTCAGAGTAACTCTTTAACTCTTGCTTGGCAGTTTGTAGTTTAGTGTCATTTGTCAATTGTCTATACAAACTGAGTGAAAGTAGGTTAGCTTGAGCTCCTGAATCCAATAGTGCTCTGGCTTTGATTTGGTTGGTTCCTACTTTGCATTCAATGATGGGTTCTTCTTTGTCATTCCCCATTTCTGTTATACTGACTGCGTTTATTCGTATTGCTCCTTCATTGCGCTGTTTCTGACGCAGTAGTCTTCTTTTCTCCATTCTTTCCTTCGCCTCGGCTTGCGCTTCCTCTACAATCTTTTTCTTTTTTTGGACACGCAGCTTTTCTTGATGTATTTTGAGAAGCATGTCTTGTGTTAGCGGCAACAGATACTTTTTCACTCTGCATCCACTAATCCAATTGGGCATTTCTTCTCCGTCTAATGTAGCAAGCTTGACGGCTCCACTTGGTGATAGATCTTTAATCACCAGAGGTCCCATCCCTCGCTTTTTAAGCTTCTTAGCATGCTGTTTCAGAGTGTAAACTAGGACATAGTCCCCAACTTTTAAACTCTTTAGTCCGCACATGCTTATCAAAAAATTCCTTTTGTCGCCTTTTTTGAGCGTAGATAGAAGCTACTGCTTTTAGGCGAAGCTCATCTAGCTTTTCCAGGTCATCTATTCTATCAGAGAGCTCGTGCCCTGTCCACTCTAGATCCTTAGCCACCCTTAAGGTTGAAATCAAGAATTCTATTGGTAAGATAGCATTTAGCCCAAAAACCATGTTATATGGGGTTGTTCCTATTGATGTTTTATATGCTACCCTATATGCCCATAATGTTGAATGCAACTTCTGGTCCCAGTCAGTTCTCGACTCAGATACAATCTTCGTAAGGACCGTGCATATGGTTTTGTTTGTTGCTTCAGCTTGTCCGTTTGCTTGTGGATGATACGGGGCTGATTTCCTATGGATTACCATGAATTCATCTAGAAGGATCTTTATCACTTCATTTATGAAATGTGTGCCTCGATCACTCACAATTTCTATTGGCAATCCATATCGTACAAAGACGTATTCATATAGAAATTGTGCCGTGGTCCTGGCATCTGCTTTTTGAGTTGCCTTTGCTTCGACCCACTTTGTTAGATAGTCTGTAGCCACAATGATGTATTGTGCATGAGTCTTATATGTAGGAGGTGAAATGGGTCCGACATAATCAATCCCCCATTTTGCAAAAGCTCTTGCCCCCATCATTGGTCTAAGCGGCATATCATCTCTTTTAAGTGGTACTTTGGTCCGCTGACAGTCATCACACCGTTTAACGTATTCCTCAGCGTCCATATGTAATGTTGGCCATCATATTCCTGCGGCTAAGACTAGTTTTGCTGTCTTATCACCTGAGAAATGGCCTCCACTCACTCCTCCATGAGCTTGCTCCAGGATTATCACATACTCAGACTCTGATGCGCAAATCCTAAGCTGGTTGTCTTTACCTCTCTTATAGAGTTGATCTCCTATTAAAGCGTATTCTCTAGCCTCTGTCTCTACAGATTTCTGACGAGCTTTTGACGTTCCTTCTGGGAAAGTTCTATTTGTGAGATATTCAACAATATACTGACTCCATTCTGGAGCGATCATTATCTGATATAATGTCGAATACTCGGCTGGAGGTTTTGATGAACATACAATACATACAGTGACATATTCATGTACGCTTTCTTTCATTCCTGGCCAATAGACTCCCAATTGTAACAAATTCCTATATGTGTTCCTTCTTGAACAATGAAATGCACATTCCTGAACATGTGCTTCGCGCAGATATATATTATATTCCTCAGGATTGATGCATAGTCGTAAAACATGATCATTTCCCAATTGATACAACCTTCCTGCAACCAATTGAAGATTCTTGGATTGCTGAATAGCAATATGTTTCAGGTTGTATTCTCTTCTATCGAACTCTCCTCCATAGGTTAATAGGTTAACGACATTTTGAGACCACCTCGGTATCATTTCTATGTTGAACAAGTACGCGTCTGGCATGTCGTCATCTACTCCTATAGGGTCTTCTCCATTCGTCAATCGCGAAAGATGATCAGCTCTAAGATGTGTTTTTCCCTTCTTTACTACTACCGTGAAGTCGAATTCCAGTAAGATAATGAACCATCTCACTATTCTCCCGGTATTGCATGGTTTATTCACTAGGTAGAGCAAGGCTTGGTGATCCGTAAAAAACACAAACTTGTTGGCTAGAAGATAATGCCGAAATTTTTTCACAGCATAGATCATTCCTAATCCTTCTCGCTCTGTTGTGGTGTAATTCTTCTCTGCATGGTTGAGCTGTCGACTGGCGTAACAGATAGGAAAATCCATGTTTCCTTCTTCTGGCTGAGCCAGAATGCATCCTATTGCATATGCTGAAGCATCTATATGCACATGGAATATCTTCTCCCAATCTGGTGATTTCAAGACTGGAGCAGTAATGAGTGCCTCTTTCAATTTCTTGAACGATTCCTCACACTCCTCTGTCCATTCAAAGTTCACTATTAGCCTGTAAAGTGGTTGGCCTATTATAGCGTACATGTAAATGAATCGTCTATAATATCCGCAATGTCCCATAAAGCTCTGTACTTGTTTCGCATTGGTTGGTCTAGGCATATCCACTATAACTTTTATCTTCTCTAAATCCGTGGATATTCCGTTTTGTGAGACAATATGTCCCAGAATTCTGCCCTGTCGGACCATAAACACACATTTCTCAGGATTGAGACAAATGCGATATGTCCTACATTTCTCAAATACTTTTCTTAGGTGTTCTAGATGCTCATCTCTCAGAAGAGAATGTACACATAAGTCATCCATGTAGATTTCTAGAAACAGCCTTAAGTATGCTTTGAAAGCATGCGTCATCAGCCTCTGGAAGGTTGCGGGAGCATTGGTTAGACCAAAAGGCATAACCCGATAAGCATAAATTCCCCACTCCGTTGCAAAAGCTGTTTTTTGTTGATCTTCCAGTGCTATGGCTAGCTGGTTATATCCTGAAAAACCATCAAGAAAGGAGTATGCTGTTTTCCCTGATACACGCTCTAGAACATGATCAGTTATCGGCAGGGGATAATTGTCCCTGATTGTTGCAGCATTCACTTTCTTTAAGTTGACACACACTCGGAGTTTTCCGTTCTTCTTAGGTACTACCACAATCGGAGATACCCAATCAGTGTGTTCAATCTCGTATATGAATTCAGCTTCCATTAGCTTATCTATCTCTTCCTTGATTCGCTTAGCAAAAGTATCATTATATGTCTCTGTCTGCTAGGCTTTGCGTCTTGTTTCAATGGGATTGAGTGTTGGCATATCGATGGGTCAACTCCCTTTAAGTCCTTATAAGACCATGCAAACACATCCCTATACTCTCTGAGAAGACTCAAAAGTCTCTCTTCCTCGCCTGGAGACAAATCTGTGGCTATGTATACCGGTCTAGGTGGCTCACCTGGAGCTGCTAAATCAACTTTTTTTGCATCCTCCGGTCCGTCATAAGATTCGTTCTCCTTCCTCTCTCGAATAGGTGGGGTTAATATCACCTTCCTATCCTCTATTGTGAATTTCCTATAGTGAGAGGGAACATCCATGTTTTCCTTGATTTTGACGTTTTCGTCCTCTCCACTCTCAATTTCTGTCGTCCAAACTTCCTTCAGAGTTTTCTTGCGCTCTCTGTACTTGTTTCTACGTTCTAACTTGGACTCCGTGTATTCTCTGTTGCGCTTGTTCTTTTCTGATTTTTCTGTTTCAGTTTTCGTTCCATTATTTTGAACTTGATTTCTTGAGCCTCTTTTGTCTTTTCGTAAGCTCTTTTGATCACTGCCTCTCATTCTTCCAGAAATCTTATCCTTAACACAATCTTCAGCCTTTACTAGCATTAGGAATTGATTTTTTCCTCTTATTCTAGGCATCGGATTGGTTCTAACCCCTTTTGTTTTTTTCTTTGCTCTATAGTGTTTCTGGCGTTGTTTTGTTTGGTTCGGAAAATCATAAAATCGGACATCCATTATAGTTTCTTCGTTTCCGCTTGAATTGTCCATTGACTCGTTGTCTGCTTCATTTCCCCACTCAGGATGATCGGGAATGTCGTGAAACACCTCTTCTTCATCTTCCTTTTCCAGTGTATTGTTCTTTTCAGTTTCTTTTTTGAGTATAGTTCTCAACATGAAATACGGAACCACGTCGTACCCGTCCTTGTCGCAAAATTTCGTTGTGGGACCATCTGGAATTGCACAAACATCTAGGGTTGCTAGAATGTGTGTCCATTCTAATGGTTCAAACGTGTCCTCTGGAAAGGGTTCTCCTACATAAGTTTCGTCTTCGATAGCCCTTTCTAAAACACATTCTTCTCGTTTCAGACTTCCACATTTCGAAGCTCCACACATCCATAACTCCTTGGGTTTACCTAACCAAGCTGGAAATTCGGATCCCGCCAAAGTAGCTGAATCAAACTCCTCTACCGGTGTTCGGTTCACATCTTTGTAGCTATGGTCTTTCAGGTTCACACGTGTAGTGGTTTCCATATTTCTCAAGTATATGTGATCGTAGCCCCAATCTTGGACCATTTTCAACTGTCTCATGAATGGTCTTCCCAATATGATATCATAGTTATTCTCCTTGGCAAAATCGACAATAGCAAAAGTATGTTCGTATTCAATGCCGCAAGAAGTCACTACGACTTTCTCTAATAAACCCATAGGTTTCTCCATGTGTCCATCTGCTAATTGGAGTTTCAACCTAGTCTTCCTTATTGCTGGTTTCCCCCATTTTTTCCAGATTTATTTTGTAGCAATGGCTACACCTGCTCCGCTGTCTAGTATTGCCATCGTCTTCACTCCTTGGAATTCAACTGGTAAGGTTGTATTCCCCTCTTCACCTTCGCAATACTCTCCGACCTTGTTTAAGGGTACAGGCTTAGCGTTCTTTTGTGGTTTGCTCAACTCCTCTATGCTCTCTTGCAATCTCGATGTTGGATCTTTTATCCCGAATTTCTCCAAGCATTTTCCTACATTGGTCCACATATGTGGTCTTAGCCTCAAAAGCTCAGCTAGAGTGATAGTGCATGTCACTGGTGTTGACAAAATCTCTATCAATCCTTGCGAGTCCATGACTTTTTCTGATGAGATTTTTCGTGAGGGAAGTGCTCTAATCTCGGATTTTGCTTCATACTCTCCTAAGTATGAAGGTAAGGTTTTCAGTGAATGAGATTTGCTCTCCATTGTTCTAACAGAGCCCCCATCTCCCCAGTAAGATTGCTGATCCAAGTCGACTTGAGATCCTGCCTCAAATTCCACTATGGGAGGATTCCTGATGTCCTATTTCCAATTTGTCTGATTAGCTTGGCAACTTAGCTCGTTTGCAAAGTTTGCCTCTCTCACTTGTTTCCAAAATTCATTGTAATCATCATCTCTTCCGTAAGACCTCTGTATGACTGGATGAAAACTCTCGACCTCCTGATCGGTTGTGTTCAACACTATGCGGTCATCCTTGTGTGTATTTTCAGGCTTTTGTGCACCGGGAGTCTTTTCAGCTACCCGTGAAACGATAGTCTCTGGCTGAATTGGGTTTTCCTTCCCACAATTCATTGTTTCTTTGGGTGGTTCTAATAAGGCTTGTGAAGTCTCGATCATTCTCTGGCACATTTCAAGTCTTTGCTTTTCCAATTCTGCGTTTGGGTATGTCATCCACCTCTGTTCTTGTGTTTGGTTGTTCTTTAACCTAGCTTCGTAAGCTCTTAGCAGTGCGTCCAATGGTTCGTGTACTTTGTCGACTAGCATTGATCCCCCTGAGCTTAAGCTCGTTGTTTCTTTGATACACTTTTGTTTCGTTCTTTCAGGGCTCATCTCTCGTTTCCCATTTTGACTCTCAAGTTTTTCTAATCTAGCTTTAGTTTGCTTTAGTTCCTCAGCTAGAATAGCGTCTTCACGTTCTTTTCTCAACTTCATGCGTGCTTTTCTAGCTTTCCATGTGTTTTTCTGACTCCGCGGTCCTTGACTAACCACTTCCGTCGCTAACTTTCCATTCTTAGGTCCTCTAGTGGTTTTCTTAGCTTGAGCTCTAGTAACAACTTGCGTTGGTATCAGAGTTTCATTTTCAGACCCACTGCTGGTAGGAATAGTTTCTAGCATATTCAATGTCGTCTTTTGCACTTTGTTTGGATTCTTTGAACAATCCTCAATGAAGTGAGTAACCCCACACTCAGTGCAATAAGCGTTAATTCTAATGATTTCCGTATGTGGGCAAACATTCATCAGATGGTCACCTCCACACTTGTAACAGGGTCCTAGTGTTGGTCTTGGTCCCATTTGATTCGTCCTTTGTGGATAGGATGGTCTCTGTCCTGCTAACCCCCCATGAGCTATGAACATCAATGTTCTTGCGTCCAAATTGTATCTCTCTTCATCAGAAGCACTTGTAATTGTTGGTATTCCAACATTCCCTATCATGCCCCATGGTTCTGGTTGTTTGGGTTCTTCTGGTGGGTAATACATAGTTGGAGACATGTGTGCACCCGATTCTTCATAATAGGCTTGAACAGGCACTAAGGCTTGTTCTTCCTGATTCTCTAAGGTTGGTGCATATCTAATGCCCACTGGTCTTGCTCCTGGTAAAGGTGGTTGTTGTCCCAATACCGGTTGCGGTCTTTCTATCCCCATAGGTCCATGTACATTTCCCGTTGGGTATCGAGGTACTGGATGTATCTGAGGTGGTGCTAATTGAGCTGGAGGTGCATACTGGCGCTCCCTTACATACCCTTTGTTGTAATAACACTCCTCTGTTGGATGATTTGTCCATTTTTGCTCAATCGCACACCATTTCAGTGGTTTTGGCAATGGTTTTTGGTATGGTGCCATCCTTTTTAGAGCATCTTCTATCATTTGCTCTACATTTGGCATGGTTGTTGTTTGAACATTCTTTTTAGTGGTAGTCTCGCTCGCTACAGAGGAGGAGCTACTGGATGCAAAATCTGTATCCGCTGACACCTCTCCATAAACCGTACAGTTATCCACTAAGTACAATGCCTCTCTCGTTACTTGCTCGAAACTTGTACAAGCTTTCAAGTGCAAGTCCTTCTTGAGAGTGTCGTTCCTCAATCCCTCAATAAAGAGAACAGATAGTCTGTCATCTTGTGGTCGTTCACGTACTGGACATCTCTCAATGTATTGTTTGAAGCGAAGTGAAGCTTCCTTCACTTTTTCGTGTTCTCTCTGTTTAAAAGCATATATTTGTGAGACCGTATTGTGCTTAATCCCTCGTTTTGAGAATTCCTCAGCAAACTCTCTTAGCAGATGGTCAATGTCATGGAATCCCCCTATGTTCATTGGTTGAAACCATGTCAATGCAGTACCTTCTAGAGTAAGACCAAATCCCTCGTATTGTGTATGGAAATCTGTTATCTGCTCAGCTCTTAAGACTTGCTTAAAGAGTGACACATGTGCATACGGATCTCCTGAACCACCATACTTCTTTGGCATACACTTGGCTACTTGAGATGGTCTCATACGTCTATGATCTGCTACCAATCTCATTGCTCCCGTGTCTCGGCTAAAGCTTTCTCTAGCATCATGGACTTCATGGGTTACCCTTGTCGGTTTCTCTGCCCTGAATCTACTACTGGGAGGTAAATGTGACGGTTCCGCTTCAAACCTTGGACCTGGAGTGGTATAGGTGGGGATTGGAATTGCACTACCTCGATTCGTCTCCATTGACTCTCTGGAATGTAATGATCCCATTGGTCCGAGCTTCGAGTCCCAAGGTTGACTGAAAGAGTCAGCAACCTGAGTTCTTTGTCCTCCTGTTGTCATTGAGTTTTGCACTCCATTTGTTGGTGCGGGTCTATGTGAGCTAGAAGTAACATAATACTGATGTAGTGGTCCCCCAAAGTATGTATATCCTTCTAATTCTTTCTTGCCCATTGTTGAGTATTGCCTGCCATACTTATCGTAAGCGGCAATTTTCACTTCCGATCCCTCTGTATAGGTAAAGACATAGAGTCTTTTTTTGTCTGTCAACTCTCCGGTGTAGGGTTCTTCACATCTATAATAGAGATCTTGCTCCCCATTATTATATTTGTATAGCCCCACATAGATGTTATCAGTGTTGATCCTTGTAGTTTCATTCTCTCTTCTTATCCTCGCATTAGGGAAGTTCATTATTGGTGCTTCCTCCTCGAGTTCTTCATCTATTTTGGCTTTGGTGCCCATCAATCCACACTTGTCCACAATGTTAGGGTTTAGGACTACCAAGTACATGGTACCCTCGTCATCTAGATATCTATCTCCGCTATAGCTCACAGGCACTAAGTCCTTGAACTCACTAGGTCTATCTTCTATCTTTACACAATAGCGGTCCATTCCATCTTTGTAGATCTTGGCACCTTGCTCATTGTCGTACTGGTATTTTATGAACAATAGCTTCATGGTGGCGGAAGGGTTTGATGATCCTGCTGCCATATTTTCTCTGTTGTTCAGGTTCAAGTGTTCCCAGTTTTCGGTGAAAATCTCGTAAGATCTCTCCGAAGAAGTATTAGAGACACTTCCTTCAAAGATCGGCTCTAATGGTTGCACCCAACTTTGGTTTACACTTCCCTCGGTTGATATGACACTTGCTGGTTCCCCTTGTTTTGGTTGATTATTCCGGAGATTCCTGCCCGATCTCAAATTCATCAATTCCCCTAAAGGACTGTAACTTTTCTGTCTCGGCAATTTGTTTTCCCCAAGTTTTTGTGGTCAGAATTGATCCAAACTGATTGATACTTGGTCAATTGTTTAATCTTGTCAGTTGGACATCTTCTGTTTCATCAAGTGAGAATTTTGTTACTGTTATGCTGAAAAAGACATTATACGCGTATGATGTCTTTTTTCACAGATTTTGACTATTTTGGTTATGCTCACTCTCAGTGGCCCCTTTATGCTCTGTTCACTCACAAAATTCAGTTTGAACTCTGTTTGAGCAAGTTATGGCTAATTTAGGCTTTTCTTGGCAATTTTCCGCTTTTGACTTGTTTTTTGGGTCAATTGTTATCCAAATGGGATGAAACTTGAAATATAGCCTCTAGATAGCTATTACAATGGATCTGTGTTGGCAAAGTATCAAAATATGTCCAAAATTAGGTCAAAGACATCATACGCGTATGATGTCTTTTTCATCAATTTGGGTCCAAACTTGATATTTATGCTTCCCACAGTGTTTGTAACAATCTTGTCAGGTCAGATTTCAAAAATAAGCAGTGGATGTGCCAAAAGACATTATACGCGTATGATGTCTGTTGTCCCAGATTTTGACTATTTTTGGTTTTAAGCCTTCTCCAATGTTTATAATTGAGTTTCAAGTGTTTTTGTCAGGTTTTGAATGTAAAAACAAGATTTGAATCCAAAATTTCCTATTCTTTGCGTTTCTTGGACTCCGACTTGTCTTTTTGGGTTTCTTTGAGTGTTAATGCTCTTGTTTTAAGTTGATCTTAGGGTAAAACCCCCCTTCTAAACACTCTGGCAATGTCAAATTTTCAATTTTAGTCTCTGTTTAGGTCCTAAGACATCATACGCGTATGATGTCTAAAGTTGCAGATTTCCAGTTTTTTAGCACAGAACTCTTCCAATAGCTCTTTTAAGTGCTTAGCAACAATCAGTTACACAGAAAATTTTTCTGAACTTTGTGTATTGCATATTTCACTACCAAAGCAACTTTTTCAGTGATCTAACATGCAATCAAACACATCAAGCAAATAGAACACCAATTGATAGCTCTAGATCAGGATCAAATCAGGCCCTACCTAAGCTACTTCTAATCATAAAATGGATTTTTTGCAATTGAAAATATAAAGAGATTTACTACCACACAAGGAGTAGCAAATGCTTTTTATGTCAACAACCACTTAAACACCATCAAAAACAATCTAATCTAAGCTAAACTAAAAATACTGTCAACACGGAAGACCCAGGAATACCCCACTTCCTAGTATCTCTCGAGACCTTCGGAGTCCACCACTCCTAGATCTTTTCTAACTAAAGTATACAAAGTAGTTTATACGACTCACCTCGTAGGATTAGTCTAAGGTCACCTACTTAGGGCTCTCGTCCCCGGCAGCGGCGCCAAATGTTAAGGCGGTTACGCCGCTAGCGGAAGCTAAATAGCGAGAACTCAACCAACAACAGAATTTGTCAGATGAGGACGAAGCTTGACCCGCAGGCGCATGGAAACAACTAGGTGGGTGTCAAATCACCTACTCGACCTTCTAATGACAATCACTACTAAGGAAATCAAATCTAAGTTCTAAAACACGCAAGTGACTGAAATCCGTACTACGAACGAATGTTATACGAAACAGGATCTAGAATCATTGAATCGATCTCAAACTCAAGGGGACGTCTATGCACTAGGTAAGAACAACACCCTAAAGACTTGAACTGCAAAATCAACCTATAACCACTCCGTGCGGCAAACGCGTATGAAGACAGGCCGAAAAATACAGGTGACCGAAACTTGACCCCGAGGGTACTAATGTGTAGCTCTACTCGTGGTTCTATAGATATGCTGCATGCTCTATTCCGACACACGAGTTGGAAGAAAACTCACACCGAAGCTCGTAGGAACTTACCACACGTAGAAGCCGATAGCGCGCACTCTTGGTATCTGTGCGTAGCCCTCACCGTTGCTAACACAATGACGGTGTCGCTTCTCCAATGGCGGCTCCGTAGCTCGCGTAGCAAGGAGATAAGACTCACTCTCTCTCTCTCTCTCTTAGACACAGTCACGGCGCTCAAAACTCTCTTTGATTAATAATTGAATTCCCCTTAGGTTACAAAACTTTGGCTTATATACCTCAGCCTTGGAGGTGAGAACATCTCTAATTATTTACATCAACATGTGAAATTACTTCGGGATTACAAGCTGGAAACTCAATTGAGTCCCGTTACTTAATGAATGGCTCAAATCAAAATTAATGTCGGAAAGACATTTATTACAATCAATGGTTACAAAATGATGGGTGTGAGCAAAAATGCGGGTGTGATCCTCTGCTGGCTCAACACTTGTGCACAATTCTAATACACTTCGAAATTTCCTCCTGACTATGGATATTCCCTTTCCGACGCACCCGTCACCCACCTTGTGACGCACCTGTCACCCACCTAGACCTTTTCTATCGAACTTACGGTACAATCTCCTTCCCGATGCTCTATGTCACCCATCCTATGACGCATCAAAGATGTCCGTTCTTGGATGGTCGAATACTTCCTTTCGATGCTCCCTAACACCCATCCAATGTGACGCATCAGGTGTACCCGTTCCTAGTGGCCTTACAGATATTCCCTTTCACAGTGCTCCCGTCATTACTCTGAATGACAGGAATACTCTGTACTCGGATGTCTCCAGGGAGAAAAACCCTCGCTCTTAAAATTCCAATAATTCATTTAGAAATATTTTTCTTGTTGTTCCAAGCGAGAAAACCCTCTCACTTATAAATCCAATAATTCATTTAGAATTATTTTTCTGTCAAATAAAGCCAATTTAGCAACACTTGTCGAGGAGAGAGACCTGCCTATTTCAATCTGCTTCACCAGCCTGCGGAGGGAGTACCTTTTGCTCCTTTCCAGGATAGGCTCAGCAATTGGGACTGTCTTGGAGATACCTCGCACGGCAGCCTCTGTAGTTGCCAAGGCGGCCGGCATCCCCACAGTATTGTGTTCTGGTTCAGGACACCCACACTCTCCCGCAGGTCATCCTACTGCCTCGGGTGAGTGGAGATTGGTTTCGTCAGAGCGTGGAGTATTGAGGCCTCCCGAAACAGTGTTTTATTTGTCGTCAGATGGGCCATCTTGCGAAGGTTTGTCCAGGAGGAGACCCCGACCTACACCGCAAGCTCAATCCCAGCCATCAAGGGCTGGCCAACAGCGGAAGATAGAGTCACAGGGTACGCAGGCAGAGCCACCCTCCGAGCCTGGGGCTCAAGCAGAGGAGGGCTGGCAGCAGGTTCGTGGTCGACGTCGACAGGGGCCACTACGCCAGCCTGGCACTCAGAGTGGTCCCCAGGCTCTAGTCCAACAGCAGTGAGTTCCCACAGGGAACCGTTTCAACCCTCTTCAATAGGACGAGGTCCTTGCTCCACCCTTCACCTCAACCTCACCTCCGACATCCCCTCCTCCCTCTGATTTTCCCTCCGTCCCTCCGCCTCTCCACGCTCCCCCCTCCTCCCTCTCCCTCGAGCCCCCCTGCTTCCACATCTTCGGCTGCTAGGAGATCTCTCGGCAACGCTTTTGCCATGAGTCGCTTGGTGAGAGAGGGATAGCCTTTCTTGCGTACCCCCTTCTAGTGCAGATGTCCCCCCTTTGCAGCAGTTTCTCGTGGATTGACGAGCTTCGACATTCGTTGTCCTCGGGATTTCTTTGCCTACGAGTTTACATGGTTTCTCGGCGACCCCTCACCAGACTTTGAGGAAACTTGCTTCAGAGTTCATGTACTGTTCCTTGCAACTAGAGGGATAGAGGCCCTGGACTCAACGGTTGGCTTCTCTTTTCCCCTATGCCGCAGGGACCGACCCTGAGTGGACTCTAGACTCAGTGTTGGAGTGACTGTAGGTACAGGCCCTGGATTTCTCTCACCACATGTGAGACCTAGGGGTTACACACTTGCTTCAGACTCCGTGGCCGTTGGCCAAGTTTTAAGTGATGCCTCCAGACTCAACAGGATGTAGACACATTGTGGTTCACTTATTTGATGACACGCAGAGCCTGCCATGCTATGTACACATACATGAGGACTCCTGGACAGAGGAGGTTGCCTTGCGCATGGCTCGCTCTTCTGACCACTTCAGTGACTTGGGTGGGACAGTTTGCATTCCGGCTGGGAATGCCTTTTCGGACCATGCACCAGTGATCCTCACAGTGACAGACTGAGGAGGGGGAGCACGATGCTACGCATCCCTGAGAGGGTCTTTCTGGACTCTATGCTCAAAGAGCCACTGGTGGCTCTTTGGATAGATGGCCTAGACATGCAGGGCTCTCCTGCTGACAGAGTGGCCTCTGGACTTGCTTAGATTAGTCGGCTATTTCTTTAGGAGTCCACGGCCCCGCCTGGCTGCAGCGAGAGAGGAGGAGCAGCGTCTCCGATGGGACGTTGCTTCCTTGCAGAGGATGCATGAGCAGCATTTAGACAGTCCTTGGTTGTTGGAGGAGTAGTAACAGCAGGCTTGCCAAGAGCTTGCTAGCACAGAGGAGAGGCGCCATGAGTTTGCTTTCCATCGACAGGCATCTTAGTGGACCCAGGTGGGTGACAAAGTGACAGGGGCTTTCTTTGAGACAGTGGGACCCCGACATGCGTATGCCAAGGTCAACCAGTTGAGGAGGCTTGATGGGTTAGTTGCTTCAGAGCCAGAGGACATGCATACAATTGCTACTGACTTTTATCGTGACCTGCTGTTAGCAGAGCCTCAGTCAAAGCGTCAAGATGCATGCAGAAAGCACGTTTGGGCACAAATGCCTTGTCTTGTGATTGAGGAGATTGGCCAGAGGCTTGAGCTGCCTCTTCAGCTAGAGGAGCTCCACGTGGCTCTCAGAGCACTTCCCCGTGGTAGCTGTCCAGGTGAGGATGGTTTGACTCCAAGCTTTTTCCTTGAGTATTGGGACTTGCTTGGATCCTTCAATGAGATTCGACAATGGCGGCCCATCACTATCCTCAACTCAGCCTACAAAATTCTTGCCAAGGCTTTGAGTTTGAGGATTCAGCCAGTTCTAGAGAGCATTATACATGGGACACAGACAGGTTTGGTCAAGGAGAGTAGTATCCTTGACAACATCTTTACGTTTGGGGAGGCTTCTACCCTCACGCGCCTCCATGGTGAGGATCTGGTGATACTTCTTCTTGATTTTGAGAAGGCCTACGATAGAGTTGACTGGGACTCTTTTAAGGGCACTCTAAGTAGGATGGGCTTCTCAGATGCCTAGATCAGGGGTGTGTCAACTCTTTACAGATGGGCACACAGTCAAGTACTTTTGGCAGGTGGTAGAGGAGATCGCTTCATGCTCACTAGTTCGGTCAGACAGGGCTGCCCTCTTGCCCCCTTCTTCTTTCTGTTCTATGTTGAGGTGATGAGCAGATTTTTGGTTTCACAGCAGGTTGGTCTACGTGGCTTAGTGCTCCTTGTTCGGGGCGACGAGCTACTGGATGTTAAATTTGCAGACGACTCAGCTTTGTACATGGAGGCCTAGGAGACCAATCTTCATAGACGTGAGCAGGCTCTTGAGACCTTTTGTTGTGCGTCAGGCGCACCAGTGGCTTTCTCGGTTGATAGTGCTCCTACGCTTGATTGGCTTCCAGGTGAGGGTTTCAGGTGGATTCCCCCAAGGACTGCAGTTGGATACTTGGGCTGTTAGGTTGGTTTGGACTTGTCTCCTGAGTACCACATTGCTCCCGTTCTCATGTCCATCAGGAGGAAGCTTTTACATTGAAGCTCCGCACGACTTTCTCTAGCACGTAGAGTTGTAGTGGCCAACCAGGTGTTGTTGGCTACTATGTGGTACATCACATCTTGTTAGATCTTTTTGAGTTCCTGCATCAGCCAGGTAGAGAAGCTGATTAGGAATTTCCTTTGGTCAAGGCGCGACACTCAAATAGCCCGTGCCAAAGTGGCCTGGCAGGTCATCACTCTTCCTTGTTCTCAGGGGGGGGTTGGGGATCATAGACCCAGCACAACAGAGAAAATACCTTGGGAAGTTTTTTTTCAAAGGATTGCTTCCAAAGAAGGAGCCCTGGAAGGAGTTTTTGCTTCAGCGGCTTAGTGCTAGAGTACCTTAGGCTGGAGGCCCTTGGAGACCTTCGATCAGATGTATTTTCACAGAGATGCGCAGAGTTGGCCTGAGCAGGAGACTGGAGGACCGTTTTGCTACGAGTCTGGTCCGCTCCTTGGAGCAGTTGAGGAGAGGCTTGGAGCAGCACCAGCCTACTTGCACGGAGGAGCGCCTGTGAGACAGCCCCTTCTTTGGAACCCCATGGTTAGCACTCAGAGAGGCCACTTGGTTGGTAGTAGGCCTCATGTTTCTTGGGGTCCCATGGCAGAGGGTCCAACACGCACTTTAGATGACTGGCTACAGTTCTTAGGCTTGTCAGAGGAGCTTCAGAGCATCCAGCTACAGGGCATGAGAGGGGTGCAGAGCATGTGTCAGGACATCACAGAGGTAGTACCAGCTGAGTGGCTCACACCTCTCGAATCAACAGCGCCCAGATGGATGGGAACCTTCACGCGATTGGAGGTCCTCATCGCAGTTTGGGCTTGCTCAGAGACTGTACCCTCCCTATTTTTCAAGCTACAGAGTGAGTGTCGCTTACACCGAGTTTCAGTTGAGGCCCCAAAGGTTGCAGAGTGTTGTTTTCAGAGGATCTGAGTTGTGGACATCTGTGGGAGGACTTGTGCCATAGATCTTGACCCAGCAGCTCTTGAGACTATCCATTGGAGGTTGTGGGCTTGGGAGAGCTGTCCACTTGCACGAGTACAGTGGGATCCTGGAGAATGGATTTGGCGGGACCCTTTGGCCTCACCCGACCATCCAAGTGTCCCTTTCTTTCAGTACACTGTTCGACTGGGACGTCACATACTGGCAGTACGGAGAGAGGCTCGTCCTGCTGCAGCACCTCATTGGCAAAAGGAGGGTCTCACAGCTGAGTTCTTGTCAACTTTTTTGGGCGAGGTTGTGGGACGCCAGACAGCTGCGGCAAGTCACTTTGTTTTAGTGGCTGGTTGCACATAGAGCTACAGTAGTGGGGAGTTGGCTTGTACATAATGGTCTCTGGGCAGCATGCGCAACTTGTGGCATCTTGTGGAGAGTCAGCATCATTGTCTTTGGGACTGTCCTATGGCACAGCAGGTTTGGCTTCGTGTCCTTCGGCTGATGCCAGCTCTTTCCACAGCACAACAGTACACATGGGGGGCAGCTGCTTGGTCCACTCTCACGGGCCCCGCACTTCAGTTTGAGCTATCCTCCACCAGCAGGATGATAGTGATCTAGGGGGATCGACCTACACTCCAACTTGCTACAGAGCTTACTCCACAGGAGTGTTGCAGTGAGAGAGAGGAGTGTTGGCAGCTCATCTGCGGCCTGACACTCTAGTTTCATCTGGAAGGCCCACTGCTTCCGCATCTTCGAGGCTCGCCCTGTACCACCAGTAGAGACAGTTCAAGATCTCTGGCTAGAGATGATCCATACTCTCAAGGGGACAGTTCGAGAGACTCTAGAGCAGCTCCGACTGCATGCGGGAGCGTAGAGAGGCTTTCCTTCGACTCTGGCGCCCTAGGCATTTCTTCACCATGGTCCAGGGTAGGCTCAGATGGCACTACCGTCCACGTGTGTGGTTTTTCCCACCGCCCATCTCCTGATTTAGCCTAATTATACGTATGTTGTTTTTCCATTGGGAGAGTCTTCCCTTATGATTGTTGTAGCCCTCTCTAGTAGAGGTGATTGTAGCCCTATGAGCAGTTTCATTAACTAATAGAAGGATCTTTTTCTCGGGAAAAAAGAGTGAAGTTTTTCAAGTAAAGAATCGGGTGAAAGCTAAAGTCTACCGCTCTACGGGCAGGTTTCACACCGCTTGCTCTATCAACAAGCTCTCATTTAGGGTGAAACCTCGTCTTTAAGTGCTTGAGAGTCCGTCTTGCTTGCTTGGATTTCTACGTGTAAGTCCTCTTTCTCCTTTTTCCATTGCTTGCCTTCACTGAAAAGCATTGGGAGAAGGCTAGTCTTCTCCTTCCACCATCCTTCTGTCTTCGCTTTCCACTCCTTCATGTCCTTTTCGATCTACGTTATCCGTTTGTTTGTGACCATGAAAGTTTCCTTCGTGACCGGCGGGAAAGACTTGCAAGTTGGTGTAAATTCCATTGCTGACCCTGGTGCAATACGGGGAGGGGGTGTTAGCCCATTACCTTAGGAGACTGTGTAGCGGGCTGAACCGTAGCAGCCCACTCCACTTGGTGGGAACAAAGCTAGGATCTGGCAGCACGTGAGAGGAGCGGTGGACCAGAAGGGAAGAGAGAGGGCGATGGTGGGGAGTAGCAGCAGTGGTGGGATGGCAGGTTGGCAAAGGAGCAGCGCAAAGAAGGGGGGGAGGGGGGCCATGGTTGGTTTCAACGGGTGTAGGCGGGAAAGAGGTAAGTAGGTGTGTTGTCTCGGGGCTTCATCTCCCCCGTCCCCAAACCCTTTTTTGCAACTCCATGTGGCATATAAGTAAATCCTCCAAATGTTGGCCACTATGCCATCTTTTTATAGCTAACAAAATTATTCAAGGAGCCTAATATGAGTAGGTAGTGCCCATAAGTAGAGGGTGAGCGGTGTCTGCTGAAGCCCGCATGAAGTCCTGCTAAACAAACGGAGGGAACGTCTATAAGAGGTCGAAGTAGGCCTATGAGACAAATCATGTGTATATGGCTGTTTGTCCTCCATCCATCAGGAAAGGACAAAAGGTACAAAAGATATAAAGCATCGATGTAATAATGATGACCATATGTCATATGGTAGAGTGGTGAACCATCAGGGCTGATATACATGGTGTGTAAGATATTGATGGAGCCCTATCTCTAGGGGATAGATGCGGCTATATACTCAGTGTAATTGTAATGGAAATGGCCTATGAACTTTGAGAATAGCGGAATTAGGAGAATTAGAGTGAGCATTTTTGTGAGACTACTTTGAGAACATAGAGGGTGAACTTAATTAGCGGTAGCAACATAACCATAATACTTAATTAACTTGGTATGAACAATACTTTTGCAAGAGAGAGAGTTTAGAGAACTTGACAATAGTTAAGGACCGGATTTATGTGGAGCTGGTCCCCCCTCCAATAGGCTTTTGTATTATAGATTCTCCCATCAAGAGAGACTTGGTACAATACAATCTTTGTGTTCCTCGTGACCTAGGTGATGCAATGAAGATGGAAAGCTTCATGCATCACGAGCATAACATAGACTTTGTAAAAATGATTAACCATCCCCGGCCTCAGTCCCAAGGCCCCAAACATCTTCAAAGGTAGAGAGAGCTAGTGGGGAATGAGGGTAGGGATGAGGAAGAAGAAACATTCATAGGAGAAAGAATTAGTTCCTCACTTATCATCACTCTTCTTTCTTACCATACCTAATAGCATAGTAATGAAGATAGAGAAGATGGCAAGCTTAAGCATTAGAACATGGCCCTTGGTTGGATGTGCATTCCATAACCAAGAGTGTTGGTGTAGGCTCTCAACTTCTCTACAAGCTTGGAGAAGGAGATGGAGCTTTTGCACTTTGCACCTCACACAATGAGAGTTTGTGTGTCTGTGTGTGTAAGCTAGCCCCCTCCTAGCTTTGGTCGACCCCCTCTTCTAGCTCAAGATGGAAGCTCATTGGACCCCTGCAAGCCTGGCCAATCACATGCAGAGTGCATATCAAGCAAGCATGCTAGCCTTGGGACAAGTGTCCCCCTTTCCCCTTTGAGAGAAAGGACTTGATAAATGCATAAAAATTTAATTAAATTAACTAAATTATCATTGGACCCCTTGGGATGCTAATCAATAGGTTTTAGGCACACTATGAGGGTAACATGAAGAGGAGCTTGACAAGTGTCCTAGTTGCTTTCTTTATACCAAGCTTGCCTTGTGTGAGGATGTGTGTGTCCTCTCTCTAGCTCCTACAATGAGGGCTCGCTCCCTCATGAGTAGTGCTTTGACTTTTTGAATACTTTAACCCCTCAAGCACCTTAGCCATGGAGCACCTTAGCACCTTAGTCATTAAGCACCTCAAGCACCTTAGTCGACAAGCACCTCAAGCTTAGACCGTGTTCCCACCTCAAGCATAGTCCTAGCTTGCCTAAAGTCAAAGGACTTTTAACACTAACCTTTGGAGGTCTTTAATGAAGTTAACCCTAAGGTCTTTAAGCTCCATTAGCTAGCCTTGCTCTTTGACAGACCATCTCTCATTTGGACCCCTTTACCATTGGCCCCATGTTGAAATAGACCCGTAAGCATATGTCTATATTCTAACCCTTGTTCCCGTTTATTCTCCCACATTAAATGATCAGTTTAATATGAGAAAATCATTTTGATTGGTTAGATATTAGATTTTATGGCATTACTTCTTCCTTGAAATCATAGTCGTCCTCGACTATGAGGTAGAAGAGATAAAGCCTTAGTCATTAGTCAATGTTTCTTAACGGGTAGAGGATCCCTTTTTACCGTACGACATCATACCAAGATGGATGACTAACCATTTGGTGCTTGGGAGACATAGCTACCACAAGCGTGTTTGCTCTTTAGTCCATCTCATTTTCCCAAAGTAGAGTGACAAATGCTACTTGGTGTTTGAGAGACGTCGTTATCACAAACATGATTGAAAGCATGCATACTATTTAAATTTGTGCACAATAAAGAGAGAATTAGTCTTATAAAACAAAAACATTGGTCATTTAAAAGAAATTTGTACATTTGCTTACTCTTATGTAGCATTGTAAGGATTTTCAAGGTTTATACTATCCTTAAGTTGTATTCCTTGCATCCATCTAGCATCTTCAAAAGGATAATTTTTGAACTTAATAAGATACTGTCGGAGAATCTTACCATGTCGTAGTCATGGAGCCCCTGAAGCACCTTAGTCATGGAGCACCTTAGCACCTTAGTCATTAAGCACCTCAAGCACCTTAGTCAGCAAGCACGACAAGCACCTTAGTCAGTAAGTACAACAAGCACCTCAAGCTTGGTCCGGGTTGCCACCTCACGTAGAGCGCTAGCTTGCCTAAGGTCAAAGGACTTTTAACACTAACCTTTGAATGACTTTAATGAAGCTAACCCTAAGGTCTTTAAGCTCCATTAGCTAGCCTTGCTCTTTGATAGACCATCTCTCATTTGGACCCCTTTACCATTGGCCCCGTGTTGAGATAGACCCGTAAGCACATATCTATATTCTAACCCTTATTCCCGTTTATTCTCCCACATTAAATGATCAGATTAATATGAGAAAATCATTTGGGTTGGTTAGATATTAGATTTTATGACAGTAATACAATCATGAGAATGCATCAAGCTATCTAGCTTCATCTTGTACTAAATTGAGACTATAGAATGTAGTACATAGGTGGGTGTGGGCTAAGGGCAACCCTGATAGCAACTACTGGGTCCGCCTTACCTGGGCCTGTCTTGCCTCATCAGCCTGGTAGTGCTGAGACTGGATCTCCTAGATCTGTCTCTGTTGTAGTCTCGAGCATCTACAACCTTGAGCTCGTAGTCGCCTCCTGGCTCTGATCATCTTGGCTTGCTCTACAGTGACTTCTCTCTCTGTGGTGGATGGTGGTGGGTCTATAGCCCTCTGGAAGAACTCTATGAGTTGTGGCTGTCTCTCACCTTGTGAAATTGTTGTTGTAGACTCCATGAATGCCTCCTTGTGTCTGTGCGTTAGTCTCTCGCCGGATTGCAGGATTCCTCCTGTACACATGACATGACACAAACCAAAATCACACCTAGACACACGTAGTGAGCAGACATCAGGCTCATTTCCCAGCCATAGAGCCAATACGGGCTCATCCCCGAGCCAGGGAACCTGCAGCCAAGTGGGCTTGTCTCTACCACAAAGGAAGGTGTCCCATACCACCGAGCCCACACCAATATAGTTGTGCAGGCAGAGCTGCCAAGGGCCAAGAGTCCAAGTGTGGTGATCACACAAGATGCCTCACAGATGAGGCTCAAGTCCTATTTATAAGACTTCTTAACTAAACGCCCATATTCACACTGGTCGAACATAACTACAGGTGCCCATCTTGATGTCTGGGACGTAACACTTCCCCCCTTATTTTGAATTGTTGTCCTTAGCAATATCCTCGATTAGAAAACCAGAGAAACGATTCCTTACGATCTAATTGATCCCAATTGGCTTGGGATTAATGACGATGCTTCCACTTGATCAGATACTTAGGATACGAAGTCTTGCGAGACTTGCGCACCCTTTGACGAAGAACCAATTCAGGTTCAAGTGGAACGTAACGGGTGGTATCTTGCAAGTTTAAGGCCTATTCAGGAGGAATTCCTAAGTCATCCTGCCGCAACCGTTCTTTTAGATGGCTTACGTGGAACACAGGATGAATAGCAATGCCTGGAGGCAAGTCTAGCTTGTAAGAAACTCCACTTATCTTCTTTGTGATCTGAAACGGACCACAATAACGAGAAGATAATTTCAAGCATGGTTCAGTTTGAATCATTTCGGACCTTGAGGTATACCCACATGCATTCCTGGAGTTCATGGGGTTGTCGATGCTGATTAGCGTAAAAAGTGGCACGATCTTGTGGCGTCTTTATGCTTTCTTTTGCAATCGCGAGCATTTCTTACATATCATGCAAGAAATCGGCCTCAAATAACATCGTGAGCCCTTGAGTCCGGTGGCAATCGGTGGTTTTGGCTCATAACCATACATAAGCATGAACGGGCTATAGCCAGTAGCGGAGTGCTTTGTACTATTATAAAAAAACTCATTCTGTGGGAAATAACGTTCCCAATCAGATTGACGTCAAGAGACATATGCTGGTAGTATGTCCTCCATAGTTTGATTTGTGCGCTCGGTTTGTCCATCAGTTTCGGGATGATTTGAGGACGACATGCATAGAAGGGTCTCCAATTTTTGGAAGACCGTTTGCCAAAATTTCTTGTGAACTTAAAATCACTGTCACTGGCAATTTTGTCGGGCAAATCATACAGTTTGTATAAATGTTCCACAAAGAGCTGAGCTAACTCATGGCTCTTGACAGTGCAATGTGTAGGAATAAAGCGTGTCCTCTTCGTGAGTCGATCGACGACAACTAAATGGCATCGTGATCGCGATTGGTATGAGATAATCATACTACAAAATCCATAGAAATGCTTGACCATTTGCTATCGGGAATTTGCAAAGGTTGTAATAACCCAGCACGTTGTTGACATTTAGCTTTGTTGAGTAGACATTGCGCGCATTCTCGCACATACTTTTCAACGAAAGCTTTCATGTGCGGCCAATAGAAATACCGGCCAACCAAGGCAAAAGTACGGTGTATGCCATGGTGGCTTGCACTTTGTGCATCATGACACTCAAACAAAATTTGCCTACGGATATCCTCATCGACGGGCACACACATTTTGCCTTGCTTGAAAAGTAGCCCATTATGATGGAGTACTGTTGAGCCAGCAGAGGATCACACCCGCATTTTTGCTCACACCCATCATTTTGTAACCATTGATTGTAATAAATGTCTTTCCGACATTTAATTTTGATTTGAGCCATTCATTAAGTAACGGGACTCAATTGAGTTTCCAGCTTGTAATCCCGACGTAATTTCACCTGTTGATGTAAATAATTAGAGATGTTTTCACCTCCAAGGCTGAGGTATATAAGCCAAAGTTTTGTAACCTAAAGGAGATTCAATTATTAATCAAAGTGAGTTTTTGAGCGCCGTGACTGTGTCTGAGAGAGAGAGAGAGAGAGAGAGAGTCTTATCTCCTTGGTACGCGAGCTACGGGACCGCCATTGGAGAAGCGACACCACCATTGCGTTAGCAACGGTGAGAGCTACGCACAGATACCAAGAGTGCGCGCTATCGGCTTCTACGTGTGGTAAGTTCCTACGAGCTTCGGTGTGAGTTTTCTTCCAACTCGTGTGTCGGAATAGAGCGTGCAGCATATCTATAGAACCACAACGAGTAGAGCTACACATTAGTACCATCGGGGTCAAGTTTCGGTCACCTGTATTTTTCGGCCTGTCTTCATACGCGTTTACCGCACGGAGTGATTATAGGTTGATTTTGCAGTTCAAGTCTTTAGGGTGTTGTTCTTACCTAGTGTATAGACTTCCCCTTGAGTTTGAGATCGATTCGATGATTCTAGATCCTGTTTCGTATAGCATTCGTTCGTAGTACGGATTTCAGTCACTTGCGTATTTTAGAACTTAGATTTGATTTCCTTAGTAGTGATTGTCATTAGAAGGTCGAGTAGGTGAATTGACACCCACCTAGTTGTTTCCATGCGCCTGCGGGTCAAGCTCCGTCCTCGTCTGACAAATTCTGTTGTTGGTTGAGTTCTCGCTATTTAGCTTCCGCTAGCGGCGTAACCGCCTTAACATTTGGCGCCGCTGCCGGGGACGAGAGCCCTAAGTAGGTGACCTTAGACTAATCCTACGAGGTGAGTCGTATAAACTACTTTGTATACTTTAGTTAGAAAAGATCTAGGAGTGGTGGACTCCGAAGGTCTCGAGAGATACTAGGAAGTGGGGTATTCCTGGGTCTTCCGTGTTGACAGTATTTTTAGTTTAGCTTAGATTAGATTGTTTTTGATGGTGTTTAAGTGGTTGTTGACATAAAAAGCATTTGCTACTCCTTGTGTGGTAGTAAATCTCTTTATATTTTCAATTGCAAAAAATCCATTTTATGATTAGAAGTAGCTTAGGTAGGGCCTGATTTGATCCTGATCTAGAGCTATCAATTGGTGTTCTATTTGCTTGATGTGTTTGATTGCATGTTAGATCACTGAAAAAGTCTCTTTGGTAGTGAAATATGCAATAAACAAAGTTCAGAAAAATTTTCTGTGTAACTGATTGTTGCTGAGCACTTAAAAGAGCTATTGGAAGAGTTCTGTGCTGAAAAACTGGAAATCTGCAACTTTAGACATCATACGCGTATGATGTCTTAGAACCTAAACAGAGACTAAAATTGAAAATTTGACATTGCCAGAGTGTTTAGAAGGGGGGTTTTACCCTAAGATCAACTTAAAACAAGAGCATTAACACTCAAAGAAACCCAAAAAGACAAGTCGGAGTCCAAGAAACGCAAAGAATAGGAAATTTTGGATTCAGATCTTGTTTTTACATTCAAACCTGACAAAAACACTTGAAACTCAATTATAAACATTGGAGAAGGCTTAAAACCAAAAATAGTCAAAATCTGTGAAAAAAAGACATCATACGCGTATAATGTCTTTTGGCACTTCCACTGCTTATTTTTGAAATCTGACCTGACAAGATTGTTACAAACACTGTGGAAAGCATAAATATCAAGTTTGGACCCAAATTGATGAAAAAGACATCATACGCGTATGATGTCTTTGACCTAATTTTGGACATATTTTGATACTTTGCTAACACATATCCATTGTAATAGCTGTCTAGAGGTTATATTTCAAGTTTCATCCCATTTTGATCACAATTGACCCAAAAAACAAGTCAAAAGCAGAAAATTGCCAAGAAAAGCCTGAACTAGCCATAGCTTGCTCAAACAGAGTTCAAACTAAATTTTGTGAGTGAACAGAGCATAAAGGGGCCATTGAGAGTGAGCATAACCAAAATAGTCAAAATCTGTGAAAAAAGACATCATACGCGTATAATGTCTTTTTCAGCATAACAGTAACAAAATTCTCACTTGATGAAACAGAAGTTGTCCGACTGACAAGATTAAACAATTGACCAAGTATCAGTCAGTTTGGATCAATTCTGACCACAAAAACTTGGGGAAAACAAATTGCCGAGACGGAAAAGCTACAGTCCTTTAGGGGAATTGATGAATTTGAGATCGGGCAGGAATCTCCGGAATAATCAACCAAAACAAGGGGAACCAGCAAGTGTCATATCAACCGAGGGAAGTGTAAACCAAAGTTGGGTGCAACCATTAGAGCCGATCTTTGAAGGAAGTGTCTCTGATACTTCTTCGGAGAGATCTTACGAGATTTTCACTGAAAACTTGGAACACTCGAAAAGGAACAACAGAGAAAATATGGCAGCAGGATCATCAAACCCTTCCGCCACAATGAAGCTACTGTTCATAAAATACCAGTACGACAATGAGCAAGGTGCCAAGATCTACAAAGATGGAATGGACCGCTATTGTGTAAAGATAGAAGATAGACCTAGTGAGTTCAAGGACTTAGTGCCTGTGAGCTATAGCGGAGATAGATATCTCGATGACGAGGGTACCATGTACTTGGTAGTCCTAAACCCTAACATTGTGGACAAGTGGGGATTGATGGGCACCAAAGCCAAAATAGATGAAGAACTCGAAGAGAAAGCACCAATAATGAACTTCCCTAATGCGAGGTTAAGAAGAGAGAATGAAACTACAAGGATCAACACTGATAACATCTATGTGGGGCTATACAAATATAATAATGGGGAGCAAGATCTCTATTATAGATGTGAAGAACCCTACACCAGAGAGTTGACAGACCAAAAAAGACTTTATGTCTTTACCTACACAGAGGGATCGGAAGTGAAAATTGCCGCTTACGATAAGTATGGCAGGCAATACTCAACAATGGGCAAGAAAGAATTAGAAGGATATACATACTTTGGGGGACCACTACATCAGTATTATGTTACTTCTAGCTCACATAGACCAGCACCAACAAATGGAGTGCAAAACTCAATGACAACAGGAGGACAAAGAACTCAGGTTGCTGACTCTTTCAGTCAACCTTGGGACTCGAAGGTCGGACCAATGGGATCATTACATTCCAGAGAATCAATGGAGACGAATCGAGGTAGTGCAGTTCCAATCCCCACCTATACCACTCCAGGTCCAAGGTTTGAAGCGGAACCATCACATTTACCTCCTAGTAGTAGATTCAGGGCGGGGGAACCGACAAGGGTAACCCATGAAGTCCATGATGCTAGAGAAAGCTTTAGCCGAGACACAGGAGCAATGAGATTGGGAGCAGATCATAGACGTATGAGACCATCTCAAGTAGCCAAGTGTATGCCAAAGAAGTATGGTGGTTCAGGAGATCCGTATGCACATGTGTCACTCTTTAAGCAAGTTTAAGAGCTGAGCAGATAACAGATTTCCATACACAATACGAGGGATTTGGTCTTACTCTAGAAGGTACTGCATTGACATGGTTTCAACCAATGAACATTGGGGGATTCCATGACATTGACCATTTGCTAAGAGAGTTTGCTGAGGAATTCTCAAAACGAGGGATTAAGCACAATACGGTCTCACAAATATATGCTTTTAAACAGAGAGAACACGAAAAGGTGAAGGAAGCTTCACTTCGCTTCAAACAATACATTGAGAGATGTCCAGTACGTGAACGACCACAAGATGACAGACTATCTGTTCTCTTTATTGAGGGACTGAGGAACGACACTCTCAAGAAGGACTTGCACTTGAAAGCTTGTACAAGTTTCGAGCAAGTAACGAGAGAGGCATTGTACTTAGTGGATAACTGTACGGTTTATGGAGAGGTGTCAGCGGATACAGATTCTGCATCCAGTAGTTCCTCCTCCGTAGCGAGCGAGACTACCACTAAAAAGAATGTTCAAACAACAACCATGCCAAATGTAGAGCAAATGATAGAAGATGCTCTAAAAAGGATGGCACCATACCAAAAACCATTGCCAAAAACACTGAAATGGTGTGCTATTGAACAAAAATGGACAAATCATCCAACAGAGGAGTGTTATTACAACAAAGGGTATGTAAGGGAGCGCCAGTATGCACCTCCAGCTCAATTAGCACCACCTCAGATACATCCAGTACCTCGATACCCAACGGGAAATGTACCAGGACCTATGGGGATAGAAAGACCGCAACCGGTATTGGGACAGCAACCACCTTTACCGGGAGCAAGACCAGTGGGCATTAGATATGCACCAACCTTAGAGAATCAGGAAGAACAAGCCTTAGTGCCTGTTCAAGCCTATTACGAAGAATCGGGTGCACACATGTCGCCGACAGTGTATTACCCACCAGAAGAACCAAAACAACCAGAACCATGGGGCATGATGGGGAATGTTGGAACACCAACAGTTACAAGTGCTTCTGATGAAGAGAGATACAATTTGGACGCAAGAACATTGATGTTCATAGCTCATGGAGGGTTAACAGGACAAAGACCATCCTACCCACAAAGGACGAATCAAATGGGACCAACACCAGCACTAGGACCCTGTTACAAGTGTGGAGGTGACCATCTGATGAATGTTTGCCCACATACGGAAATCATTCGAATTAACGCTTATTGCACTGAGTGTGGGGTTACTCACTTTATTGAGGATTGTTCAAAGAATCCAAACAAAGTGCAGAAGACGACATTGAATATGCTAGAAACTATTCCTACCAGCAGTGGGTCTCAAAATGAAACTCTGATACCAACGCAAGTTGTGACTAGAGCTCAAGCTAAGAAAACCACTAGAGAACCTGAGAATGGAAAGTTAGCGACTGACGTAGTTAGTCAAGGACAGCGGAGTCAGAAAAACACATGAAAAGCTAGAAAAGCACGCATGAAGTTGAGAAAAGAACGTGAAGACGCTATTCTAGCTGAGGAACTAAAGCAAACTAAAGCTAGATTAGAAAAACTTGAGAGTCAAAACGGGAAACGAGAGATGAGCCCGGAAAGAACGAAACAAAAGAGTATCAAAGAAACAACGAGCTTAAGCTCCGGGGGATCAGTGCTAGTCGACAAGGTACACGAACCATTGGACGCACTGATGAGAGCTTATGAAGCTAGGTTAAAGAACAACCAAACACAAGAACAGAGGTGGATGACATATCCAAACGCGGAATTGGAAAAGCAGAGACTTGAAATGTGCCAGAGAATGATCGAGACTGCACAAGCCTTATTAGAACCACCAAAAGAAACAATGAATTGTGGAAAGGAAAACCCAATTCAGCAAGAGACTATCGTTTCACGGGTAGCTGAAAAGACTCCCAGTGCACAAAAGCCTGAAAATACACAAAAGGATGACCACATAGTATTGAACACAACCGATCAGGAGATAGAGAGTTTTCATCCAGTCATACAGAGGAGTTACGAAAGAGATGAGGATTACAATGAATTTTGGAAACAAGTGAGAGAGGCAAACTTTGCAAACGAGCTAAGTTGCCAAGCTAATCAGACAAATTGGGAAAAGGACATCAGGAATCCTCCCATAGTGGAATTTGAGGCAGGATCTCAAGTGGACTTGGATCTGCAATCTTACTGGGGAGATGGGGGCTCTGTTAGAACAATGGAGAGCAAACCTCATTCACTGAAAACCTTACCTTCATACTTAGGAGAGTATGAAGCAAAATCCGAGATTAGAGCACTTCCCTCACAAAAAATCTCATCAGAAAAAGTCATGGACTCGCAAGGATTGATAGAGATTTTGTCAACACCAGTGACATGCACTATCACTCTAGCTGAGCTTTTGAGGCTAAGACCACATATGTGGACCACTGTAGGAAAATGCTTGGAGAAATTTGGGATAAAAGATCCAACATCGAGATTGCAAGAGAGCATTGAGGAGCTGAGCAAGCCACAAAAGAACGCTAAGCCTGTACCCTTAAACAAGGTCGGAGAGTATTGCGAAGGTGAAGAGGGGAATACAACCTTACCAGTTGAATTCCAAGGAGTGAACACAATGGCAATACTAGACAGCGGAGCTGGGGTAGCCATAGCTACAAAAGAAATCTGGAAAAAATGGGGGAAACCAGCAATAAGGAAGACTAGGTTGAAACTCCAATTAGCAGATGGACACATGGAGAAACCTATGGGGTTATTAGAGAAAGTTGTAGTGACTTCTTGCGGCATTGAATACGAACATACTTTTGCTATTGTCGATTTTGGCAAGGAGAATAACTATGATATCATACTGGGAAGACCATTCATGAGACAGTTGAAAATGGTCCAAGATTGGGGCTACGATCACATATACTTGAGAAATATGGAAACCACTACACGTGTGAACCTGAAAGACCATAGCTACAAAGATGTGAACCGAACACCGGTAGAGGAGTTTGATTCAGCTACTTTGGCGGGATCCGAATTTCCAGCTTGGTTAGGTAAACCCAAGGAGTTATGGATGTGTGGAGCTTCGAAATGTGGAAGTCTGAAACGAGAAGAATGTGTTTTAGAAAGGGCTATCGAAGACGAAACTTATGTAGGAGAACCCTTTCCAGAGGACACGTTTGAACCATTAGAATGGACACACATTCTAGCAACCCTAGATGTTTGTGCAATTCCGGATGGTCCCACAACGAAATTTTGCGACAAGGACGGGTACGACGTGGTTCCGTATTTCATGTTGAGAACTGTACTCAAAAAAGAAACTGAAAAGAATGATACACTGGAAAAGGAAGATGAAGAAGAGGTGTTTCACGACATTCCCAATCATCCAGAGTGGGGAAATGAAGCAGACAACGAGTCAACGGACAATTCAAGCGGAAACGAAGAAACTATAACGGATGTCCGATTTTATGATTTTCCGAACCAAACTAAACAACGCCAGAAACGCTATAGAGCAAAAAGAAAAACAAAAGGGGTTAGAACCAATCCGATGCTTAGAATAAGAGGAAAAAATCAATTCCTAATGCTAGTAAAGGCTGAAGATTGTGTTAAGGATAAGATTTCTGGAAGAATGAGAGGCAGTGATCAAAAGAGCTTACGAAAAGACAAAAGAGGCTCAAGAAATCAAGTTCAAAAGAATGGAACGAAAACTGAAACAGAAAAATCAGAAAAGAACAAGCGCAACAGAGAACACACGGAGTCCAAGCTAGAACGTAGAAACAAGTACCGAGAGCTCAAGAAAACTCTGAAAGAAGTTTGGACTACAGAAATTGAGAGTGGAGAGGACAAAAACGCCAAAATCAAGGAAAACATGGATGTTCCCTCTCACTATAGGAAATTCACAATAGAGGATAGGAAGGTGATATTAACCCCACCTATTCGAGAGAGGAAGGAGAACGAATCTTATGACGGACCGGAGGATGCAAAAAAAGTTGATTTAGCAGCTCCAGGTGAGCCACCTAGACCGGTATACATAGCCACAGATTTGTCTCCAGGCGAGGAAGAGAGACTTTTGAGTCTTCTCAGAGAGTATAGGGATGTGTTTGCATGGTCTTATAAGGACTTAAAGGGAGTTGACCCATCGATATGCCAACACACAATCCCACTGAAACAAGACGCAAAGCCTAGCAGACAGAGACCATACACATATAATGATACGTTTGCTAAGCGAATCAAAGAAGAGATAGATAAGCTAATGGAAGCTGAATTCATATACGAGATTGAACACACTGATTGGGTATCTCCGATTGTGGTAGTACCTAAGAAGAACGGAAAACTCCGAGTGTGTGTCAACCTAAAGAAAGTGAATGCTGCAACAATCAGGGACAATTATCCCCTGCCGATAACTGATCATGTTCTAGAGCGTGTATCAGGGAAAACAGCATACTCCTTTCTTGATGGTTTTTCAGGATATAACCAGCTAGCCATAGCATTGGAAGATCAACATAAAACAGCTTTTGCAACGGAGTGGGGAATTTATGCTTATTGGGTTATGCCTTTTGGTCTAACCAATGCTCCCGCAACCTTCCAGAGGCTGATGACGCATGCTTTCAAAGAATACTTAAGGCTGTTTCTAGAAATCTACATGGATGACTTATGTGTACATTCTCTACTGAGAGATGAGCATCTAGAACACCTAAGAAAAGTATTTGAGAAATGTAGGACATATCGCATTTGTCTCAATCCTGAGAAATGTGTGTTTATGGTCCGACAGGGCAGAATTCTGGGACATATTGTCTCACAAAACGGAATATCCACGGATTTAGAGAAGATAAAAGTTATAGTGGATATGCCTAGACCAACCAATGCGAAACAAGTACAGAGCTTTATGGGACATTGTGGATATTATAGACGATTCATTTACATGTACGCTATAATAGGCCAACCACTTTACAGGCTAATAGTGAACTTTGAATGGACAGAGGAGTGTGAGGAATCATTCAAGAAATTGAAAGAGGCACTCATTACTGCTCCAGTCTTGAAATCACCAGATTGGGAGAAGATATTCCATGTGCACATAGATGCTTCTGCATATGCAATAGGATGCATTCTGGCTCAGCCAGAAGAAGGAAACATGGATTTTCCTATCTGTTACGCCAGTCGACAGCTCAACCATGCAGAGAAGAATTACACCACAACAGAGCGAGAGGGATTAGGAATGATCTATGCTGTGAAGAAATTTCGGCATTATCTTCTAGCCAACAAGTTTGTGTTTTTTACGGATCACCAAGCCTTGCTCTACCTAGTGAATAAACCATGCAATACCGGGAGAATAGTGAGATGGTTCATTATCTTACTGGAATTCGACTTCACGGTAGTAGTAAAGAAAGGAAAAACACATCTTAGAGCTGATCATCTTTCGCGATTGACGAATGGAGAAGACCCTATAGGAGTAGATGACGACATGCCAGACGCGTACTTGTTCAACATAGAAATGATACCTAAGTGGTCTCAAAATGTCGTTGACCTATTAACCTATGGAGGAGAGTTCGATAGAAGAGAATACAACCTGAAACATATTGCTATTCAGCAATCCAAGAATCTTCAATTGATTGCAGGAAGGTTGTATCAATTGGGAAATGATCATGTTTTACGACTATGCATCAATCCTGAGGAATATAATATATATCTGTGCGAAGCACATGTTCAGGAATGTGCATTTCATTGTTCAAGAAGGAACACATATAGGAATTTGTTACAATTGGGAGTCTATTGGCCAGGAATGAAAGAAAGCGTACATGAATATGTCACAGTATGTATTGTATGTTCATCAAAACCGCCAGCCGAGTATTCAACATTATATCAGATAATGATCGCTCCAGAATGGAGTCAGTATATTGTTGAATATCTCACAAATAGAACTTTCCCAGAAGGAACGTCAAAAGCTCGTCAGAAATCTGTAGAGACAGAAGCTAGAGATTACGCTTTAATAGGAGATCAACTCTATAAGAGAGGTAAAGACAACCAGCTTAGGATTTGCGCATCAGAGTCTGAGTATGTGATAATCCTGGAGCAAGCTCATGGAGGAGTAGGTGGAGGCCATTTCTCAGGTGATAAGACAGCAAAACTTGTCTTAGCCGCAGGAATATGGTGGCCAACATTACATATGGACGCTGAGGAATACGTTAAACGGTGTGATGACTGTCAGCGGACCAAAGTACCACTTAAAAGAGATGATATGCCGCTTAGACCAATGATGGGGGCAAGAGCTTTTGCAAAATGGGGGATTGATTATGTCGGACCCATTTCACCTCCTGCATATAAGACTCATGCACAATACATCATTGTGGCTACAGACTATCTAACAAAGTGGATCGAAGCAAAGGCAACTCAAAAAGCAGATGCCAGGACCACGGCACAATTTCTATATGAATACGTCTTTGTACGATATGGATTGCCAATAGAAATTGTGAGTGATCGAGGCACACATTTCATAAATGAAGTGATAAAGATCCTTCTAGAAGAATTCATGGTAATCCATAGAAAATCAGCCCCGTATCATCCACAAGCAAACGGACAAGCTGAAGCAACAAACAAAACCATATGCACGGTCCTTACGAAGATTGTATCTAAGTCGAGAACTGACTGGGACCAGAAGTTGCATTCAACATTATGGGCATATAGGGTAGCATATAAAACATCAATAGGAACGACCCCATATAACATGGTTTTTGGGCTAAATGCTATCTTGCCAATAGAATTCTTGATTTCAACCTTAAGGGTGGCTAAGGATCTAGAGTGGACAGGGCACGAGCTCTCTGATTGAATAGATGACCTGGAAAAACTAGATGAGCTTCGCCTAAAAGCAGTAGCTTCCATCTACGCTCAAAAAAGGCGACAAAAGGAATTTTTTGATAAGCATGTGCGGACTAAAGAGTTTAAAGTTGGGGACTATGTCCTAGTTTACACTCTGAAACAGCATGCTAAAAAGCTTAAAAAGCGAGGAATGGGACCTCTGGTGATTAAAGATCTATCACCAAGTGGAGCTGTCAAGCTTGCTACATTAGACGGAGAAGAAATGCCCAATTGGATTAGTGGATGCAGAGTGAAAAAGTATCTATTGCCGCTAACACAAGACATGCTTCTCAAAATACATCAAGAAAAGCTGCGTGTCCAGAAAAAGAAAAAGATTGAGGAGGAAGCGCAAGCCGAGGCGAAGGAAAGAATGGAGAAAAGAAGACTACTGCGTCAGAAACAGCGCAATGAAGGAGCAATACGAATAAACGCAGTCAGTATAACAGAAATGGGGAATGACAAAGAAGAACCCATCATTGAATGCAAAGTAGGGACCAACCAAATCAAAGCCAGAGCACTATTGGATTCAGGAGCTCAAGCTAACCTACTTTCACTCAGTTTGTATAGACAATTGACAAATGACACTAAACTACAAACTGCCAAGCAAGAGTTAAAGAGTTACTCTGAGAATTCAATCAAAACTGTCGGATGCACAGTTTTACATATACAGATTAACCAATATGTGTATCCTCATATGTTTTACGTGGTTGAAGACCAAGCTACACAACATCCATTATTGCTAGGACAACCATGGCAGAAGCAATATAATGCAATGATTGACTGGAGTTCTAAATCAGTGCTTATCAAATACGAAGGTGAAAGTCAATCAGTCAAGTTCACCAAAGGAGCAGAGCCAACTCCAAAGGAAGAATCCACGAACAAGGGCAAACCACAAACAGAGAGAAAGAAGAAGCAATGGCAACCAAAAGTTTCTATACAACCGGATTACTCTTCGACGAGGAATTCTCAACATTGGATAAGGAAGACAAGCAATAATATAACAGCTCAACCTTGGGATAAAACGGAGTCAACGTTGGTATGGAGACCAAAAAAGGTGATGCCAGAAAACACAAACAGAGTCTTCAATACCAGACAACAGAGTGATCCCCGACAATCAAGGACAGTGAAACAGATCTGGATTCCAAAGAAGGTCATGACGGCACAAAGCTATAGCAAGCAAATTTGGATCCCAAAGATTTGTAAACAGGAACTCCCTTCAATACAATCAACGGAAACTCCTAGGTATTTCAAGGCGAGGAAATCAACACACAGAACAAAGCAGGTTTGGGTCGCAAAGAGTTTGTGGCAAGCACAAGCAAAGCGGAAGCAGATTTGGATTGTGAAAAAAGACAACAAGGTAACGAAGAATCCATCTACTGATTCTACTACCGAAGTGCCAAAACTAACCCAAAACCCGACCACCAATCCTTCAATCAAACAAAGAGCAGCTTTATTGGAAAGACTGTTGTATCATCGCTCTACAATTGCATTGGGAACTGATGACCAAAACAACTACAATGCTTCACCCACAGACACTTCATAGTCGTCCGGGAGGACTCAGACTAGGAGGGGGGGAGGTATACAGGAGCTACAAAGCAGCTACAAGCGGAAAAAACAAAGAAAAACAAAAATTATATTACAAGGGCAGTGTCTTACATGATTTTGCAATTTTTTATGTTTGATTGCGGATATTGATAATATTTATGCCCTTATATACCTTGTTTTGCAACAAGAAGAGATCAAATGATGAATTTGGGTCTCTAGATGTGTAAATATCACTAAATAAGAGTGTTTTTGGAGCTAAAAAGTGGAAAAAAGTGGTAATCCAAGTCCAAAAATCACAAAGAAGTGTATATTCATATACACAGGGTTACTAGCTATTTATCGTGTATGGTTGGAATTTTTTGGCTTCAATTTGCTATTTTCCTTTATTTTTTATGATTTTCTTAATAAAAATAAAAGAAAAATAAAAAAACAGGTGAAATGAGATCGGAAAAAAGAAAAGAATAGACGGTGATGGTCCTAATGACAAGGGCAACCCAGGATAAAAATTGGGTACAATTCTGAAAAAGTTGCGGAAAGCCCGAAATGACAATATTTTGGCAAAGTGGACAGATTTCTCAGAAACAGGTCAAAAGGAGTCCAAATTGAGAAATTTCAAATCCTAAAGTGCATTTCACGACGAGATAGGAGCACATGTCAAATTTGGTAACAAGTGATCCGGGAAGCCCGAAGTTAAGTATTTTTCACTTCACTATCAAGCTCATTTCCACTATTACCTTCTTGGAGAGAGCAAAGAGCACACAGGAGCATCCGACCTTCTACCGCCTTCTACGACTGCTACGAGAGCTCAGAGGACACCAGACATGAGAGGTAGACTCGTTGCCATAAGCTTTTGATGCTTATCGTTAACTTTTGTCGCGAAAACTCACCAAAACCAAGAAACAAGAGGAGACGGGGAATGGGGAGGAACGCTAGGTAGGGGCACAACCGCCTAACCAAACCTTGCAAGACCTTAGAGGTGGGTTACCCTAGTATAGGAGATGAGTTTCTAACACTCAAAGCTCGAGAAAGAACGACTGAAAAAACCCTAGGTCAACAGAACCTGCAAGAGGCAAACAGAAAAAAGTTGTCGAAACGACGCAAAACTTCTCAAGAAGCTTAACAACATCGAGGGCAATGCAACCATGGCGTATCTCCGGGTTTGGATCACCAAAAGTAGGTCGGAACAACCGATTCGGCGGCGGACACACAAAGCGTCATTTTGGCATAACGGCTAAAATTGACGACCAAATGACATGAAACTTCACAAGCAGCTTCAAATATACATGGATGACTTATGTTTGCAAGCAAAACCCAAGAGAAATCTGATTCACTTACCGATGGTGAAAAAGACGCTTTCGGGCAACCAAATGGAGAAAGATGGAGAACGGGGAGCCAAAGTCAAGTTCAACCAAATAGGTGGCTTCACAACATATCCAATGAGCTGGAAATGCAACTCTCGAGAAGAAAAGTTGAAGAAATTCAACTCCAAGGCAAAAAGACGACTTCGGAGACTGAAATGCCTATAAGGGGGCTTTTTAGCTAAACTGATGACTTTTTAAGTTGAAAACTAGTTAGCAGGGCTTAGGGCACTAGCACAAAGCATTCTTTGCACAAAAAGACCAACATTTCAAGAAAAGACATCATACGCGTATGATGTCTCACAGCATGATTTTCACATCCATTTCAACATTTGAGTGCATAGCCTCATTCCACATGTTAATCACATCCTATGAACAAAGTATCATGAGAATTGGAGTTAGAAAACCCAAGGAAAACCAAAAAGACGCAAAGTAGGCCATAAAATTGATTTTTGGTCCTAATTTTGTCAAAATAACTCCAAACTCATTGAAACTTTGTAGGATTGTTGATTAACACATCTACAAGCTATCTGGAACCAAAAAGCACCATTTTGACACAAAAGACATCATACGCGTATGATGTCTATTTGCACTTACAGAGCCAAAAATGCTCATTTGTCATCATACATCCATTATATATATCTAATACATGCTACATATGAAGTTTGGAACCATTTGGTCAAGTGGATCACCCATTTAGCCCAATTAAGAGAAAATCCTTCATACAAAGCCTATTTTTGCCCCAAATCCAACATATTCAAGTCCAAACCAAGATTTGAGTATAAACAGTCCTTCACTAGCACATGGAGAGTCCACAGAACCAATCCCATGAAAAATTGATGAAAAAGACATCATACGCGTATGATGTCTCCAGAGCCATTTTTAGTCCAAATTCTATCCAAACTTGATAAATCCACTGAATAAGCCTATCTAAAGCCAAATCCAAGCTTATAGAGAAATTTGGTCCAAAAATACACTAAAAGACATCATACGCGTATGATGTCTCACTATGTGATTTTGGCACCTCAGGGCTTCAACCACCAAACAGAAGTGTTCTACATGCCATTTGAAGGTAATCCACCAAGTTTTACCCAATTTGGATCATAAAATCCAATTCCCTTTCAAAATTTTGCCAAGAGCCTGAACTGGACTAAACTGGCCAAAACTTGACCAAATGGTATCCAAACTCAAATCCAAGCATATGACACTCATGTATACACTATCAGCTACAAGCACAACCAATATGAAGTCATTCTGACACAAAAGACATCATACGCGTATGATGTCTCAAGCATGTTTTTGAGCCCAGTTTGCATATTTTTTCACCTACATTGCATCCTTAGGCCCTGAATAGCTCATGTTTCAATTTTCAAGTCATTTGAATAGTTAAAAGCTTCATTTCGGCTTTCAGTACTAAAAAGACGCTAACTTCTGAAATTGGAGTTACAGGATCCATGGATTCCGCTAAGTCATCGGCAACTAAGAGAAAAAGACCAACCATCAAGGATGCTCTTGCAGAGGCAGAACCTTTTGATATTCCAACAGAAACCCTCAAGCCAACCAAGACTTGGGTGGAGGAAGCAGTACTAGAAAAAGAGGGAATAAAGATCTACCAGGGGACTTTCAGAGATCCTCAAGGGCAATCGGTCGATGTACCTATGATCCCACGAGAATTAGTGGATTATAGCAGATCAGAGAACATAAGCAAATACCTGGAAAAGGCTGACTTACACAGGTTCTTCACCTCGAGACCATCAGGTGTAGACACAAGAAGAGTGTATGAGTTGGCAACATCCATTCATAAGGATGGGAAAGCCACGTTGACAGCCATGGATGGAGAAACAGTTGAAGTACAAATCACTCCACAGCTCATTGCAGATGCATTGAAGCTGCACAACAAAGGGAGTTCTGTCAGAGAAAGAAGGGAGGCCATAGAGGTCTATGGATCAAAGAAACAAAATACAACCTACGGAGATATGGCAGATCAACGAGCGGCAACCCTTTGCCGATTATACAACCAGTTTTTCCATGTGTGCAGCAAAAGACCGCAGAAGTATACTACACCACCCCATGCCATTGCGACAACCATCACATGGGCACTGAAGAGCAACGTGCCAAAAGAGGTGAATTATGCTCAATACATCCACGAGCAAGTAATCGCCATGCACAACCAGAAGCCAAAGTACATAGGAGGAGGAGAAATCCTAACAAGAATAGCTTATGAAGCTATTGGAGCTAGGGATCAAGGTCCACAGATTCCCTCCCAGAATGAGTGGCTTAGAGAAGCCGATGAGGAGGAAGAACAGCAAGAAGTATCCAAGAGGGTGTCCACAAGAGCACACCGAAAACTAGAAATAGTTTCAGAACCTGAGGAGGCTGTGGACGAGCCGCTCAAGAAGAAAGTGAAGAAGAAGGCCGATCCCAAGCAAACCAAAAGTCAAAAATCCGCAAGGATGGAAAGGCTGGTGGAGCAGTTTAGAGCGGAAAGAGCTCTAAAGGGGGACTTCGAAGAAATGTGGGTGCCAGACCCCAGTAAAGTCGGAACCAGCTCAGCCAGGCCACATGTTGATCAATATGATCAATACATTAGAGCTTATGAGGAGTCGGAGGCCATACTGGAGCAGCAACCTGTCGAGCCTTATACTGAAGGGGAGGTGCAGCTTTTAAAAGCTGAGCTGCAAAAGGACGACAAGGGGAAGAAAAAAATAGATGAGACTACTGAACCTAAAGAGAAAGACGGGCAAGCAAACAAAGGGAAAGCCAAGATGACTGAGGACAATCAGCCCTCTTTTACTGTTGTACCAAGCTCGAAGAAGATGGAAATTATTGTGGAGGAAACCACAATAGAAATGGAAACAGAAATTATGGAAAAACCGGAGGCCGGGACCAAGGAAAAGAGGATAGATCCAGTTCAGCAAAAGAAAGATGATTATGAGGATCTGGTCGCGATCGGATACAGTGAAGAAGAGGCCCTGGAGGCAGTTTATGGGATATCCCTACGGAAACAAGATGATCGGAAAGGGACGAAAGAAAAGACAAAGGGTACAATGGAGAGTGAAGAAAAAATGGACGAGCCGAAGCCATTGGAGGTGGTGGCACAAAGAGCTGTCAAGTTGACAGATGAAGATGAAAAAGACATGCACATGGTGCATGAACTGCTCAGCAAGATTAAAGAAAGATCCAGGGCAAAGGAAGTAGCACTTGAGACAGCAAAACAAAAGGAAGCAGAGTTGCAGAAGAAGTTAGAGAATGCTATGACTGAATCTGAAAGTCATAAAGCATCACTCTACGACGCAGAAAACGAGAGAGACGGCTTGATACTCCAACTAGCCGAAGCTTCAAGAGAGGTAACAAGCTCACAGGAAGCAAAGGAGCGAATAGAAGATGAGCTGGAGGCAGCCAAGGATGAGCTCATTGAGCTAAGGGAAAGAGTCGAACTTCAAGAAAGGACAATCATGAGACTCAGGACCACCCCTAGAGCTAGCAGAGCAGGAACAGAACAAGAGGGAGCCCTCGTACCAGCTCTGGAGGAGCAGGTAAGAAGTCTGCAAAGAGAGCTGAGGTTAGAGCAAGTGCAAAGATTGCACATGGCAGAGGGATCATTGGCTGCAGAGGAGAGGCTCACATCAGAAAACCAAACACTAAGGACAGAAAATGAGGCCCTCCGCAAACAGCTCCAAGACCTCCAAGAGCAACAAAGAAGAGAAACAGAGACACCACAAGAAGAAGCAGGGGGAGCAGCCATAGAGCTACCAGAAACCGGAGAGGCAACCACAATCGAAGATCCAGCCCCAGTTCAAGAAGTGGCCTCGACTTCAGAAATCTCTGAAGAAGAAGAACAAAGGCTCCAGGACCAAATAGAAAAGTCAACAGAGGAAAGTGCCAAGGCGGAAATGGAATGGGAAAGGAGACTTCTCATCTCCATTAGACTTCAAGGGTTAGACACAAAAGTGCTCCATGAAGAGTGGATGCAACCCAGCCTGCCTTTCCCTCTGATGAAATTTGAAGTGATAAAGACGAAAAAGAGAATAGAGGAGGAGCAGTATGTCGCTCTTTACGAAGGCGACATCACAAAAGATGAACAATCAAAGAAGATTGTAGATTCTCAACCTAGATGGAGGAAAGGTTGGCTAAACAAATACCCAGCCTACCTCATCTACTTGGTAGAGGCTCCAAAGGAGATTCGGGAGGATGCAACCTTCTGCCCGGTGCCAAGAGTCAGAAGCTGGAAAGAGCATGGCAGGATTGCAGAAAAGAAGCCAAATTGGCTTAATTACCCAAGGATGCCAGGACCAAAGGAAGGAGAGAAAATAGGTAAAGCCTACATGGTGAAAACCCTAACAGGCACCATCAAACTCTTTACTGGCTCTCCTGACCTTTCGTGTCAGATGCTAAAGAAAATCTGCAGGACTCTATTAGCATGCATTGAAGTGTTCGCGCCAGATAAAGCCACGACTTCGAGTCTACTATCGACGGCCGACACAGTGACGGATATGATGTATGATCTTTCATTGCAGCCATCACCAAAGGTGTTACATCTCTTATACCAAAGAATTATGTTTTTGCCTAGCTTCCACATGCAAACATTCGAAGAAGCTGTCTACACCGGTTTTTTCACTCACGAAAGCAAAATATTCGGCCCAACCTTGACCATCGGCAACCTACGCTACGAATCACATTTGCAGATGCTCAAGACGACAGGACTCTATTGATCAAGCCTAAAAGTCATGTCAGGGACGACATGAACGCGGAGGGGGGGAGTGTTGAGCCAGCAGAGGATCACACCCGCATTTTTTCTCACACCCATCATTTTGTAACCATTGATTGTAATAAATGTCTTTCCGACATTTAATTTTGATTTGAGCCATTCATTAAGTAACGGGACTCAATTGAGTTTCCAGCTTGTAATCCCGACGTAATTTCACCTGCTGATGTAAATAATTAGAGATGTTTTCACCTCCAAGGCTGAGGTATATAAGCCAAAGTTTTGTAACCTAAAGGAGATTCAATTATTAATCAAAGTGAGTTTTTGAGCGCCGTGACTGTGTCTGAGAGAGAGAGAGAGAGAGAGAGAGAGAGAGAGAGAGAGTCTTATCTCCTTGCTACGCGAGCTACGGGACCGCCATTGGAGAAGCGACACCACCATTGCGTTAGCAACGGTGAGAGCTACGCACAGATACCAAGAGTGCGCGCTATCGGCTTCTACGTGTGGTAAGTTCCTACGAGCTTCGGTGTGAGTTTTCTTCCAACTCGTGTGTCGGAATAGAGCGTGCAGCATATCTATAGAACCACAACGAGTAGAGCTACACATTAGTACCATCGGGGTCAAGTTTCGGTCACCTGTATTTTTCGGCCTGTCTTCATACGCGTTTACCGCACGGAGTGATTATAGGTTGATTTTGCAGTTCAAGTCTTTAGGGTGTTGTTCTTACCTAGTGTATAGACTTCCCCTTGAGTTTGAGATCGATTCGATGATTCTAGATCCTGTTTCGTATAGCATTCGTTCGTAGTACGGATTTCAGTCACTTGCGTATTTTAGAACTTAGATTTGATTTCCTTAGTAGTGATTGTCATTAGAAGGTCGAGTAGGTGAATTGACACCCACCTAGTTGTTTCCATGCGCCTGCGGGTCAAGCTCCGTCCTCGTCTGACAAATTCTGTTGTTGGTTGAGTTCTCGCTATTTAGCTTCCGCTAGCGGCGTAACCGCCTTAACAAGTACTTCTCCGCTACCTTTCTCTTCATAGCTAGCCGAGGGGCGTCCGGACCGCCATAGCTTTTCGGGCTACGCATTTCATCTTGGATGCGTTGCCAGATCGCACCAAAGTGACGATACGCCCTTTTGAGATAAAGATAGAAGTCAGTCGAAATTCTAGAAAACGAAAGAGTATTAACCTCCGGAATTCTACTAAGGGCATCGGCCACCATATTGCTAGCATCTTTACAATAGAGTATCTCGAAGCCAAACTCCTGCATGAGTTCCGCCCACCTTGTCTTTCCACCTCGAAGGTCGGGCAGATCATAGAGATATTTCAGAGAATGGTGGTCCGTCTATACCATGCAGTGGGCACCAAAGAGGTAATGGCGTCAAACCTTCAAGGCATGAATGACCAACAACAATTCCTTCTCCTCTGTATCGCGTGTCTGTACGTCTTTGAGTTTGCGATTCTCAAATGCAACAGGCCGCCCAGCCTGATATAGGACAACTCCAATAGCATGATCACTGGCATCCGTTTGCACCACAAAGAGTTTATTCGGATCTACAATCTGCAACATTGATGCAGTGGTAACAAGTCGCTTCAATGTTTAGGAACATTTGATCGAGCTCATCAATCCACCGAATAGGTGGACTCACACTATTTTTTCTTTGAACGCCCTTCAACAAATGAGTAAGGGGCTCGGCAGTACGAGTGTAGTCTTTGATAAAGTTGCGAAGGAAGCCCGTAAAACCCAAAAAAGATTTTACTTGCCTAATCGTGTGAAGAATGGGCCAATCCAGCACAGCACGTATCTTCTCGAGGTCTATGCAAATTCCATCATCCGAGATGACATGACCAGATACAGCAATTCAATGCGAAAAAATTTGCACTTTCTTTGCTTCGCTTACAACTTTTCTCATCTTAAAATACGTAAGACGAGACAGAGATGTTGCAGATGTTCCTCGAGTGTTTTACTGTAAATTAAAATGTCGTCGAGAAACACAACCACCCACTTTCCCAGATACGGAGGAAAGAGATCATTCATCATCTGCTGGAAAGTGGCAGGAGAGTTGGTCAACCCAAAAGGTAAAACCAAAAACTCATAATGTCCATACCGTGTACGAAACGTGATCTTCAAGACATCACGAGGGTGTATCCGTATCTGATGGTACCCAGACCGCAAATCGATCTTCATGAAATAACGAGCACTCGAGAGTCGATCCATAAGGTCGTCCATACAATGTAACAAATACTTATTCTTGACGGTTACCTTATTGAGGCCTTTGTAATCTACACAAAAGTGTATGCGCCCGTCCTCCTTTTTAGCGAGAAGAACCAGAGCACTCCATGGAGAATTACTAGGTTCAATAAAACCTTTCACAAGATAGGCTTATAGTTGCCTAGCTATCTCGTCCTCCTCTTTCGAGCTGAATCTATACGGTTTCCGAGAGACGGGATAGCTACCGGGCTAAAGCTCTATCTTATGATCAAGATGAGGCCCACGAGATGGTGGAAGCCCATCTGGTAAATCCAGCGGAAAAACATCCGCAAATTTATCCAAAATAGAATCCAAATAACGCTTAACAGCTACATCATGATCAGATTGAGATTTAGAAGTTTAAACTACAGTATCATCACTTTTTGAAAGAAGAGAGTAATAGTAAGATGAAAAATTAACAACAAAATTTTTAACCCAACAAACTGCAAATTGTACACTGGAATCATGAAACAATGAATTGAATTCATTAGTTGAAAGTAGATTTACATCATAATCGGTGGTCAAAGCAGAAGGAGTTTCCTCAACCATATGGTACACACCATATGCAATGCATAGTCGATAGAGAGAGAAGTTGTCATATCGTAAAACCATGGCATGCCTAAAATGACATCTACATGCTCAAGGCCCATGATACGGAAGTCCAAGACTTCATGGAAGTGCTAGATTCGGAGGTCGAGTCGCGGCACAACCTCAGTTCATTGGTCGCTCTGACGTTCCACATAATGGACCACATACAGATGGTCTGCGGGTAACGTGTCGAGCTTAAGTGCTTGTACCACATGAGAAGAAATAAAATTATGAGTAGAGCTATTGTCGAATAAGACTGTCACCATGTGGTTATTGATCTCTCCTTTAATGCGGAGGAGATCCTGCGGGTCAAATATAGCCTTATTAACGCAACAACCCAGGCAGCTACGTGCATTAACATGAAAAATCTCTGAATCAGTAAAAGAGAGAGTACCTAGACTGTCGATGACGTTTACCAAACAAGTCATTGGCGCAGAGGTGGACAGCTTCCTCTTTTGCTTTGGGCATGTCTTGTCGTCGCAGGAGTGGCTGGTCTGGTGGCAATCGATATAGCGGTTCTTCTTTTGATCCTTCATGTGAGCTGCCTTTAATTTTCTGTCATGCTTCGATTTCTTCTGTGGAGCGTCCGTTGACTAATTGGGGACTACTGAAGCGTTTGATTGCTTGTATTTTGATGTGGAAGGACCATGACAACGGGTTTCCCCGTCTGTCGGCCACCTCGGTAAAAGTAAAGCAATTTTAAAGGCATTTACCTTTCACTTGTAGAGGAAGAAATGAAGGAAACGGACCATTTGCGGTCCAAAATCATTCATTGAGGAGGGAGACGACTTGGGAAAATCGGTGAGAGGTCTAACGATCATAATGCCTAAAAACACCAAGAGTTACTTCAAGTAAGAAAGAAGAGTTTGAAGTTTCTTTTAAACTTGGCGTTTAAAGATTTGTGCATTGTTTATACACATGATATTTTAACTTTTTGGTGTTTTTCAAGTGCTTTCTAAACATCACAGGCAAGATTTGGCGGAGATCGATGTCTCCAAAAGGAAAAAAAGGCTTGCAAATTTCAAAGCTATCAAAAATCTCACTGGTTATGAACAGGTAAAGTACAATTGCTTTGCTCTATTTGGGTGTGTAGTTGTGTATGGATTTTCTTTTGGAGGTGACCACGGTTTTTTGTGAGAGCTTGTATCCGCAATACAAGCTCTCACCAAAAACTGTAGCCATCTCCAAAAGAAAATTTATACATAGCTACACACCCAAACAAACCAAAGCAATTGTACTTTACCTATCCATAACCAGTGAGATTGAAATTTTCAAGCCTTTTTTTCCTTTTGGAGACATCGATCGCCGGCAAATCTTGCCTGCGATGTTTAGAAAGCACTTGAAAAACATAAAAAAACTAAAATATCATGTGTATAAACAATGCACAAATCTTAAAACGCCAAGTTCAAAAGAAACTTCAAACTATTCTTTCTCACCTGAAGTAACTCTTGGTGTTTTCAGGCATTATGATCGTGAGGCCTCCCACGGATTTTCCAAGGTCACCTCCCTGCTCAATGAATGATATGGACCGCAAATGGTCCGCTTCCTTCATTTCTTCTTCTACAATGAAAGGTAAATGACTTTAAAATTTGCTTTACTTTCACCGATGACCTTTGACACAAACATTTTTTAAAAAAAAGGAATATGCTACATTACAAACCTGACATATGAGTAGCATCCATCATTTCTAGCTTCATAACGTCATGTAAAATCCTATACCACAATCCATTGTGAAGTCTGTTCTTCACATTATTCGGCCACTTAAACTGCATCTGCATTAATAGATGTAAAAACATCTCTCTCTCTCTCTCTCTCTCTCTCTCTCTCTCTCTCTCTCTCTCTCTCTCTCACCGAACCTTGACTAGACACTTTTATGTAATTACAACAAATGGCGAAAAAGCAGACTTGCAAAAAATAGAATTTTTAACCACAGCCCCTCCCCCGCCTCTCTCTCTCTCTCTCTCTCTCTCTCACACACACACACACACACACACACACACACACACACACACACACACACACACACACACACACACACACACACACACACGTTTGGACCGAGCCTTGAATAAACACTTGCACATAAATACAACAAATGACCAAGAAGCAAACTTTTTAATTAGAAAGTTTGACTAAAGGTCTCTTTTTCTCTCTCTCTCTCTGCCTTTGCCTACTCCACCCCTCTAAACCACTACCTGTACTCACCTCCCACCTATCATGAGTCCTCCAGACATCAGCCATCATCTTTCCCACACACCACCCATCGCGCCCCACCTTGGGGACTATTCCCGAGAACCGTTGACAACAGGCCCTTGAACACACACACACACACACAGAGATGAAATGAAATATTAACGTCTTCAAAAGGCCAAAATGACCTATGAGACCAAAAGGTTACATGTGGTGAATCTAATACCAGGTCTGAGTACAAAAAGTACAAAGAGTTGAAATGAAAATAGTGGGTAGGGGTGGGGTGAAACCTGATACAAGGGAAATACAAAGGGGTGAGCTAATACAATGGAGCTCTTTGACAAAGGCTATAGAGATTCAATGTCCTCCAAGGTAGGCACTCTGTTGGGACGGCTCCTATGATGCGTCAGTATGGTATGGATCATCTATCGCGCAGTCTGTGGAGCGAGCGAGAGAGAGAGAGAGAGAGAGAGAGAGAGAGAGAGAGAGAGAGAGAGAGAGAGAGAGAGAGAGAGAGAGAGAGAGAGAGAGAGAGAGAGAGAGAGAGAGAGAGAGAGAGAGAGAGAGAAGCCAAACGACAAATGAATAAGTGGTACAGCTCAAGCTCCTGTGACTCAGAGGGAGAAGCAAGATAGGAAATGAAGACACCTACACGCTACAAGTAGCGGGCATTTGAGAAGGCACATGAGCTTGAGGTGTACCACTTATTCATGAGCATGGATAGTGCGACAACATGGCGCACCATCTTTGTCTCTCTACTACTGATGCGTGCTGCTGCTGCTATTGCTATGCGCTGCCTTGAGCCCTACCTGTGTGTTGTGCACTGTGTGAGTGCTGCCTTAAACTCCACCTGCCACCTCCTCGCGCGTTGCCCTGAACTCCATCTGCCACCAGCGTGCTGCCCTGAGCCCCCTACCTGTGTGCTCACGCACTGCCCTGAGCCCCGACTGTGCGCTGCTCTGCTATCCTACGGGCTGTAGAGGTTAGAATTGTCTGGTTGGCAAGCTCACCACAATTTTGCAGACTATAAGAAGCTTGAAGTGCAACACAGAAGAAAGTCTTCAACAGTGGAGAACTCAGAAAGATAACACTACTGCAAGCAAGGACAAAGAGCATTAATTTTCAACGCTAAGGCATACGAGAAGGTTGCGCTACAGAATATTTCTTGAAGACATCGTTGGCCTCTGCTGACTTCTACAAGGGCTGTTATGATGGAGGTCATGAGCGCTTCACCAGTCTGCAAGTCCGTACGAAGGCAACCTTCATACGTACAAACAAGTGGATAACACAAGTGGAAAGGGAGATGAAGGAATGGAAAGCTGAGATGGAAGGATGGTGGAAGGAGAAGGCCAACCTTCTTCAAATGTTCCTCAACGAAGGCACGCAATGGAAGAAGGAGAGGGAGGACCTGCACACAGAGATACAAGCACTTAAGGAGAATTCACAAGCACTCAAAGAAGATGGTCTCAGTCCTCAAGCGAGAGCTTGCTGATAGAGCAAGCAGTGGACTAGAGGAAGGTGAATTCCAGCCCTCGGTGATAGAGGAAATCAAGGTTATCAAGGAACAAGTACGGATGATCAAAGAGGAAAGAGAAATGTGGCAAAGACGTCTTTGTGGGTGGATGTGATCACGAAGACGCAAAAGAAGACGGATGAGACCGAGAAATGGATAGAAGTCGCTAAGAAAGGGAAAGAGAAAGAAACCACATCTATCTCCACTCCTACAATCATCAACATGACTTTAGAAGAAGAGCAACCAAGGAAGACTAGAGCTTTGCATGTACGAGTAACCGGTCTAAAAGATCGAGATAATGTGGTAGGGGAAGTCAAAGAACTTCTCCACATGATGGATAGTGAGGCTACTCATACAAAGGCATGGAGGGTAGGGAAGAAGACACAAGGAAATGGGGAGACTTCAAAGGAGAGAGCTCTAATCATGCGTTTCCCATCCATGGAGGCAAAGGACTTCTTGAAGAAGAGTCCTACACTAAAGAAAACGGGCATATTCCTTGGTGATGACCTCACACTCTCACAACTTGCTCATATGAAAGAAGTTATGCCCGAGATAATAACAACTCGAGAAAAGGGGAAAGTAGCCTTCTATCGGGATGGACGAGTGGTTATTCTGGAGAAGTCCCCGCATGATGGCGCGAGACCTGTGGGACCACACTCAAGAGTAGTTACATGGAATTGTAATGGATCTTTGCGCCTTGATGTAGGGGCCTTTGAGGATAGTTTCACAAGGAGGGACATCATTTTCTACTCTGAGACGTATCAGGCCCCAGGGAAATCCATGCCACATGGAAGCGGATACAGATGGGAGACAGCTTGCAAACAGGAGACTCGATGAGAGCACAGAGGACAAGGTTCAGCAGGAGTGGCAGTATTATTATATGTGGGTGAGAGTAAAGGTAGAGACATGCAGATACCTCTACATCGCTATTTTCTATTTTCATCCTAGTATGTCAATATATGCATCACCTAGAGAACAGTCCCCCTTTATTTTGGATGATGATATATGGGAGATTTTTAAGGATGGTGACATTATTATCTTGGGGGATTTCAATGCTAGGACTACCCATCACCAGACAGTATTCTATAATACCTCAGAGGAGTTGACACGAGAGCTTAATATTACAAAAATGGGCATGTGTAGATTATCACAGCATGGAGAGCACACTAAGTATGGCAGATACTTGATTCATATGGGGACTACACATCAATTGGCCATTTTGCATGGCCTACAGAGATTCCCTGCGGCGGGTGGTTTTACATGCTTTCCATATCGGCATGGCGCTAGTACAGTGGATTATGTTATGGAGTTGAGTAGATGGACAGAGAGAGAGGGCATACGAGCAACAAGGCAAGCAAGGTTCAGGAGAGGTTCCTCCACTCTTGATTTGATTTTGACACTCAGAGCCATTATTGAGTAGGGTAGACACCATGGCAGGAGGAATTATTGTATCTTTGTGGATTTCCGCAAAGCCTTTGATACAATGCCACAAGCCAAACTCATACGCAGATTGCAAGACATAGGGATGCCCACAGAGCTGATTTGGGGGATTTTAGCTTTGTACAGGACAATGGTAGGGCGGGTACGCACTACTCAAGGGATGTCCAACGTGCTACACTCCACCATTGGGGTGAAGTAGGGTTGTTCGCTATCTCCGACTCTCTTTGGGACGTGGATTCTGTTGTTATTATATGTTGTTGATATTGTACTAATCTCAGATTCTCCACATGGGATGCAACGTCATTAGGATGCATTGCATGTTTTTGCACAAGACAGTGGATTGTCTATGAACCTTGGTAAGACCAAGATAATGGTGTTTAACACTACGGCGCAGTGGGTAAGGAGGTCCGCTCCCACCTTTACATAAGGTCCTGAGACTGTGGAGTATGCAGATGTATATACTTATCTTGACGCCGTTTTCAGTGGTCTAGTATTTTCCCTGAGGCGTCCAGCAAATACGAGATTACCAGAGCTCATGCAACATTGAGGAGAGTTGAGAGGATATGTTCATAGGTTCAGTTCCAGGAACCTTGGACAAATATTTGGCTCTTTGACACTTTGGTCACTTTGGCCATGTTGTACGGAGTGGAGATATGGGTCCCCTCAATTGATCATCATAGCAGAGCTGGCAATACTGATGGATGGAGATGTATGAAGAGGCCCTTGGTGTTTATGATTTCTTGGATGATTAGGGCCAAGGCCTCGATACCACATGACATTGTTAGGGCGGAGCTCGCTGCTCCTCCATTGGTAGTGGAGGCGCTCACTCGATCAGTTTCATTTATGCATAGCACCTAGGCTCTCCCTAGAGACAGGTATGCTCGATCAACACTAGATTCTTCATCATGTTGGTATGCAGAGATGGCACCTTGGTTTCAGCTACATGGCTTTAGTATGGATCGACTACCCCCATTTCAGTACTCTCTAGATACACAATCCATCTGCCTCACTAGGAAAGAGATTACCAGGCTCATCAAACAGGGCTTGATTCAATTGGATACGAAGAGAACATGGATAAAGCCTACACATGAGTTGGGTATGAAGATGGCTTTCTATAGGGAGCATCTTCTCCAACTTATGGAGGATGGTTTTGTGATCAAACCAGGATACATGGACACTCATCTATCCCACGGGATACAATGTGCTATTGGTCAGATACGCACATCCTCACATCAGCTAGAGATCAAGACAAACAGATTTAGAGGAGTACCTGCTGAGTCTAGGATTTGTAGGGTGTGCCAGATAGAGCTACATTACATATGTCACTGCCAGTATACTACGAGGCCGCTTTCACTGTCTATTCAGAGAGGGTTTTGGACCACTTTCTAGAGTCATGAGATACCAGGATCAAAAATGCCTTGGATTATACTTACTGGAGATTTGCAGACACAGAGAGGAACTCTTGAAGAGGGGCACAATGAAAGAGATCCAGCAATAGCGGCAAATTACAGATTTCTTTCAATCACAGACAGAGAAGTTCGAGTAGCCCCCACAACATAGTAGCACCAGAGGCATATTGATTGATCAGGCGATAGAGTTGGGGTGGTCCCGTCGCCCACGGATGAGGGGGCCCTCTCGACATCGACGCAGGTTGCGACAGAGGATCCATACCGTACTGGTGCAACATAGGAGCCATCCCGATAGAGTGCTTACCTTGGAGAACATTGAACCTCTACATATGCTAATGTATATGTATATGATGTCTCTACTGTCAGAGAGCTCCATCGTATCAGCCCCCAACCCCTACCCCCCCTTTGTATCAACAAAGCACCTGATATACGCAATTGACACTATAGCCCCGTTGATCGCACACATCTTCAATAGGGCTATGGTGGAGGGCTTCTTCAATAGGGCTATGGAGGAGTGGACTAGGTGCACTATTGTGCCTATTCACAAGCAAGACCATCATGATTTGCAGCACCATGGCCAAGCTCTATGGGGAAATACTTGAGGCAAAGAGTAGTTCATATGCACAAAGGGAGGGATTAGAGCCTTGCACGTACTCTGGTACATTCTCAAGAGCGATGCGCCTAGATGATGGCCGACCCAGCCACGCTCATTTGAGCCATCCTTGCTCCGGCTCCACCCATGTATCACATTCTAGACCCCCAGATTAGTACAGGATGGAGCTAGATGCATTTTCATGATTGTACTACCCTGAGCATATAGACATGCATACAACCCCCTAGTGATATAGCTCCATCCCCCCTCCCATACACCTCTATGTATCCACCCTTTTGCACCCCTCTTACCACACTACCAATGGTTTTTTTCATTTTGTATCATTTGTCCTTTTTTGATAGATAAGAGGACACACACCCATGTACATTTGTTTTGTCCCATAGCCCGATTTCATCCTTTTATAGATGTAAAAAATCTCTCTCTCTCTCTCTCTCTCTCTCTCTCTCTCTAGGGGTGTACAAAACTAATAAAGAGTGATAGGATATGTACAATCACAGAGGTCTACAGAAGAGTGTAAGATAAACCACTCTGGAGGTGCATAAGAGAGGAAAGGAACATCTATGAACGGACCAACGTCGTATGAACGCCTACCTGCGCTCACTTGCTGGCCTAGAGGAGCCACTCCTCAATCTTGGGCCGAACAACCCCCCTCCCCCGCCCCAGAGAAAGGGTAGGCTGGTCCACATTGAAAATACATCATCACGACCAAAGGCCATATTACAAGATTAACTGAAATGAAAAAAACTCTCAAGATATACAAGGATAACAAGACAAAGGGGGAAAACGCCAGTGGGCACAAAATACAGAATACATCAGAAATCCAGAAGGAAACTACAGCATATGATAGGGGGATGTCATTGCCAAACAAGACTTTGCATAAACGAGACTAAGAGTAGCCTCACTAGCAATCTCTGAGCCGAGTTAACAAGTTTGTGCCTAATCTAAAGAGCAGAGAAGAGTGAACCAAGGTGCTGAATATTGTGTCATCTCCTCATCCAAACAATAAGAAGGTCCTCGTCCATATGAAATAGGGGTGCAAAAAATCTTGGTGTCCAATAGCCAAGAGGCGTCGACGGAGTGAAATCCCAGCTCAAAATAAAAGTAACTGGGAGATACCATGAAGCGAAAGTATCAATCCAAACCAATCTCTCTAGAGCTTTCTCAAAGTCAGTCATGATCCTATGAGCATCATCACCAAGTAGATGCTCTAGCCTCTAGCAGATGGAGGACCTAATAGTAAACTGTAGCATAAACCTTTTCTGTAGCATTCTCTCTTGGCTGATAATCAAGACTGTAGTAAGAGGCATCATAGCCAAGAAATAATGGGCCCCTCCCTCGTGGAAGGCTGAAGTAGTAGAATCTCAATCTCCAACGGGCCCAACCTTATCCTCTCCTTAGGAGATCCCTATGGCCCACAGACTAAGAAATAATCTCACAGCCAAGGAGTGCACGAGGAGGAGGAGGATGAAACCGGCCCGTAGGACGGAAGACTTTAGCTTCCACCCGATCTTTACACTCTTAAACTTTACGACACAGAGGAACTTCACGAATAAACCTATGACTCGGAATAACACTTTAAACAAGGCTGGCACTAAATTGCCAACGGCGGCACTGCCTCTGAGAGAGAGAGAGAGAGAGAGAGAGAGAGAGAGAGAGAGAGAGAGAGAGAGAGAGAGAGAGAGAGAGAGAGAGAGAGAGAGAGAGATGGGGGGGAGAGTTGGTTATACTTAGTCACAGAGAAATAGGGAAATGGTCTCATTTTTTGCATTGGAGTGTAGAGAGACACAGGAACACAAAAGGTGGAAAGGGAGGGAGTTAGAGAGAGAGAGAGAGAGAGAGAGAGAGAGGGAGGCAATGTCAAAATTGAAATGTTAAAATGAAAGCATGTGGAGTTGATATTTTAACGTAGACATGCGGCGAGTAGTTGAGTACCTGATGTGATAACATGTGTCCTTGATGTGAAGGTAGAAGAAGCTGACAATGGGACTGTGTGTATGAGCTAGTGGTCGTCGAGCAGCTTTCAAAATGTCATAGTACTGCATGGGAGATTCCTTCATAAGTACGGATTTGATCCCAGTAAGGCAAAGATATGCAAAGTGCAATGGAAGAGGTTTACCTGTAGTTGGTGGTGTTGTCCAGGGAACATAGTTGGTGTTGTTTTTATTTTTGAGGGATATGTATATGAGATCGTGATCTGTCCAATATGCTAGGTAATTTTTTGATATGATTTGATTTTCTGTAAAGTTTTCCCATATATGATCTAGTTGAGATTTGTAGACTGTTTGTTGGTCCGTTGTTAGTAAGTTGGAACTTGTGTTCTGTCATTATGGCGATAAAAGTATCTCTATCTCTTGATTGTCAAAGGTAGTCAATGTTGAAATCGCCTCACACAAAAGTTTTCATTGGTTGGATTGTGCGTTGCAAGGTGCTGCTCAGAGGTTCAAAAAATGTGTGTGTGTCTTTGTTGGTCGGCAAGCGATATAAGTTAACAATTTTGATTGCTTGGTTAGTATCTGTCAAAAGCAATGTTTCAACGATTTCGTGGTTTGGATGTTTGTGTATTGATGTGGTTGATAGTGTGTAGTTTTTATTATACAGTGTGATTGTGTTATTTTGTGGAGGGCGAGAAATTGCATTGTATAATGTTAGCTTATTTGTTATGACGGAGTCGGTGTCTTTTGCTTCTTGCAGACAAATGATGTCACTATATCTATAAAGTGGGTGTGCCTTTAAGTCCTCAAAATACTTAGGTAGTGATCTAGTGTTAAGAGTACTTATGATGGTTGTTTGATCTCTATTTAGGACAAACGGGTCTATTGAGAATTTCCATTTCCCTTCTGTGGACAATCTGTGATCTTCATTTAGTACATGTTGGTCTAGGGAGAAATTTCTAGCTTGTAACAATTATAAGAGAAATAGTTGTTCTTTGGTTCTAACTCTAGATAATGCTATGTAGCCTAGCCCATGTGTGTGTGCTTTGTTAGGTGATAAGGCCATGGTGTCTAGAGATAACCCTTGGGATCGATGGACAGTTCTTCTTCATGCTTATTGAATGGGAAATTGTGTTCTGAATAGTTTGGTTGTGTTTGTATTTGATATATGGAACTCCTTTGTGATTGGAAAAATACATGTCCAGTAGATTTTATGTTATCAGTATAAAGATGGTGGTATTTTTGGCGTGTTTGATGGCCAACCTTTGTATTTAGAAATTGTATCCACATAATTGTTTGGTTCTTATAAGTTGATATTGTCTGAAAATGCCCATCGGCACCATTGACAAGGTCATCTGCTATGTCATAATTTCCTGAGCAAAGCTCAACGAGCATTGTTGGTTTAAGCTTGAGACTTTTTTGAAGGCCTGTTGTTTTTTTAACGTCTTGTGCAATTCCTGAAGGCAATGTTGGAGGGGAGTCTATTGCTATTAGGGTATATGTTGGGCCTTCAATTTCTTGGAACAATAAATTATTATGTTCTTGTGTTTTTTGTTGCGTGTAAAACAAGTGTGGCATGTGAATATTGTATGTTTCTTTTGCAAGGCAAATGTTGTTCATGTACTCAATGTCTTGGATATCATGAGTGTTTTTCCTTATTTTATTCAAAATGTTTACCAATGTGGGGTTTGTTTGGTGCATGACTTGTGTGAGTTCGTACTTTTGAATTTTTCTCACCATAAATTTGTGTTCATCGGTGTAATGTCTTTGAAAATCCATTTGTCTTTCACAGATGGAAGTTGGTATAAGTCACCGAAACATATAACATGTAGCCCTCCAAAGGGCAAATGGTGTGTGTGATGGATTGTATGTAGCCTTTTATTGATATGTGTCAACATTGTTGCACCGACCAGTGAGATCTCGTCGATAACGACTACTTTTAGCTCGCTATAATTTTTTGTCAAAGTGTCCAATTGTTCGTCGGGCACCTGTGTGAGCACATTTTGCTTGATGGGTATATGTAATCCAGAGTGTATCGTTGTTCCGTCTATGTTGTATGCCGCTTTTCCCGTGAATGCTAGTTTGAGTACTTTGGTTTTAAGTGGGTCACTTTTGTGGACTGTATTGTAGAATCTTGTTAGGTGCTCGACTAGTGTTTTCAGTACTGTTGTTTTTTCGGTGTCGGCTCCTCTTGTGATGAAGGCACATATTTGTTGTTTGGTTTCATATATGATTTTGAACATAATATCATTAAATATGCAGCGTTGTTCGGGATTGAAGTTTCTAATATTTTTGAAATGATCTTGTGTATTGAGCTGTATTGTTTGTGCAGGGAGTAATTGAATTTTTTGTGAGTTCTTTGTTTTTCTATGTGGATTTTCAAAGTCAAGGTTGATGTCATAGCTCTCTATGTTCTGTGTGTTGGTAATATGGATGTGGTCCATGGTTTGTTCGTATGTGTCTTCTTCATATGCTTGTAATGGTATATTTTCTAATTCTTGCCATTCGTTTCTATTTGCTATTGGTTTGCTCTAATTATATTTTTTGTAGTTCTCAAGTATGGAGTCTTGCCTAGACAAATATGCTTCCTTCCAGGTTGCATGGTCTTTAATGAGTTCAGTTTCTTCTTGTCAAAAAGGAGCATGTAGCAGAAGCATTTCTCTATAATGATTCTCATTGTCCTTTTGTTTGTTGTAACGTATACTTCTCAAGATTCTTGGTTTTTTCCTTTGAGTGAACTCTTTGTTGTAGTTATACTTTGTTGCAATGTCAGCTAAGGTTTGGCTTTCTAAGCTTGTTGGATGCTCTTTATATTTGTCTACGATTGATTCTTGTGTGATATCTGTGGAGTCATCAGGCAGATCTTGCAGTTGATGTCGGCATTTGAGAATGATAGCACGTTCATGCGTAGGAGCTGTGTTTACAAATTGGAATTGCCTTGATGAATGAAAGAGAGGAAGTGACAATATAAAATATATTGCCTGTTGTACAGACGTTTGTTGTGTGTTGAGCAATGCGGAACCTAGTTGTTTTATTCGAGAAGCTACATCAGTTTTGTTTTTTTTAAGCTTTCGTAGTAAGTGTTGGTACGTCTTGGTGACTGTATTGTCCATTTTTGTCAGATAAGATGTGCAATATGTTGCAGCTGCATATGGTTCAAGTATAAATTGTGAATCTATGTTTGCTTCCCAAACGTTGACAAGTTTGTTTGCAAATGCATTTGTGCGTATATCTGAGATTCGTCTTTTGAGGAAAACTGTGGGACGTTTTAAAGGACTAGAAATTGATCTCTTGTAAGTTTCTTCTGTCATGTTCATTTCTTGGAGGAAAGTACTGAACTCCATGTCATGTTCAGGTAGGTCATTTTTTTGTATGTATTCAAAGATTTTTGTTGTGTTTGCAATGTTATTGTCACTTCTGTCATCAAGTGGTTTTAGAATTTTTGTCTGTGAGAAAGGTGGTTGAGGGTATTTAAATCTACATTGTTTTCTATTTCGTTTCCTACATGTATGTGTGTGTAGATGTGTTTGGATGCTTTGTAAATGTTTGTGTATATCTCTTTTATCGCACGATATGTATGTGTCAATGAATTTTGTTATGGCTTCATTGTTTGAGCCATCAAATACTGGAGCATCTTCAATCCATAGTAGGCCATGGTCATGCTCGCTGCCTCTAGACTGGAGCTCTGTCACAAAGAAGAAATCGGTTATCTTCCCATATATGTGTGATTTTTTCTTTAGTAATTTGCGAAGGCTTGAGATTCTATGGTGGTAGTATCTTGCACAAGTGACGGGGTCCTCTCGTATCAAGTCGTTCAAGTTTTCGTTGTTCATGTGAGGGTGTTTACTTTTCTTAAAGAGATGCTCTAGTGCTTCATACAGAGGAGGCCAATTTTTTTCACCACTTGTGAAAGTCACAAAGAATGTTGGAGGTCCTAGTTGTCGGATCATAGCAAAAATGTTTTTTCATAGGCCTTCATAATAATCTGGCGAATTTCGCAACCGTTGAAGGTCTCTATAACCAACATGTGATTTTATTATGCTCTCAATGTCTATTGAGTCTTTGAGGTCTCTAGCGCATATAGTTCGATTGTGCAATACAGCTTTACGGAGGTGCACCCATGCTGATGTCCAAATTTGATGGATTATTATTTTAATCACTTTGAAAAATATGTTTGTGATGTGATATGCAAAGCGACGATCGGTGTTCATTATTTCCCATTGACACAACTCTTGATAGGTGAAGTGACATGGATGTTGTGATGTGTGCCATTGACTACCGTAGAACAAAGTGGGAAAGTTGAGCTCTTCACAATCCTTATTTGAAAACAAGCCTAGTGGTTGTTGATGTTCGCATGGAGCTATAGTCAAAACCCTCGACGTAGCATCATAAAATTCGTTGGAATCTATGAAGTTGTGCAATAATGTATCAGTATGCAGTTCAGTCTTTTCTTCTTGATCGTGGATGTCCTCTTGATCATCGTCCATGCAGCTCATGTCATTATTTTGGAATTCTTGAGAGTGGCTAATGTTCAAGGCAGTCAAATTTTTGGATAGTAGTCGAATATTGTGCTTTCTATATAGTGGAGTAGTCAGTAGAATGCCTAGAGCCTTGGTTATTTTTTTTGGATGTATTTGTCCGCTCCTGTATATCGATTTGTATTCTAGTTTTCTTTTGATTGCAATACCAATTGTGGTGTGCTCAAGGTCTATTCTTGGTAATGTTGTTTGGATTATATCAAGGTTTGCAGGTATGTTTATAATGCTCCCTTTTAAAAGGTATTGTCCGTAGTGCATGTATTGACGTATTTGAGCGAATGTGTTCCTTGAGGCGGTTAAGCGCTCTTCAAGGTCTGTCAGCGATTGCACTTCCTCAATAGTTGAGTTCATTCTTATGAAAGTGGGAGAGCAGTATTTTGGAACCTTACCTTTATTACAATAGTAAATGCAACTATTGCAGATTGGTTTTTTACCATTAGAATCTATTTGTAATGGTATTTTGGTATAGTTCTCGATTAGTTCTATTGCATGCTTACAATATCTTGAAAATTGTGATGGAAAGTACAATCGTTTACAACAACTGCACGGACAAATTGGTTTCTCTTGTATGCTCGAGAGGAATTTTTGTAGGCACCTCTCTGTGTGATCGTCATGTGTTGTGTGCGTTTTGTTTTGGTGAAGATTTTGTTCCTCTTTTTTTTAAATGAAACGGTATAGATGGGTGCGTGTTCTCTCCAGAAGTGTTGATGGCAAATTGTTTGTTTCCAAGAAATGTTTACAGAGTGCAGCCTGCAAAATACTAGGATGTGTTATTAGTAGTGAATACAGGGTACTCTCTAGCTCCTCTGTCCATATAATAGTTTTATTTTCTGGAGCTATTTCTGGGAATGTTTTTTTTTTTTTGGTTTTTTCTGTGATATCCTTTCTCATGAGAGATGATAGTTTGTATTTCAAAATTTTCCTGGGAATGTCCTTATGCTCTTGCAAAAAAATATCACAAATAGTTGAGATTTCCAAGTCTTTAGAAGTTTGCAAGAGTTGTATTAATTGATTCTCAACTTGTTTGTTCCATCTGTAATATGTTCTTTTTTTTTTTAAATGTTTCGTTTGGGTTGCTTTTCGCACTTGGTAGGGTATCCTCTTCCTGATGTTTCCTTTTCTGCAAAGTAGGTTTGTTTAGGAAATGTTTAGTGGGTTCGACTTGTTTGACAATATCTTCTCTGCTTTGTCTTGGTTGCAAAGGCTCGTAATGGCCATTGTTCCCATTTTCATCGTGAATAGTAAATCAATCGTTTTATGTTCTTGAGAGAACTTTGTGTTGTAGGTAACTCTATGTAGCGAGGAGCTCCATACATTGATATTCAATTTCAATGCTCTTGCTATCCATTACAAAATCACTGCATCGCCCCAGAGCCCACCATGTCTTGAGGACATTGACATGAGTTCGATATATTGGGCAAATGTTTTAATATTGTGAGTTTCTTCAAGGAATGTTGCTGTTAGGTGTAGTTGTACACATTCCAATGCCTGTGAGTCACTATTTTGAAGTTTTTGTAGGAGTTCCATGACTCCAATTTGTCGTAGGTCTTGACTGGAAACGGTATGTGTCAAGGAGTGTGCAATGCTATCAAACAGGCAGTCTCCAATATTGTAATGAAAATTATGCATTGTTTCGAGATCGGCAAAACTCATCTCATGTTTTGTTGCAGTGTCTGGTGTGCAATGAGTTTTTTTAATCTATGGTTATATGTTTCTCAGATGGAATTAAAGGTTCAAAGTGGACAACATGGTTTGGGCGGTCATCGAAGAGAATGTGTAGTGTGTCTTTTAAATGCGAAAAGTAAGTGATATATTTTGTTCCCCTTTGTTTTGACCATAGTGAGATACTTCGTTTGAATGTTTATGCTAACCAATATATACAAAAATGGTCTCCCCAGATCCCTTTCTTGGAAGCTGGTAATTTCATGCGGGAAAGATATTCATTTACTATTTGAACACCGTGCAAAGCTGAAAGCAAGTCCAAGTTCAGGAATGTTTGCAAACAGTGTAATGCATCTGGGTCATTTGTATTGAACGAGGTGATGAAGTTGTTTATTATGTGTATTCTTAGGTCCAATGTTGTGTGATGGTAATTTAGTAAATATTTCAAGAAATCAAAAAAACAGTCTCCTACAGTGAAAACAAATTCTTGTGCAAGGTGAAGTTCATTCTCAACGTAGGTACACCTCTTGTGACCTTCTTCTTCGTTGCCTACTCTGAATGCCATTTTTAAAAAAAGGTCAATGTAATGAATGAGGACTATATCAAATGGGAATGCAAGATAATCGTATGTATGAAAAAATTGTGTGTTGAAGGTAAGACAATATAAGCTGTTGAGCTCTTTTCTAAAATGCTTGTATATGTATGATATCTCTCCTAGTCATATGGGCGCATGGCAGAAAACCTGAAACAATAAAGAAGCAAGTATTAGAGCTATTAGAAGCAAGAAATGGCATTGTGCTCTTTATTTCTACTGAAATATGTAACGTACCTAACAAAAATCAGTAATTCTTTGTCTTTTCACGTGTGTGCCATTGTAAGAGATAATGGTGTTCGCACTGTTAATTTTGAAAAGACCGTAGATATTTGCCTTGTTCAACTTTTGATAAAAGTCTCTTTTAGATGCTTTGAAATATGCTTCTATTGGTTGCTCAATATGTAGAAGTTGTAATACTAGATCACTTATAACATTGACCTTTGTAGAAGCCGTGTTGGTTTGGATAGATCCTTTCAAACATGGTATAAATGTCAACTCAACTTCAGTACCACATCGCTTACAGTAGGACATGGGTTTCTTCTCTCTTGTCTCTGTGTTCAGTTGGCTTTGAATTTGTTAATTGCAGTATTTGCATCCAAGATAGTAAGGGTGTGCGCATGGTATGAAGCTCAAGTGGCCATTTACCTGTGAATTGGAAAACGTTACTTGGAAGGAAGTTTACGAAGAATTTGTCATTGACAAAGGAAGACTTTACCTCTGTGAGCTTTGTGAGTTGTTTTCTCCAGTAATCTGCTACATGTTGTAAATGTGTATTGGTTTCTTCATCTTCTACAGGCACAACTATTGTTGTCGTTCGGAATTGGAATGAGCGAGTTGCATTATAAATGTATGAGTAAAGGTTTTTAAATACGAATGTCGCATATGGTCTTTTGTGAAATTCGCCAAGTACGTACTCGCAGTCATCTTCATAGAAACTTGTGAAAGTGATCTAGCATAGTAGAGAGGAAGTTAGCTCACGGCTTATTTATCCGGGAAGTTAAATATATGTTCGTAAAGGAAGCAAATAAGTACTTATGGTATGTTTGTCTGCTTCCTCAATACCATCAGCACAACGAACAGTGTGGATCACCTTGTCATTTGAAGTTGTTTCCTTCCCTCCGTCCTCCAAGAGTACAACAGATACATTATCCTCTCTTGGACCAGCTACCTCAGATTAAACTATACTAGACAAGCTAGTGTTTGAGAAGAATAGAATATTCAATTCCTTTGGAGATATGTTGGTTACTTTTGAATTTCCATTCACGACAAGCACCATGGATGCATCGCCCTTGTCAAACATTGGCTTGATTTTTTGTATTGCAAGGTCCTTTTCTTTATGAAAGGCGCAAAAATCGGTATAAAGTCTCTATCCACCAATAGTGTGATTGTCCTAAAGCCCTCGTTATCGACTAGATCTGCACGTAGGTTGAGGTTTTTTGCACTTGGGAAATGCTCATATGTTCCATATCTACATAAAATATAACCGTCAAAAGTTTCTCTGTGTGACATCTCCTCAGATATGTCGCCAATTTTCAAAATGGTCGAAGAAGGCGCCTTTGGTGGGGCCTGCACAATTATGATAGATAATTCTAGTGAACAATATTAAAGAAAACATGAAATTATCCAACTTACCTTGTATTTTTTATAAAGCTCTGCTAATTTGTAGAGCACTGGAAAAATTCATGTCAATTGCAAGACAATAAAAAAGAAATATACGAGTAGTAAATTCTTCTATGTATTGAGGAGAACTCCAAAAGACAACGGATATATTAATAGGTAGCTCGATACAAAAAATTGGAGGCATGAATAAAATGTGTTCATGTGTGGAACTCAGTCAGCAAGAGGACGAAGTCGAAGGAGCTTATGTTCTTCTGCGTAGTCCCTGTCGAAAGGGCTGAATGCAGCAAAGAAGTCCGATAGCGCCGGCCGGTATGTTGAGTCCTTGGACAAAGTTCTTTCACAAATTTGTCCTATTTTATCAACAATGTATTCCTCCGCAACGTTTCTTGGAGTACATACTCTGAGAATTTTATAGATAAGGAAAGATGTAGAGTACATATCATGACTGTAGGTGTGAGCTGGAGGTGAAGTAGAGAAACACTCCAGATCTATATGACGATACTTATGCTTGTAAGTTTGCATTGTATGTAATGCAGTATACGGCATCGGTTTGAATGTCTTTAAAGTTGATATGTGTGCACTTTGACTGAGCCTGACAATGCCCAAGTAAACATTATCAGATGTTTGGTCGAAGTGGAGAACAATATTCTTCTTGTAGATGCAAGAAGTGTATTGAGTCAAGCAGAGAGTAAACAAGTTCAATGCCATGGCGTTTTACCATTTCTAATGTGCCTATCTCTGTTGGGATATCAAAAAAATTTCTTGGCATTGGCCTATTCTTATCTACCGTTGCCAAGTATAACCATCTCTCTAAGCATCCACCATTCCAAAATCTATACACAATCCCTAGTGAATCAGAGCTTGTTGAAATTGCTAAGGGGTGTACGACACCAGCGTGACGCTTCGTAAACATAGAGACTTGTATGGCCACATTTACAATTCTATCTTGGTAGTCTCGATTGAAAATCTTGAAACTGTAGTGTGGGTCTTTGAAATCCTTGTCTTCGATGGTTACTTTGTAGACACGGGTATGCTCCCCTAAACCAATACATGCTGTCAAGAGAAATTTTATTTGTGAGGGGTTCAAAAGTTTGATTGTTGGAGTATCTCTTGGTTCAAATGCTGCATTGTGCTTTACTTTCGCTCGTGATTCCCTTTGTAGCTAGAATATAATGACTCCAATAAGGTTATTCTTTTTGAAAGGAAACTAGGCGAAAATTCGTCGAAGTGTATAGCCTTTGCACTTTGTCGAATTTGACCTAGTATCCTCTTACATTCGTTATAAAGGGAACCCTCGTTCACTTTAACGAGGTCATTGCGTCCTTGGAATTTCTGCCAATGAACTGAAAGCTTCATTAAGACCTTCTTCGATATCCTCCGAAGGAACACACTCATGTTCTCTTGTTTTTGCCGTGAGTATAATTTCAAAAGCTCCTCTCTATCCATATACAGAAGGTCCTCAATGACAATTTTGGTGTAGAATTGTCTTTCCATTTTTATTGTTTGGACTTTACCGGTACTACTCTGTAACAATAAGCACAGTCAAGTTCATATGGATTGGAGTATTGCCTTCTTTTTTCTATTTAAGCTCATCACATGCATTTATTGTGCGCATTGATGTTTTAAAAAATACAAAGCTGCAAGTGAAAGAGTAATTTGTTACCTCCAGCAAATTTGAGCCCGACATCTGCTTTGCCTCGATGTTAGATCCGTTACTGCTCTCTGTGAAAGACACTTTGAGATACACTGAATATTAGAAAAATATAGGCACATATGTGAAGAGAGAGAGAGAGAGAGAGAGAGAGAGAGAGAGAGAGAGAGAGAGAGAGAGAGAGAGAGAGAGATGTATATAAAGAACTAAGGGGGAGAATGGAATTGCACCATTCATGATATTTAGTATGTATACAATCTCTACATATACACAGAGAGATGGAGGGATAGTATGACATTGCTCATACAAAGATTATGATAGGCACATATATGTGTGTGTGAGGGAGAGAGAGGAGAGTAATAAATTATATTTAGTGTTTCTAAATTATTTAAAAGTAGATCATTCTCTATACTCTTTTATAATTGTGTGTACAGAGAGGGAAATGGAGTGAATTATGGAGGCAAAGGTTGAAATGGATACCATTAAAAATTATGTTTTCAATTACATTTTGTATATTTGATGTATGCAGTACATTATAAATTTCATGTATCAATTCTTTACTTTGTGCGCGCAGAGAGAGAGAGAGAGAGAGAGAGAGAGAGAGAGAGAGAGAGAGAGAGAGAGAGAGAGAGAGAGAGAGTTTCAAAACTTTGTTTTCAACCACATTTTGTATTTTTGGTGGCTATACAATATATATATTATGCATTAATTCTGTACTGTGCGTACACACACACACACACACACACACACACACACACAGAGAGAGAGAGAGAGAGAGAGAGAGAGAGAGAGAGAGAGAGAGAGAGAGAGAGATTGCTAAGAGCTAACAATATCAAACTCTAATGCTAGAATGTAAATATTCAATAAACTACTGAATATTCCACACTGAACAAATCTGAAAACTACAATATAAACACTTGGTGTTTACCACCAAGAATAAGTAATTCAATGTAAACACATAACTTGTTGTCCAACACGTTCATAACGAATTCCATTTCAAACTTCAAAAAAGACAATCATACAAGACACACATCTATATGGATGCATTTATTTTACACAAAGTATCTATGCACGTATTCTTTAACCCATTTGTAAGTGCAATAGAAAGAGAGATACTTAAAGAGAAATCGTTCTCCCATGAATAAATGGAACGTGCAAAACTTTGTTTTCAACTACATTTTTTATTTTTTGGTGGTTATACAATATATATGTTATGCATTAATTCTATACTGTGCATAGAGAGAGAGAAAAGAGCACTGCACTATCCATACAAAAATTAAGGAAGTGTTTGAATATCAAACTCTAATGCTAGAATGGAAATATTCAATAAAGTATTGAATATTCCACACTAAACACATCTAGAACCTATAATATATACACTTGGTGTTTACCAGCAAGAATATATACAATAGTGTAATCCCCAAGCGCCATAAATCATTTACAAAACTTGATGTCCGAGACGTTCATAATGAATTCCATTTCAAACTTCGAGAAAAAACAATCATGAAAGACATACATATCTATATGGATGCAATTACTTTACACATGCACACACATAAATAATTGCATATATATCTATATGGATGCAATTACTTTACACAAGATATCTATGCCCATTTGTAAATGCAACAGAAAGAGAGAGACTTGCAAAACTTTGTTTTCAAACACACTGTCTTTTTGGTGGTTATACAATATATATGTTATGCAGTAATCATTTACTGAGAGAGAGAGAGAGAGAGAGAGAGAGAGAGAGAGAGAGAGAGAGAGAGAGAGAACACTACACTATTCAGGCAAAAATTAGGTAAATGTTTGAATATCAAACTGTAATGCTAGAATGGAAATATTCAATAAATTACTGAATATTCCACACTGAACACATCTAGAATCTATAATATATACACTTGATGTTTACCACCAAGAATATATACAATAGATGTAATCCCCAAGTTACATAAATCATTTACCATAAACACATTACTTGTTGTTTCACAAGTTCATAATGAATTCCATTTCAAACTTCGAGAAAGACAATCATGGAAGACACACATATCTATCTGAATGCATTTATTTTACACAAAGTATCTATGCACCTATTCTTTAACCCATTCGTAAATGCAACAGAAAGAGACTTAAACAACTATACACACATATAATATGCATATATGAAGAGGGAGACAGAGGGAGACACACACACACACACACACACACACATAAAAAACAAAAAATCGGGCATACTTGTTACCGAATTTCTTCGCCCGCTACCTCTGTGAGTACGTTTCCACTATGATAGGCAAAACAATGAAATAAGTCAGCAACAGAATGTTTGATTTTGTAAAGTGGTTCTAGAAATCTCGAAGATGTCAATTATTAAACATAGCATATATATTCATGGAAGGAAAAAAAAAGACGCAAAGAGTCATAGCAGCTCAGACTCTCTCTCTCTATGTGTGTGTGTGTGTGTGTGTATATATATATATGTGTGTGTGTGTGTGTGTGTGTGTGCGCGCGCGCGCATGTGTGTGTTTTGTTGATTTGACCCCTTTGCTTGTCTCTCGTTCACTCTGTCTTTGTGAATTAACCTTCATGCTTCTCTCTTTGTAATTTGTTTTGTGAGATGTCTCTATCTCTTTTTTTTTTCTATGTGAGGTGGTAATATATGATCAACTCTCTGTCCCTGTCTCTCTTCTCTACTTCCATCATCTCAACTCTTTAGCATCTTCATCTTGGTGGCAGCTACTTCACCGGCACAATTCCGCCCGTATACGGCTCCAGATGATTTTGCGAGTTTCAGCATGAAGAGGGGGACACCCAAGAGAGAGAGAGGACTGATTTTTGTATGTGTGCAATTACGGTGTGTGCGTGAGTTAGTGGGTGCAGGTTGACAGCTTTAATGGAAAGCTTGCCTTCTCCTCTATCTCATGTAGCGCAATGATTTACTCTCGTGCATCTCTCTCTCTCCCCTTTGGCACATATGGTAATGCCCCACTAGTTGGGCTAATATGTATAGTTTTGGGAGTTTATGCACGTTTGCCAATGCAAGAGCCTTCTGAACAGGAATCAGATTAGCTAACTCCTAATCCTAAGCCATCACGGAAGATTGCAAGTTTGGAGATTTTTCTCGCGTGAAAACTTATCCAATTTGCAGGGGAACTGTCCCATTGCTAGTGGGAGCCCTTGGGACACGCGGAGGCATTTTCGCTCCGCTAACATCGGATCCGAATTGGGAAATTACAGTTTGCTGCGTTTTTTTGCAGGTTTAGGATTTCACACCTACACTGCAAGGGAACACCGAGTGAGCTTCGTGAGAGCCTTGGGATGCGTGTATAGGGTTTTGAGCACCCATGAGCAGGAAAACAGAGACTTACAACACGCTAAATGTCTGCGACACCTCACCAAAAAAGTCCTAAATTGCGAGGGAATCCATCCTGGACAGGTGTTTTTGACCTACAAGGTTTTTTGCGCCGTTGTGATGCCAAGGTCATGTCAGGAACATGCGTTTTCAGCCTCGCCAGGTTTGATAGCTTTGAGAGAGTTTGGACTAAGTGTTCGGATCGTCTACTTTCAATTGAATAAAGAAATACCGAAAGGGCCTACAGGGTGTCGGTCTCTGTGCGCGAAGACATTCTGATCGCTGGATGCAACTGTGTTCTCTTTTCTTCACAGTGGTCTGTGCGAAGTTAACAGGTAATTGAAATAGTACCGCCCTCTACGTTGTAGAGGCCGGTTACATGCACATGCTCAGAAGCATCTGGCCGGTACATGTTCAAAGTCAGCCTCTACGGAGGGCAAGGCAGAAGCAAATCAGCAATTAAGTCTGGTTCGCTACAGACCAGCATTTTCTCTATTGAAGATATCTGGTTCACCTCAGATCAGCATAAGGTTTGCTCTACATAAGAACTGGCATCATATCTGTATTCTCTATACCATCACAGTGGCTCACATCGAAAGTTGGTTCGTAGCAGACATTCAATCTCGACATCAACATCTCGTCGTGTTAACAGTGGGAATAGCCAGCCATCGACAAAGCAAACCTGGTGGGCGCGGTCTGGTCGGCATTGGCCAGAAATTGGGTTGCAACAGTTGCTTGTCACGGGGACAAAAGTTGGGAATTTGTCATTTGGGAAGCCTAGTTGGTACTCAACTCAACCGCCTCTTAGCTTTTTAGGAGACGTGCCCGACCGACCGACCAACGAGGTCCTGGTGAATTAGTCCTTTGGGGGGAGCGAAGCGATCTTAGCCATCTCAAATGTCACATATATGGGCATCATGCTTAAGAAATGGAATTCAGTGTCAGCTATGTGGTCGTATATTTTCGCGTATTGACAACAAGCATTTGTGACATCTCCCCCTCCTGAAAGAGTGGTCTCTTTGAACGCACCGATTCCAAGATATGCTCAGCACGGGTAAGCCCAGAAAGCTCTGCATTAGTTTCACGCGGCGTTTCTCTAGATACAATCACCTACACTTGCATTGAGAGATTGAGATAGAGAGAGAGGGGCTGGTTTAAAAAAAACAATGTGCTTGGTATTGCTTTGGTGCGTGCCAAATGAGGTGCACTTTAGAAAGAACAAGCAGTGCTTACGGAGCATCCTGGCTTGAATGTCATTTCTTCAAACCCACTGATTGTGGGATATGCCCAATAGAGGTAGGGCTAGGAAGCACAAAAAGTTCTTGAGAAGATTCCAGTCCGAAATGTCGTCTCTTCGAACGAACTGGTTGCGGTATGTGTCTAAAAGGGGTAGGGTTGTTTTCTGCAGGTGGGAAGTAAGGGCATCTCTCTAGATGCAGTCACCTACAATTGCATATTGAAGGCATGTGGCACTACGTGAAATGCTGGAATGGGGCTGGCAAGAAGAAAAATCGTCGTGTTCTCTTTGAACCCACTGATTGCTCGTCGTGTTTGGAATGCTGTCTCCTTGAACGCACTAATTGCGGGATATGTCTAAAAGGGGTAGGGCTGTTTTCAGCATATGGGAAGCAAGGGAGTGTGTCCAGATGCAATCACCTACAATTGCATCTTGAAGGCACTACATACTATGTGAAATGCTGAAATCGGGCTGCTAGAGGAAAAAAACGTCATGCTCTCTTCAAGCCCACTGATTGTGGGATATGCCCAATAGAGGTAGGGCTAGGAAGCATGTGCTTGAGAAACTTTCGGGCCGGAATATCGTCTCTTAGAATGAATTGATTGCAGGATACGTGTAAGAGGGGCAGGGATGTTTCTAGTAGATGGGAAGCAAGGGCATCTCTCTAGATGCAATCACCTAAAATTGCATCTTGAAGGGATACTAGATCATCAATAGGGCAATGGAGGGCTCCATTGCCGCAAGGGAGAGGAGGGAAATTCCGGCTAATCATCAAAACTCTTATTGCATCAGATATCTTTCCACCCCAATGCATCTCTCTGCTACTACAGGGGAGGTCTACTGCAGACTTTACTGACCACAGGGGACCACACTCACCATGGGGCGATGTAAGAAGAGCTGTGACATCACGTTCAATGATGCCAGAGTGAGTTGCAACATTGCCAGCTCCGCATTTTGCCCCACAGCTTACGGAGCATCCTGGCTTGAATGTCATCTCTTCAAACCCACTGATTGTGGGATATGCCCAATAGAGGTAGGGCTAGGAACTTAGGAAGCACAAAAAGTGCTTAAGAAGTTTCTAGTCCGAAATGTCATCTCTTTGAACAAACTGGTTGCGGTATATATCTAAAAGGGGTAGGGTTGCTTTTAACAGATGGGAAGTAAGGGCATCTCTCCAGATGCAGTCACCTACAATTGGATATTGAAGGCATGTGGCACTACGTGAAACGCTGGAATGGGGCTGGCGAAAAGAAAAATCATCGTGTTCTCTTTGAACCCACTAATTGTGAGATATGCCCAATAGAGGTCGGGCCAGAAAGCCCGAAAAGTGCTCAAGAAGCTTCCAGTTCGGAATGCCGTCTCCTCTTATTGCGGGATATGTCTAAAAGGGGTAGGGCTATTTTCAGCATACGGGAAGCAAGGGAATCTCTCCACATGCAATCACCTACAATTGCATCTTGAAGGCACTACGTACTATGTGAAACGTTGAAATCGGGCTGCTGGAGGAAAAAAACGTCATGCTCTCTGATTGTGGGATATGCCCAATAGAGGTAGGGCCAGGAAACACAAAACGTGCTTGAGAAACTTTCGGGGCGGAATATCGTCTCTTCGAATGAATTGATTGTAGGATATGTGTAAGAGGGGCAGGGATGTTTCTAGTAGATGGGAAGCAAGGGCATCATCTACAATTGCATCTTGAAGGGCTACTTGATCATCAGTAGGGCAATGGAGGGCTCCATTGCCGCAAGGGAGAGGAGGGAAATTCCGGCTAATCATCAAAACTCTTATTGCATCAGATCTCTTTCCACCCCAATGCATCTCTCTGCTACTACAGGGGAGGTCTACTGCAGACTTTACTGGACACAGGGGACCACACTCACCATGGGGCGATGTAAGAAGAGTTGTGACGTCACGTTCAATGATGCCAGAGTGAGTTGCAACATTGCCAGCTCCGCATTTTGCCCCACAGCTTACGGAGCATCCTGGCTTGAATGTCATCTCTTCAAACCCACTAATTGTGGGATATGCCCAATAGAGGTAGGGCTAGGAACTTAGGAAGCACAAAAAGTGCTTAAGAAGCTTCTAGTCCGAAATGTCATCTCTTCGAACGAACTGGTTGCGGTATATATCTAAAAGGGGTAGGGTTGCTTTTAACAGATGGGAAGTAAGGGCATCTCTCCAGATGCAGTCACCTACAATTGGATATTGAAGGCATGTGGCACTACGTGAAACGCTGGAATGGGGCTGGCGAAAAGAAAAATCATCGTGTTCTCTTTGAACCCACTAATTGTGAGATATTCCCAATAGAGGTCGGGCCAGAAAGCCCGAAAATTGCTCAAGAAGCTTCCAGTTCGGAATGACGTCTCCTCTAATTGCGGGATATGTCTAAAAGGGGTAGGGCTATTTTCAGCATACGGGAAGCAAGGGAATCTCTCCACATGCAATCACCTACAATTGCATCTTGAAGGCACTACGTACTATGTGAAACGTTGAAATCGGGTTGCTGGAGGAAAAAAACGTCATGCTCTCTTCGAGCCCACTGATTGTGGGATATGCCCAATAGAGGTAGGGCCAGGAAGCACAAAAAGTGCTTGAGAAACTTTCAGGCCATAATATCGTCTCTTAGAATGAATTGATTGCAGGATATGTGTAAGAGGGGCATGGATGTTTCTAGTGGATGGGAATCAAGGGCATCTCTCCAGATGCAATCACCTACAATTGCATCTTGAAGGGCTACTCGATCATCAGCAGGGCAATGGAGGACTCCATTTCTGCAAGGGAGAGGAGGGAAATTCCGGCTAATCCTCAGAACTCTTATTGCATCAGATCTCTTTCCACCCCAATGCATCTCTCTGCTACAGGGGAGGTCTACTGCAGACTTTACTGGACACAGGGGACCACACTCACCATGGGGCGATGCAAGAAGAGCTGTGACATCACATTCAATGATGCCAGAGTGAGTTGCAACATTGCTAGCTCCGCATTCTGCCCCACAGCTTATGGAGCATCCTAGCTTGAATGTCATCTCTTCGAACCCACTGATTGTGGGATATACCCAATAGAGGTAGGGCTAGGAAGCACAGAAAGTGCTTAAGAAGCTTCCAGTCCGAAATGTCATCTCTTTGAACGAACTGGTTGCGGTATATGTCTAAAAGGGGTAGGGTAGTTTTCATCAGATAGAAAGTAAGGGCATCTCTCCAGATGCAGTCACCTACAATTGCATATTGAAGGCATGTGGCACTACGTGGAACGTTGGAATGGGCTTGGCGGAAAGAAAAATCATCGTGTTCTCTTTGAACCCACTGATTGTGAGATATGCCCAATAGAGGTCGGGCCAGAAAGCCCAAAAAGTGCTCAAGAAGCTTCCAGTTCGGAATGCCGTCTCCTTGAACGCACTAATTGCGGGATATGTCTCCACATGCAATCACCTACAATTGCATCTTGAAGGCACTACGTACTATATGAAACGTTGAAATCGGGCTGCTGGAGGACAAAAACGTCATGCTCTCTTCAAGCCCACTGATTGTGGGATATCCCCATAGAGGTAGGGCCAGGAAGGACAAAAAGTGCTTGAGAAACTTTGCGGGCGGAATATCGTCTCTTCGAATGACTTGATTGCAGGGTACATGTAAGAGGGGTAGGGTGTCACCAGCCAGTGGAAATTCCATTTTTGTTTATTTCTCTTTCTTTGGGGAATTTTGTTTGTTTTACCTTTTGGAAACACCCCTCTGGAAATCTAACTGCCCTGCATTGCATAGCTAGTGTGAAACTATTCAGAGAGAGTCCATGCCTGAGGGCTAAAGAGCACTAAGGTTGGACAAGGACTATGGTTAGCCAAAGTGGGGTCATTGGCCAGCCAAAGCGGAATCCTTTGCTACATAGACTACATTTCAGTTCTGGGTGTGGCTGCAGTGTACAAAGACCTAGAAGAATGTAATGGCAAAAACTCCTAAATTTTAGGGACTGCTATTTTTGGACGACAAAATGTCTTCGCGTCATTACGTGCAGTTTGACATGGGGATCATTTTGTTACTCTGTGGCCAAGTCAACAAAGGCTGCAAGTGAGATATTTTTAGACCCGAGGGTCTAAAGCGGGAAAATGCACAAATGAGTGACACTTGGCACTCTGAGGCCAATTTACTACTTAAAGAGAAGGCAAAAACGTGATTTTCAGCTGTGAGCTTGTTTTGGAGTGCTGTCAACACAGGTGGGAGAGCTTCAATGGAGTGCTGGCTTACCCTCTATGTACACTGAGGTGCAGGATGTCATGACCTGCACACCTCTCACTGCTCTCTCTCTCTCCCCTATTCTTTATGGTTATGCCCCTCTAGTGGGCTCATCATATTGACCATGTACAGTTGTGTGGGTTCATGCGCGATTGTTGAGGCAAGAGCCTCTTGCACAGGTACTGGATTAGCTAGCGGCTAATCCCGCGTAGATACAGGTGATTCGGAGAGGTTTCACGTGCGAAATCTCGTCCGATTCAAAGGGCAAGTAGCCCTATAGGTGCGGGAGCTCGAGGACTTGCTACGGATGCGACCGGCACGCGAAACGGAGCCCGAAACAGTGAATTACAGCCTATTGTGTATTTTTGGAGGTTTAGGGTTTTGGCCCTAAACGGACCCTAATACCCCCAGGAGGTTCGGGGATGCGAGGGGACTGCAGTACATGATCTGGCGCATTTTTAGGGCATAGAACAGAGAATTCAGCGTGCTCGAGATTCTCGCCAGGTGTTGCGAAGTGTCCGTATGCGTCGGGAAAGTCATGTAATGCGTGGGGATACTGACTGTGAAGGATCCTAGAACAGTTATGCTGCCGAAATTGGGTTAGAACAGATGAAATTCAGCCCAGATTGTGCGGGGCAGCTTGTAGGGAACCACAACTTTTATTCCCTCTTTTAAAGAATAAAGAAATACCGAAAGGGGCGCCTATTTAGGGGCCAATCTGGTGTCTCACTCGCATACAGATGCATTCTAGCATCTGTATCCCATTACCCTATCTTGTGTCATTATAGCACAGGTAGAATAGACGTGACTAATAATGGGTGAAAGCTAAATCAAGGTTTGAAGTAAAGTCTACCGCCCTATTTGAAGTTAACAGGCCAATTACATAGGGATGTTTCTAGTAGATGGGAAGCAAGGGCATCTCTCTAGATGCAATCACCTACGATTTCATCTTGAAGGGCTACTCGATCATCAGCAAGGCAATGGAGGGCTCCATTGCCGCAAGGGAGAGGAGGGAAATTCCGGCTAATCATCAGAACTCCTATTGCGTCAGATTTGTTTCCACCCCAATGTATCTCTCTGCTCAGGGGAGGTGTACTGCAGACTTTGTTGAACACAGGGGACCACACTCACCATGGGGCGATGTAAGAAGAGTTGTGATGTCATGTTCAATGATGCCTCTCGTTGAATGCATAGTCCTTGGCTGGCCTAAGGGTTGCAAGTAGCGCAGGTACATGGATACTTAGTAGCTCCCTAACCATGAGTGTGGTGGAATTGACCTTATGCAGCATGGATTCGATGTGCTCTGGACTGATGAGTCCAATAGGGAGACTCCTGCTCTTGTCGCCTTCAATGAGAAGCAGTGTTTTATTGGTATCGCAGCTTCTGCATCTTTTACAATGAACCCCAAGAACACCATAGCGCAGATTAAGCGCTCGATTGTTCATCTCTATCGCGATCCAGAAGTTCACCAAGACATCAGAAACCTTCCCTTTTCTATTACAGAAGGTCCAAATGGGTCCCCCCTTCCTCATGTCCAATACCTACGCGAGGCTAGGTCTTTTTCTCCAGCAGAGGTTCTTCGTATGGTATTGTCTAGCCTCAAAGGGAGTGCTGAAAAGAACCTTCAAACACATGTTACAGATTGTGTCATTGGAATCTCTATCTTCTTTAAGGAGATCCAACGTCATGCTGTCTTGGATGCTATTGCCATTCTTGGACTCTGTCCTCTCCACTTGATGCATGAGCCCACAACCCCACTGCCTTAGCATATGGGATGTACAAGGCTGATTTACCAAAGAATGACCCAATCAATGTCGTGTTTGTGGACATTGGTCACGTGTCCACTGCCTTGGTATATGGGATATACAAGACGGAATGTAGCATTGTTGAAAGGTTTTCGAGTGTAGTGGGCTGTGGTAGTAGAATGAGTACTTTCGAAACCATTCCATGACAAAGAATGGGGACCACAGACAGGACTTCAAGACAACCTGGCAACCTTTCGCATTGGCAGCATGGTGAAAGTAACCTCTCGACTATTGAATTTTGAGGACAATCCTTTGGGTAAGAGTAATACCTGGTTTTGTCAAGCAAGTGGTCGGCTGGACATGAACCAAAGGAACTCCACAGCAATCAGCAGGTTAGTAAAAAAAAATTGAGATGTTATTGAGCCAACATGTGGTCTCAGCTTTGATGCCAGAGTGTGAATGTATCCAATTGGATCCAATGGGATCCGAGCATTTCATCGTTGTCCTTCGTTGACGGCAACCAGCTGCAAGTACAGTAGGTTTCTACTAGAAAGATATTCACTCAGCATACGAGAAATTTGCAGTTAACCATGCTCTTATACATTACAATCATCTTCATGACCAGTGGACTAGATAACTCAAGGGAGGATCGGACATCAGTAACACATTTCTTTGAAACTCATCTGGTCCACATCGCTATACATATATACATGTCATGGATATAGGTGGGAAGATCTTGGACAGTTAGTTTGGTACGAGTTCCAAAAATCTCACAGGGAAAAACACGAGCAACGACGAACCCTTCAAAGGTGGCTGTCCTAATCCAGTGGCTCTAGATGGCTACAATGATACTAGGGATAATAAGCACTACCGAAGAGGAAAGATCGGGTTTATAGCAAATCAGCACCATGGTCAGGAGAATTGGGTAGGCATCAAATCGAACACATGCTCAGAAGCATCTGGCCGATACATGCTCAAAATCAACCTCTACAGAGGTTAAGTCAAAAGAAAATCAGTAATCAGATCTGCATCGCTTCATACCAGCATTTGCCCTACAAAAGATATCTGGTTCACCTCAGATTAGCGTACGGTTTTCCTCAGATCAGCGTATGGTTCGCTTCAGATCAGCATATGGTTTGCTCTACAAAAGAAGGCCTATTGATGGTCTTGATGAGATGGGCATATTTGAGGGTGTCAATATCGTTTTGCTCAGTGATCATGCCATGGTCGGGACCTACGACACAAAGGTGATCTATCTAGAAGATTTTTGGCAAATTGGTGAGCTTTGCAAATATCAAAGTGTATAGTCGCTGCTCTCTCTCTCTCTCTCTCTCTCTCTCTCTCTCTCTCTCTCTCTCTCTCTCTCTCTCTCTCTCTCTCTCTCTCTCTCTCTCTCTCTCTCTCTCTCCGTCGCTCTCCTTCAATCCCTGGTCAAAAACTTCTCCAATCTTGACGTCCCTGTTCAAAAGCATAAAAGCCGCGAAGTTGCCACTTGTCGGATTTTGCAACTCTGCTTGGTGCGTTGTACATAATTCTTATAGTGTTGTGGCTATAGAGACATCGCTGCAGATGAAGAAGATGGGCCATGTGCAAAAACCAAATCCGTTGGAGATGGAGGAGAGCCTATTACACAGCGGCCTGCTATGTCTGCCACTTGGCAACCTCTTGGAGGCCCCATGTTTTGGAAAACCTGGTCTGCCAGGCATGAAGAACTGCAAGCTGTTGCCCTCCATGGTTGGCTACGGCAAGAAAGCCCACCAGGGCTCCCACCTTCGCTCGGGAGCTTGTCGCATTCGACTCCACCTTGGGCACCTGGATCTCCATGAAGACCCTGCTCCCCACCCGCTGCTCACACGCAGCTCTTGTGGCCTTGGGGGGCGGGGGGGAGGCATGTTGTCCGCTGGTGCTGAACTCTTCTATCGGGGCCAATGTTCCTTTGGTCGTGGTGTTCACGGCAGTAGGATGCCAGAGCGGTTTAGCTTGCTTTGTATGTGCGCCCTGCAGGCCAACCTCGCTTGCTTGGGGTGGTGGTGTTGATGATTCGGACTTCTTTGTAGATGATACCGTCTTCACCCTTGATGCATTCGATTGGCATGCCTACTACTTCCTGGTGATCAACCCTCTTACTGGCGCATATACCATTTATCGGGTGTGTAGTAGGAAGCCCCAATTATTCCAAGGCAGGCACGACAGCTATGGGTTTACTGAATCCTCTCTCTCTCTCTCTCTCTCTCTCTCTCTCTCTCTCTCTCTCTCTCTCTCTCTCTCTCTCTCTCTCTCTCTCTCTCTCACACACACACACACACACACACACAAAACACTATACTTTGTGCTCCTCCTACCTTGCGCGTAAACGGTCTGCTGCTTGCTCGTGCTCTCGACCTCGCGATGCTCTCGTCCTCGCGGTGGCAGAAGTTCTCTTCAGCAAGCACACAAATGAGCGCTAATTTTAACAAGCACCGCTATTTTTATCACAGGTCGAAGCGAATTTAAAAATAGCCTCAAAAAGCCTTAAAAACGGCCTAAAAAATGTGTACCCAATTTCATAGGCAGCACGCCTATATCACTTCCTGCAAGCAGGCAATGCCAACAAATTATGGTCTGGCAGCTTTTTTGTTTTGGATCATTTTGGCCAAGGAGTGCACGAGGAGGAGGAGGATGAAACCGGCCCGTAGGACAGTAGACTTTAGCTTTCACCCGATCTTTACACTCTTAAACTTTACGACACAGAGGAACTTCACGAATAAACCTGCGACTCGGAATAACACTTCAAACAAATTATGGTCTGGCAGATTTTTTGTTTTGGATCATTTTGGACAGAGCGAGCACGTCTACGTGTGTCTCCGATGCTCTTGCACATAATGGGACAGTTCCCCTTTTCCACGCGAGAAAACTCTCCATTTTTGCAATTCTTTGCGATGGAATTGTGCGTACTTGTGGGGGATTAGAAATTAGCGTATCCAATACATGTTCAAAAGGCTCTTGCCTTGGCAAATGCACATAAAACCCTCAGAACTGTACATGGTCAAATGTGAAGCCCAACTAGTGGGGCATTACCATATGTGCAAAGGGGAGAGATAGACACGCGAGAGAAAATCATTGCACTATATAGAGCAAGGGAGAAGGCAAGCTTTCCATTATAGATATCATCACCTACACCCATTAATCACCCACACACTGTAAAGCACCATGAACAAAAATCAATCGTCCACCCTCAACTTTGTGCGCCCCCTCTTGGATAAGGCTTCTGGAAACTAGGTGCTCCCCTGCATGCAACTCCCTGACTACCATGTGTTCACTTGATTGGCCTTGGTTTAATTTCCTAGTACCCACCAACTTATAAAGTGTAGCGAGAGGCCTAAATGACTTTGAACTGAGCCTAGATTTCCTTCTATTGCTCGGATTTGAGTGCCAACTGGCCCGACCATCTCGTTGCAACCTGCCCTTCCCGGCTGCGGGTGAAACTCTGGGCCGTCTGCCGTTTCACATTGGCCACACAATGTTCAACCATTTGTGACTTCAAAAAGAGGGTCTCAAAAATCAAATAAAAATCAAGGGAAAGAAACCAACAACCAAGGTTAGTGGTTGCCACAACCTCATGATATAACCCCCTCTTGAAATCGCAAACTTCCTCGATTGCATGCCATATATACATGCCACAAATGATTTAGTGTGGTTAGCACCCTTTTATCATCGCATGTATCTGCAAGAAAGGTCATGACACATAGATATAAATGACTTAATGAGACCTTCATAATTTTGTCATTTCTATCAATCATAGAAGTCAGCATTGTGTCTTTAACACTTATCAAGCAATATACACTTCTATTGCACTAAGTCCGTATGTACATTTGATGTGCTAGTTCCATCATCACCCCGCTTTCGAACACGTTGAGTCCGGGCATACGTAAGTTGTAACCCAAAGGCCTCAAGGTAAAATTGCAATACATTTGGTGACTCTAGTAGTTCACACTCTTTCATCCACTTTGCATCCATAGGTGGATAGTTCTTGAACTTCACCAAATACCGTCGTTCAACTTTTCCCTTAACTTTTCTTTCTTTTGGCCTGTGCTCCAAAAGACTCGTCTGAACCTTCAGCTTTCTCTTCGCTTTCAAACTCTTGGGAAGCTTTAGAAGCTACTCTTGCAAAGGACCTCTTTGCTGGTCTTTTCTTTGACGTACCCCTTTTCACGTTGCCCTGAAACCCAGTGTCTTCTTCCTTCAACAAGGTATGGCCAGTGTTGGCAACTTCCATAAGCTGAATGAGGATAGCCACTCTATTCTTTGTACAGTCATCTCTAAGCCCTTTAGGTAGTCCGCAGCAATACTTCTCATTCTGCTTTGTAAGTGGCACAAACCTGTAGGAGGTTACTGAGAGCAATGCTTTACAAAACCTCCAATTGTACTCATGTAGGCTCTTGCAAGTAGTCACAATGAGTAGGTGTCAATCTGTCATGACATCGGCTTCAAATTCATTTGACAGCCACGTAGATGCAAACATTTTCTTGAAGTATACCCATGTGGCGAGTGCATGTCCTTGCATAATCAGTGTCATGAGAGAAAATCATCGCACTACATAGAGCAAGGGAGAAGGAAAGCTTTCCATTAAAGTTGTGATCACCTGCACCCACTACTCATCCTATCACCAGGAGGTGTATTTTTCTTGTTGCCTTCTCTAAATATGTACTACATATGTTTATTTCTTTTCCCCGGAACCCTTGAAAAGGTGCAAGTGGACATTGCATGGCCAAAGTGAAATGGATGCCTGCGAATCGAACAAGTTTCTCACATCGGGAGTCTAGGTCGGTCAATTTGGGACTTGAGCCAATTAGTAATGACTTCTGATGAGCATGGAAGGCTGTGTGCACCATATGGAATTTGGCCCACTCGGTAAGTCACTTTCAACTTTATAAGTTGGTGGGTACTAGGAAATTAAACCAAAGGGAATGTAAGACCTAGGGTAACTGAACATAGGATCCTCCTCCCTACCGCCCCTTATATAGGCTAGCTCCTAGCACTTGCCCTAAGCGGATCCCCAGTCTGCACTGGTCCAGTTCAGGCCCTTGGCCTAGGTCCCTGACCCCCTAGGTTGGGCCTTGCCCCGTAGGACCCTTGTCCTGACATTACTCCCTCCTTAAGGAAGAGTTTTAGTCCTCAAAAACACAAGTAGTAATATCTTCTTAAGAATACTGATGTTTTCTTTATTGACGTCCCATAAGTGAGCCAGTTGTCTGTATGACCGATAATTGGTGCATTGAGGAGGTTCAATGAAACCAAGAGCAACATCTTGATTTTCAACATTGATGTCCGTTTTCAACCACTTGGGTCTAAATGGTAACTCCATTTATGACTCACTTGAGTGCTGTAAAGGAGTAACCACAACTAAGAGTCACTTGGGTCTAAATGGTAACTCCATTTATAACTCACTTGAGTACTTTAAAGGAGTAACCACAACGAAGAGTTGTCCAAAGGCATAACCAATTTTCAAATCTTATGAAGGTACTGGAATAATGCAAGGAAACCTTGGCGTAACTTTTCATGAAGTTGTGAGCCAGATTTCCTACTTGCCTGAGTATCTTGAAAAGTCCGTAGATAGGGAATGTCCTCGTGTTAGAATTCTGAATAGTTTGGAACACAAAGAACTACATGTTCATCCCTAATGAAGGTTACTTGCCAACTTTGTCAGCACACCTGGTAAGTCATTGACGTATGAAAGTATTGACACAATCTCCAACCCCACCACAAGAGGTGTTCAAAGTCGAAAATCGTACTTAAGAAAATTCTAGAATAGGGAGAAAATCATCTATTCAGAAATGCGTTGTGCTAACGTATGCTCTTAGCACATCCTTTAGCACAAGATTACTCTTTGTAATCTGCCTATCCCCTTGGATAACTGACAGTATTGAGGTGTGTTTTCCTCACGGTTTACAGACAGTTGTCCCAGATGACTGATAAACGGGGAATCACAGTAGTGTATAACATTGGTGAGGAATCAACAATGTCCGAAATAACCATCGTGGTTAACTTGAAAAAGTCCACAAACGCCAAACCAAGCCATGACCTCTATTGGTGATTAGTAGACCCAAAAGTAATCTCATAGAGATAGTGCACATGGAGTGAAAAATGCTTCATAAGCAACAACCTGAGGAATATGCATGCCGTTCCAAATCAGCCTTTGCTAAACACTAGGGCCCATAACACCTAGTGTGCATGCATTTAGCAAAAACTAACCAGAACCTATATATCCATAACGATCCTTGCCAATACTTATGGCAAAATGTGATGCACATAGCACACATTAAAAAAGAATGTGAATAGTTCTGAAAAGAAACTAAATACTTTTAGTTGCAATCTTTTGCAAGCCTTGCTGAAACGTTTGAATGGAAATAGAAGGTGAAACATTGATCACTTCTAGGTAAAGACAATGAAACTTTTTCATTAACAACTTCTAACCTTGCTATATGTATAAACAACCATTTGTAATTTTGTTTAGCAGTGCTTGTACCTTAACAAGTAATTCTAAGTATCCGACAATTTCTGGCCACGAAATTTCTCCTGATATGTCATGCTAAAAATGGTCCAAAAAACAGATGTGACCAGCACCTAGGGACTTTGTCGTGACACATAATTGAAATAATGGCGCCAGTGTCAGTCCAGAGACTCATATTCTCCACATGTGGAATATGTCTCATGTAAGGATGTGTAAAAAAGAACATCCTTCAAGTACAAGATGTACTTGTGTGTGGAGGTAACTGCAAACACTCTACGACGGGAGTGAGAGGAACCCTTATTAGCCTTGCTCCACACTGGCGAAACCGAACTCCTTGAGTTCCGAGACCATGTTGTATCCCATGTGACAGCATGTGCCAAATTGAACCCTACAAGTAGGTTCGTAACAGCATAAGGCAGAAAGATAGATTGGACACTTGGCCCAAAGTATTTTGTGCCGACATGCCCTTGACATGGCTCTGTAACATTAAAGCGTACTTATACGTCTTGAAAAGCCGAGCAAAGCATACTAAAAATGGAATAACACCAAATCAATAGATGCGTACCTGGAGATTTGAACGTAATGTTCACTTACCCGTATTCAAGTGGAGAGGAGCACGTCCCCTACTGGAAAAAAACAAACAGCATTGCACTGGGAACCGAGGTATTGCCCTTGCAAACCATTCCCTTAGATTAGAATCTACATAGTCAAACCCCTTGATAAGACTCTTTGTAGAAACTGCTGAACTAGCAGATAACGGTAACCAACATAGTTAACCGTGTACAGATTGAGTGGAATCAACTTGAAAAGTGTGTTTGTCTGTCACCACAGTAGATTACAGAATTCTTTCCTTGAAATTATAACTGGGAGAGATCAACTGTGATCCTTAATGCAGATCAAACTGTGATCATTAATGCCTATGGGGTGATGTAGCAATCACCCGCCGGGTTTTACCCCAAAACAGTATGTCCATAGACACTCCGTAGTGCTATAGAGAGAGCAGGAGACCCACACGAGTAAACTACCGATCCCTTACAACCATGTTGTCACAACTAATTGCTGCTTCTATGCTCCGTGGTAGAGATCAGCCGGTGTGAGTTTAAGATGATCAAAAACGCAGTTGAGCGTTGCACTGAAAACATGTAGTGCAAAAATGACACCCTAAACATCCGTAATGATATCCGTAATGACAAGACACTTGCTTGTCAATTAACGTCAATGTGTATTCCACTGGCTAGATCCATTCAATCTTGAGAACAATCGTCCAAGGAATACCAACAAGTGGATCTTATCCTAGGTTTAGCAATGGCTGTTAGCCAGCGTGTGTGGTTCCTAGCCATCATGGAAATTAGTGTTCAATTGTCGAACGTATGAAGACTAATATGGATGGCACCTTGCCCAATTTCTAGCTGAGATTTTAAGAGCATCTTGGCTCAGGAGAACTCAGTAGTGAAACATGAAACCAAACTTCGTAGAAAATTTTCATTTTGTTCCTTAGAGAAAGAGATGAAGAATGAACAGAAGAGCATGTCGGGCCTGAGGAACTTTGCTTAAATTTCTAGTGTGTGTGTGCCCAGAATGTGTGCTCTTAGACATCTTATGCCTGACTGGCAGCTTATCCTATAAGCATGCAAGCATCTGACTTATGATGCTCGCATTGCGAGAGGGAACACAAGTCACATCTTGACCATCTACCGTGTATGGGTTGTGAATCCAGTAGAAGTTTTAGGTTCTTTTTAGTGGTGTGTGCCTTGATAGCAACCGAAAATTATGGGAAACAATGCATAACTAATATTGTCCTTGACAGAGTGATTGTGTGTACTTTATACCACCTGGGTAGCAGGCCTTGCATACAAAAACGAAAGCCCGTGGCTACCGTGACAACCGTAAAAGTCAACACCATAAGTGCCTTGCACCGGCTAGATTGGTATGGATTCGATGAGATGATATCCTGATTAATGTAGGTGCCACAAACTTGGTTGCCAACTGCTCTTGATGTCGAGTTAATCGGAGTACGAATTAGAAGCCTTGTTTCATGTGAAATGGGCCAAGCATTTGGCTTTTCACAACAAACAATACTGTCCAAAGTAAATGCGAAACATAAAATTGTAGGACACGTGTATCATATACAACCTAATTCAGTGATCTTGCATGCATCTCATAATGTTTTCGGCAAATCGTATAAGCTGAGATGATGTGACCGGTTGTACCAAAAATGACTATGGCAGAAAAGCAAGTGGGGCGTAACAATACCCAATTCAAAAAACTTACAATACACTGAAAATCCATATTCAAGTATGAGAAAATGGCTAAGCATAACATGTTCAAAAGTCATATAATTACTGTGCCGTACACCAAAACTGGAGTTTATGTCAAATCACGAACTCATGTATCATGCTTAAGTTTGTCGGACATGTGGACACTGCTTTTTTTGATGCGTTCCTAAGCAATAAAAGCATAATTTTTGACGCTTTGCCCGTTGGAAGTCTGATTGTGAGAGTCGTTTCCTGACCACGTTTATCGACCACCGAGTTCTCTTGGACATGCTGGACCTCTTTGGTCATAACTGTTGGGCAGACAACCCCTTGGGTTGCTGGCGAGTGAGAAGCTGATTCTGGTAGCATTCTGTAAATTAGTTGTGTGAGATTTTCTACTTGCGTCACCAATATTTGGACCCTTACAGCTAGCTTGCGAAATCGGGCATCAAAAGTTTTCCAGTCCTGTCGAGTGACAAACTCCCTAGCATCCGGCAAGTTACTATCATCCTCTAGAATATCAAACACGCTCTGAGGAGGAGGTGTAGATACTTGCGGAGAGAAAGATAGACTGCCTGGGTATCATCGTCCATCCCGGTTGCCACGTGGGAACCCTTTGTGAGAGTATCCGGCCACACGGCATCCAGCGGTGAAGCAAATGCCAAGTATTCGAAGTCAAACATGTGATGATCATCAAGTTCCGCACTCATGGCGAATTCATGTTGTGCGAACAAAAGAGAAAAGAGTAACTTGGAGTGTAAAAAAGTTCGTAGCCGTATTGAATACAGAGGCCGGCAGAGGCCAGTGATGAGCCGTACTAACTTTCACTTGGCGGCTCAATCGCCGAGGAATTTCAAATTGCCGATGACCTTGAAGGTTTCTCAAAAGTCGAGCTTCCCAATAAACTCCCTGGCATTGGATGCAGTCCCGCAAGTTGCAAGTCACCGTATGCGGAGTTGATGAAGGAGCTTGCAAATGTTGGTTGCCAAATTTTGATCCACAATTTCCGGTCTTCAGGGCTCGTGGAGTGTCGAAAAATTGCAGAAGAACAAGCGTTCAAATGCACTGGAGATAATTGTAAATTTTGCAACTTCAGAAAATCTACCGAAAATAGAGGCCGTGCCGACAACAAGACCCTTGTCGGTATGCCGAGCCGTGCCTGGGCTTCACAAGAGGGAGGGGGGGGTACCCCGCTGTGGGTACCGTCCATTGGATGGTGAAAAAAAAAACCCTTGGCCTCAACCCCAAACGGGTTGGGCGCCCACGATGTGTGAAAAAACAATTAAACACAGGCGATGGCGTGCTGTAGAGCCGTCGAGGAGGAGAAGTTGAAGCGCCACCTTCGGCTCTGCTCAAAACGGCCCGGCCCAGTGACGAGAACGGCGCAACTAGGTCTCACGCTCAATTCAAGCCCGCCATATGCCAGTTTTGGGGAGGTGATGATGCCGCCTCCCTCCTCAAAGCGGGGTTGCCCACGCTGTGGTCGCAGCCGATCCTCCTATGTAGAGTGGCTTCACGCCTCCTCCTCTTGCCTCATGCACATGCAAACAAGACCACGCCCTCCTTTTCTAAACTTATCTCTGATACCAATGTAAGACCTAGGGTAACTGAACATAGGATCCTCCTCCCTACCACCCCTTATATAGGCTATCTCCTAGCACTTGCCCTAAGCGGATCCCCAGTCCACACTGGTCCAGTCCAGGCCCTTGGCCTAGGTCCTTGACCCCCTAGGTTGGGCCGTTCCCCGTAGGACCCTTGTCCTGATAGGGAAACTCATTGTACCTACCTCTACCTTGACACAGTATAAAAGAAGGTCTGACGCCACTAGTTTTAATCATTAGAACAAGTACCCAACATGAGTGTTGGCTGCCCAGTCATCGCCTAAGTACCCAACACCTACGCTTGCAGCATCCAACACCCTTGGCATTCGGCTTCCATCATCCCTGCCTTGGCATTTCGATTATTTAGGCCATTCAAGGGTACCTACATATGCACCATGGCAACCCTATGACCTTAGGGCCATAAAATCTCTCTTTGGAAAAGAGAGAATCCTATGACCTTAGGGGCTAAGGGTGGTCTATGTGTCAAAGATAATTTGAGTCATTCAAGGACACCTACATGGGCACCATGATAGCCCTATGGACCTAGGACCATAGGATTTCTAATTGGAATACTAGGCAACTTATGGCCCTTCAGCTTCTACACCGGCACCCTATGGCCTTACGATGATAGGATCTCTCATTAGAATAGAGGGAGACCTATGGCCCTAGGACCTAAGGGTCACATAGGTGTCAATGTAAAAACATTCAAGGGTACCTACATATGCACCATGGTAGCCCTATGGCCCTAGGGTCATAGGATCTCTCATTGGAATAGAGGGAAACCTATGACCTTAGTAGGGATAGAGGGTGGCCTGTGTGTCAAATCATTTAATCCATTCAAGGGAATCTACATGGACAACATGATAGCCCCATAGGATCTCTAATTGGAATACAAGGTAACCTTTGGCCCTTGAGCTTCTACATTGGCACTCTATGGCCTTAGGGCGATAGGAGCTCTCATTAGAATAGAGGGAAACATATGGCCCTAGGACCTAAGGGTCACCTAGGTGTCATGTAAAATCTCTCAGAGAATTTAGGCCATTCAAGGGTACCTACATGTGCGCCATGGGAGCCCTATGCCCGTAGGGCCATCTAATCTCTCATGGAAATAGTGAGTAACCTATGGTCCTTCTACATTAGCACCGTATGGCCCTAGGGCTGCAGGATTTTGCATTAGAATAGAGGGAAACCTATGGCCCTAGGACCATAGGGTCACCTATGTATCAATGTAAAATCTCCCTTTGGCCATTCAAGGTACCTATGTGTCCACCATGGAAGGCTATAGGATGTCTAATTGGAATAGAGGGATACATATGGCCCTTAAGCTTCTACATTGGTACCCTATGGCCTAGGTCCATAGGATCTCTCCTTAGAATAGAGATACACCCATGGCCATAGGACCATAGGGTAACCTAGGTGTCAATTTAAAAAGCTCCCAAAGAGCATTTAGGTCATTCAAGGGCACCTACATATGCACCATGGCAGCCTTATGTCCCTATGGTTCTAGGACCATAGGTTTCCCTCTATTTTACTCTCATTGGAAAAGTGGGCAACCTATGGTCCTAAAGTATATACATTGGAACCCTATTTCCCTATGTCCATAGTATCCCACATCAAAGTAGAGGGAAACCTATGGACCTATGGCCATAGGATCTTTGATTGGAATAAATGAAAACTTATAGCCCTTGACCTTATACATTGGCAACCTATGTCTCTAAGACCATGGGCACTCTCATTACAATAGAGGGCAACCTATGGCCCTAGGGCAATAGGGTGGCCTCAGTGTCAATGCAAAAATATTTTTGAAGGATGTTTAAGGGCACTTACATGGGCACCAAGGAAACCCTATGGCCATAGGATCTCTAATTTGAATACAAGAAAACCTATGACCTTAGGGTTACAGGGTTGCCTATGTGTCAAAGAGAATTCGAGCCTTTCAAGGGAACCTACATGGGTACCATGGTAGTCCTATGGCCCTAGAACCATAGGATCTCTAGTTGGAATGCTTGGGGGGGTCAATACATTAAAAAATGCCTATCACGTGGGTTCAACAATATGGATTATTTTATTTTATATTTTCTCACATTTTCACATACAGAAGGGTGTTGAAAAAATGATTTTGAAGAAAAATTTACAGATTGAATAGGAAAAGTGTCTCTTTTATTGGTGAAAATTTCATATTTCATGGGTTTATAAATAGTTCTTGAATGTACCTGATATATAGGTTTTACGTAGAGTGACCCCCCGAGCTGGAATGCTAGGCAAACTATGGCCTATGAGCCTCTACATTGGCACCTATGGGCTTAGGGCCATAGTATATCTCACTATAATAGAGAGAAACCTATGGCCTTAGGAGCTAAGGGTCACCTAAGTGTCAATGTGAAAGATCCCAAAGAGAAATTAGGCCATTCAAGCGTACCTACATATGGACCATGGTAGCCCTATGGTCCTAGGGCCATAGGATCTCTAATTGTAATAGAGGGAAATGTATGTCCCTTGATCTTATTCATTGGCACCCTATGGCCCTAGGGACATAGAATCTATCGTCAAAATAAAGGGCAACCTATGGCACAAGGGCTAGAGAGTGGTCTATATGTCAATGTCAAAGCTCTCAAAGACCAATCTTAAAGATCAATTAGGCCATTCAAGGGCACCTACATGGGCATCATGGCAACCCTATGGGCCTATGTCCATAGGATCTCTAATATGAAGAGGGGAAAACCAATGGCGCTTGAGCTTCTACACTGACACCATAGGGCCCTAGGGCCATAGGATCTCTCATTAGAATAGAGGGAAACCTATGGCCCGAGGGTCAAAGGGTGTCTTAGGTGTTGTGGAGGCTTTTTGTATCATTGTATATGATGTGTTTTGCACGTTAAAAAACAAGTGGATAAAATATGCTATGGATCATAGTATTAGGTTTTTCACCAATGAAAGTTTTGATAGACTTTAAAACAATAGTTTCCACTTACAAAAAATGCAAAAATAAAGAGTGAACATGACTTGTCATTTATACTTGTAGATGTACTCAAACTCCAATGCTACTGCAATTGGACAAAGCAGTTACAAAACTTGTGATGGCTTTTTGTATCATTGTGTATATGTGCTTTGCACACTAGGAAACAAGTGCATAAAGTATGTTATGGATCTCATGTTGGAATTAGGGTTACAAGAAAACAAACACAACTTGGAGAAGATGAAGGAAGATCAAGGCACACAATAGAGAATGTATTACTTAGTGTGCAATGGAAAGATAAGATAGCCCTAGAGTGATGGGGGTAATACAATGCACGGGGGAAAAAACCTTGTAGTGAGGGAAAAAATGCCTTGACGGTCCTAAGTGTGTTCACACACATCACTATCACATGTATATGGTAACAAATCCCCCCTGGGAGTGATGTAGTGAATGAGAGCTGGCACACATAGTATAGGGAAGTGCCATGCCCTGAGGACATGATCAGTCCACAAAGGGGAGTAAGCCCAAAGCTTTGCGGAAACCTTCAAACTTCTCACAAGACAATGCCTTTGTGAAAATATCTACAAGGTTGTCCTGTGTTGGCACATAAGCCAACTTGATCTCTCTTGCTGAGAGACTCTCCCTAACATAGTGGCAATGCACCTCAATGTACTTTGTGCGAGCATGAAATAATGGGTTCCTCGCAACTGCCAATGCACTCTGACTCTCAAAGTAGATGGTGTTGGCAGTGTCCTGTCCAACACCCAAATCAGCCATGAGGCGTTTGGGCCATACACACTCAATTGTAGCTATGAAGACTACCATGTACTAAGCCTCACAACTAGAAGTGGCCACAATAGGTTGTTGCTTGATCAACCATGAGATACATGAATTGCTGATCATGAAAACAAAAACCACTTGTGGACACTCATGTGTCAAAACAACAAGCCCAATCTGAGCCGAAGAAGCATGTAAATCTAGTGGCAATGATCCTCCCTTGGGATAAAATAAGCCAAGATGTCAAGTGCCACTCAAGTAGAAAAAAATCCTCTTGACATCTTGCCAATGCTTAGACCCTGGGCTATGTATAAATTTGCTGACTTGTGAGATTGAAAATTGAATATCCGGCCTCGTGTTGCATACAAAAATAAGGCAGCCACATCAATTTGGTAAAGAGTGAGATCACCAGCATCATGAAGACTCAATTTCAAACTTATTTCCATGGGTATGACAATAGGTTTGTAGTCCTCAAGTCCAAACTTACATAGAAATGTCTCTAGGTAACTTGTCTGACACAAGGAAATTCCACCATCACACTGCTTAAATTGTATGCCCAAGTAATGATTCTAGAAAGTGGCTGTTGCAACAGCAATGTGCATAATGCATCAAACCTCACAACTTCACGATTACCTTGGGTCATAAGTCTCCAAGTACTAGCAAAAGTCTGGTAAGAATGTAGCAAAGCATCAAGAACAGTCTGCACAAGGGAACTGTCAGAAATGACTTCGTGTGCAAAAATAAGTTTCTCATTTGTATCCTTGACACCAGCAAGGAAAGTGTTCATTTCATCTTCCTAATGCATAATCTTCAACTCTAGATTTTTACACAACAATGCAATTTTTGCCTCATTGCAACTTGCACAAAGACCAGCCAAAATATCCTAAGCTTGTTTTGCAGATTTTACTGAACAAATGTGAGGAGTAATAGTGCGCTTCACAAAGGATGTGATCAATGCATGAGCTTGTGCATCTCTTACATCCCAATGAGCTTGCTCAACCATAGGCAAAATAGTTCTAGCAACAACAACAATCCTTGTAGCAAAGCCTGCAGCATCGCCTACATTCTTAGAACCAGGATGTACATCAATGCCCTGCACAATATTCCAAATGCCCTTTGACACAAGGACATATTTCATAATTCAAGCCTGCATAGGGTAATTTTTCCCATCCATTCAGTCCTCAGCAGCAAACATCTTGAACACATCTGTGTTGTTGTCAACCATGGCGAATGCCTACACCTGATGTGAAAACTGCCCAAAAAGAAAAGAAATGAAGCAGGGACAACACATTCTATATAGCAAAAACCGTGCAGATTGTAAGAACTTGTTATGCAAAAAATGACACTGACAAAAATCTTGCACAAAATGACGAAATAGTGTGCACAGTATTGCTTGTAGTGGAAACGAAGGCCAAAATGAGCCCAAATGAAAATTTTGAGCAGACTGAGTGCTTTGATACCAATTGTTGAAATCAAGGTTGCAGGAAAACACACACAGCTTAGAGAAGATGAAGGAAGCTCAAGGCACACAACAGAGAGTGTATTACTTAGTGTGAAATGGAAAGATAAGATAGCCCTAGATTGATGGGCGTATATACAATGCACGGGGCAAAAAACCTCCTAGTGAGGGGAAAAAATGCCCCAACAGTCCTAAGTGTCTTCACATACATCACTACCATGTATATATGGTAACATCACAATTTCAATCTTTTCACCAATACAAGTTCCCAGAGCGGCCACTTTTCAAAATATGTATCATATAACATGAGTTAATCAAAGAGGATTATTATTTGTCCAATTTGTATACTTTTATGTATACATTAGAGGGGGTGGGGGTCTTTTACTGGATAAATTATGTATATTGAGGTATTATTAAGAACCTCTTGAACACACATGATATAGTGAGATTTTGATAAGTTACCACCCTGAGTGCAAGTTTTGATAGAGTTAAAAGCAATAGTCACCACTTTTAAAAAAAATTGCACAAATACAAAGTAGCATGGATTTTTACTTGTCGAATGAAATGGGCTTAAACTTGTTTTGCATCCCACCATAATGTTAGCTTACAGTGCTATCTATATTTACATCACTACTCCACAATAGTATTCTTTGTCATGTGGGAGGACAATCATCCACCTCAAGACTCGCATATAGATTCGGATCCAATTCAAACAAAGTACACCCACCCAACACACCAAAATCTAGCTCTTTGAGAGTAATCTCTTACCATAGCTCTTTGTCATCTTCAATGTAATCCACAGTCCATCATGGTGTATCCTCTTCATACTCCTCTAATTGAGTCTTGCTTAGGAGCCTATGATTGTAGTACTAGTTTACCATTATTTTGGCATAATTTCTCAGAAGGCAATTATGAATACTCAAGTGCACATAGTTGTAGATACTCCAATTTTGTTGTGAGTTAGAGTTGGCAACACATTGTGCAAGCACTCTAACAGCCAATTTTTGAAATGTAGGTGTTGAACCACTATTCATGAGCCACCACCTTCATGCTAGCTAGTTTGAAACAAGGTTTTGAACAAACTTAGAACTAAAGAGGCCATCCTTTAACCTATACTTTGTCAGGTTAGAGATAGCTTGAACTTGATCCTCAACATTGCTATAGAAATAACTCACCCCGCCATAGAAATCTTCAATCACCTCTTTGTCCAATTCATCATAGTCCATGTTCAAATACTCTAGATCAAACAAGAAAGCAGATACTATACCATGGATCGTGTGCACTAACCCATCAAGTATGCACGTACTTATTTAAGATATCGCTTTTAGCTTTACTGAACTGTTCTTACCAAGGTTTGATCAAGCAATTTGTAGGCTCCAAAGGAGAGTTCAAATTCTCTTGAACATTGTACCAACCCATATACACCTTCCCTATGTTGGCTAACTTAAGATTGAATTCTGCAAGTATATTATCACTGGCCTCATTATGAAGTATGTATCATCAACATCATTCCGAAAGTGTCTATCATCAATAAGGACTTGCAAAGAACTCATATTTGTTTTTACTCTTTTTGGTTGCTCAACTTTCCACTCATAAAAAGAAGCACACATAAATGTCTCTAAAGTAGCATTTTTGTTTTGCAACAAACTTTCCATAGTGTAGAAGTTTGTGCAAAACCTTCTTTTGCATTGTAGCTTTAGCATGGTGGTCATATGTTGATGATACATGGCGAGAATATGTTATCTCTTCAAAATGAATTTTGTCGCCTTTCTTGACTTTTCTATAATTCTTTTGAACCAAACATATCATCTTTCTATATCAAACTTGCAGCATAAGATTCAAGCTATGTGCATTGCAACCAAAGGGTGTGCAAGCTAAGGAAGTGCTCTTCCAAAAGTCAATCGACTTCCTCGTAGTTTTTTGCACTATTCATGACCATTTGTACTACGTTGGGGGCACCTATTTATTGGATTGTCTCTACTATAATATCAATTACATAATTTCCTCACTTGATCTCACTTGAGTTGTCCACTACTTTAATAAGGCACTCTCCTTGAGAACTAAATAGCATCACATTAATTAACAATTTATGTTGAACATTTGACTATCTGTCACTAACTATAGTTTATCTTGTTTGATCAATTAATTTTAGGATCAACCTATCTTCTTCCTTTTGAGTGTCTACAAAGCATAGTGTGTGCATGTTGATATGACGGAGGGAGAAAACCAACATCATACTCATCTATCTTCTTCTATGTATGCTTCCATGGATCTCATGTTACCATTGACTTAGAACCTCCCGTGAAATAGATAGCTTGTGCAAGAGAAGACTGTGCCTCTTCAAGAGAAATCTCTACTCAAGACTTAATTGCCTTGTCCTAGACATTCAAAATGGTACTCAAGTGACCCATCTTGAGTACTAACTCTTTGTGTGTGTAGCAGCCAGCATGGAGGGTGCACCACTATTTTGTTCACCTTGTGTAGAGATAGCATTTCATTGATGCTCTGAAGTAATTACATTTGGAATCATTATTCTAGGTTGCTTTGCATCGGCTACACCACCCAATAACTCTCTCAAGCGTATTGTGGCATTTTCATGGCCTATTCCATTACATCTATCTCCACTTTCCCTATTAATTATTCCATTCCCGGACCCAAGAAAGTGCTCTCTAATACGAGGTGCACATCTTGATTTTTCTTTGCCACATATCTTGTGACGCCAATCTACAAATGATCTAACGTTCTCTACAAATTTCAACTCAGGTGTGACACCTTACCACTAGCCTTGTGGTTACCTTTATTGGAAACTCCATTGTTTCATCCTTCACCACCAATGGATGGGCAACTAGAACCAGCTTCATTGAAGTTTTGGAAGCAAGCATGAGCATCCATGATAAGACCACAAGTCACCTATGTATGCATACAATAAAAATATTATTAGGTTTTTATAATATTGAAATCAATTGAACGTTTAGATGGTAAGATACAATTCTATGCATGCAAAAAAAAGAACATAATGTGAAATTGGTGTAATGATGAGGAGCGCTCCATTCCAATAATACAAACGAGCCCCAAGCACTTGCACCACCTAATCTTCCATGAGGATGCTCCCTACCCAAGCCTGTTTCCAAGTAGGTAACTAATTGTCAAATATAAATACATCAATATAGTGATGAGGAACACTCCATTTCAACAATAGAAAAGAGCCCCAAGCTCTTGCACCACCTAAATCATCCATGAGGATGCTCACTACCCAAACCTGTTTTCCAAGTCAATAGACACTCAGAGGAGGTAACTAATTGTAAAATACAAGTATGCCATTGTAGTGATGAGGAGTTATCCATTCCAACAATAGATATGAGTCCCAAGCACTTGTGCCACCTAAACACTCCTCAAGATTTGTTAACTATGGTGATACATGAGTTGAAAAACACTCCGATTTGTAACTGCTTTGTCCCAATTGCAGTAGCACTGGAGTTTTACATTTACACGGATAAGTGAAAAGTCATTTTTACTCTTTATCATTCATTTTTTTAGAAAGTAAAAACTATTACTTTAAAGTCTATCAAAACTCGCATTGTGAAAGACTTGATACTATGATTCATAGTATACTTTATCTACTTGTTTTGTAGTGTACAAAACACAGTATACACAATGATACAAAAAGCCACCCCAAGTTTCCTTATTGCTTTGTCCAATGATACAAAAATCCATTGGCATTTTTGTAATTGCTTTTTCATATACAATAATACAAGAAGCCCACATTCATAGCACGCAAAACACATCATATACAATAATAAGTTATTTTTACAAAACACGCTCTACAATTTTCACTCATGTAGCATCTATAAAGATAAATTTTGGTTGTCCAAAACATCTTCTCTCTCTCTCTCTCTCTCTCTCTCTCTCTCTCTCTCTCTCTCTCTCTCTCTCTCTCTCTCTCTCTCTCTTGCAATGGTAACCACTAAGTGTTGATAGTCTTTCTCCATTTTGAACATTGTGCACACAAGCTTGTCAATGGAAGCCTTGCATATATGCCACATGGTCTTGTTCATCATGTTCTGCATACACATGGTAGATGATACATATGACCACAAGCTATTTTATGATGACCACTCAAGCTGTGAAAGAAATGGCTGCAAATTGGGCAAGGCCCCACAACATTTGGTGTATAAACTGGAGGTGTCCTCATTGCATTGGGATACTCGATCATGATCATGACCGATTATTGTTGGCGCCACTCCTCCATCTCATAGAGTTCACAACTAAGCAGCTCGATATTTCTTTGCAACTCTCTAGTCTCAGTTGTATCTACCACCATCATCTATGTGGAGGTACACATCTGTGTTTGCAATTCCTCTACAATGTCATGGGTTTCCATAGCAACACCAGCCAATGCATATTAGCTCTTATTGTGATACTATAACTATCTCACTATCAATATTCACTACGGTCTTATTGGGTGCCTTGCTACTGAAGTCCACTGACTCATTTAGAACATATTTCATGTAGAGAATCTTTTGCAAACCACAAGTAACAATCCATGTGGTTCAAGATGCTGCCTATGCAATCAAGGTATGTGGCCTCTCCGTGCATGTGAAAATCTAGCACAATGCATTTGTCCAACCTCAATCTCTTTGTATGGATGGAGAACTCAAACACACTCGGCCATGATTCCTTAAACATATATGTGGTGACTTCTTTATTGATGTCCTTCCATTGCTTGCCATTAGCTAGTTCCCACTCAGAGGTCCATACAACAAGCCTCACCTGATCATTTGGACCAGTCGCATTTGCAAAAAACAATAGGTGGTCATATACCTTTATCGATTTTTTGTGCTTGTCCATGCCTGACAAGAATACAATTTATAGTGTCCAAATTGAATGACATTCAACCACACTTATGGTTTAACAAAAGAAAATTATGTGCACTACATGAAACACCATTGTATGGTAATTAAGCACAACTAGGGATATAATAATTATGTAATTACAAAAAAAATGTGTGATCACAAGGTCTTATTGACACATTTACATAATCACACTTAGCATAATCACAAACAAGCCAGTTAAGAGCAACCTAGAAACCCACAAAAAGCTTGCCGAGCTATTCAGATTTCCTTGCGAGCACGCCGAGATTTAAAATTTTCCTTGCAAGCCCACTGGGAAACCCCAAATGGCCGGTAGGCCCGCAAAACAATATATAGAGGGACTCGATTGGGCCCGTTGGGCCATCTTGTGTGTGTGTGTGTGTGTGTGTGTGTGTGTGTGTGTGTGTGTGTGTGTGTGTGTGTGTGTGTGTGTGTGTGTGTGTGTGTGTGTGTGTGTGAGAGAGAGAGAGAGAGAGAGAGATGGACCGCCTTTGTAGGTACATCGAGAGGAGAGAGGAGGTCGTGTTGGAGTGTGCTCTGTGTCGCAGTGCGCAACAGTAGCAGAGTAGCTGACCACACGATCTGGGTGTGTGGTGTGTGTGTGTGTGTGTGCATTGTGTGGTAGCATACCTTTTGTTGTATTGCATGTCAATCATAAGGTACCTTACCACACAATGCGAGTGTGTGCGTAAGCTGTTCTAAGGAACGGTGCTTACCACGGGGGCATCACCTTGGTGACGTGGGGATTATGGTGTCCTTGTGGTAAGCATTGGCTCACTATCTGGGTACTACGTTGGAAACACAACAATTCTAGTATCTTTATAGTGAGTCAACTTCCCTTCCCCTTTCCGAAAAAACATATGGGCATCGGTCGGTAATGCGGCTATATGATGCTCGTATGCAAGCAATTATTGCTCTTTAGATTTGGGCGGCACTCGATCGGTAACGAGGGTAATTGAATGTCCTTTGTTAGAAGCATATATTTTTTCATAAATGTGGCGTTTAGGTCATTAACCCGACTGTACGAATGCCATATAATTTTTATGTGCATGTGCAATTCATTTTGTTAAGTATTAAGTATATGAAATACTTGGTTTCGAAGCCGTAAAGAGTATTTCATATACAAATGTTTGAATTGTTCGATATTGTTGTTTAAGTGTTCTTATGAAAACATATACTAGCTAATCATATTCAAAAGAATGATTTATTCATTAATCATCGTCGCTATTTTAATGCTATATTTACATAAGTAATATTCACACCATGTTATTTCTCTATGTAAAAAAGTATATGCACACAATTTGCATGTAAAATATTCATTTTTATCTTTTTAAAAAGCAAGATGATCTTTGCAATTTATGATTGGTTTGTATACTTTCAATGTTTTAAAATGAGCTAAATTAAAGTTGGCAACATGTACATCACAATGCACCGACATTAAAGTCTTCTTCATGAGAGTGCAACGTGCAAAATATAAGTCATATTCACAATATGTTAAAATGTTTCAGGTTTTTAATCTGTACTAGTGTGGCCGGCGGCCTTCGGCCGCCTCTCTCTCTCTCTCTCTCTCTCTCTCTCTCTCTCTCTCTCTCTCTCTCTCTCTCTCTCTCTCCCCCCCCCCCCCCCCCCATGCGTGCGCACTGTCCTCATTGTAGCCGGATAAAGCAAATTGCGACACGTGGCACTGGAAAACCAGTCTCCTTCATATATAGTATAGATTGTTTGATATGGATGAAGTTCTTAAAAGCTACTTGTTTGCTCTGCATTTTACACGAGTAAACACTGCATTTTAAAGTGAAATTTTTTTCCAATGTGAATCAATATAATCGTGCACATTTGTTAAAGTCTTCAAGTCATGGTTATGATTTGTCTGAACTAGTGTGAGGGTGTCAGTACAATGTGCACCCATGACATTGTATTTGATATGTTGTTTTTTATTGTCCAGTTCAAGGCAATTAAATTTAAGTAATATTCACAATATGCTGAAATGTTTTAAGTTTTTAATTAGCTTGTATTGTTTGATATGGATGAAGTTCTTAAAAGCTACTTGTTTGCTCTACATTTTACACGAGTAAACACTACATTTTAAAGTGAAAATTGTTTCCAATGTGTATCAATATAATCGTTCATATTTTCTAAAGTCTTCAACTCATTACCCAAGAGATTGAATACGGCCCAAGATGTGTAAGCGACTATGGGTGGCCGATCAGATGCCAGTGACACCAGCACAATCATGCGCATGACATTGAATGCTAAGTGCGCTCATCTAATTGGAATTCCCCACAAGACTTTGGTGGAAAGTACAAGGACTGGAGCAGGCTCTTTTGGTGTGTGCACATTATACACCATTAAAGGCATCTCTTTCTTTCCAGATCACGTTACATATATGAAAAAATGCTACAAGGGAGGGAGTGAGGAAAAATTTGATAGCTTTTAGACAAAGCAAGGAATGCAAGCACTTCACCCCTCCATTGTAAGATTCATTGGCTTTATCACCAAGGCTCCGTGGATCACAATCTTCCCATACTACAATGGGGGCACCTTGGGGGACATGATGTGCCGCTTGTCATTCGCCCACGGAGAGTTCATACGCTATATGCATGCTACAACATGACTAGAGGTTGCTTCCACCAGCAAATCAACACTTACCAGAGATAGAGACTGCATGGATCAAAGCAATGATTGAGTAAGTGCCAAAATTTTACACGCTTTAATCGATGGTGTTGTGGCTGCTCACTCAACTGGTATAGTGCAGAGCGACATGCACCCTTTCAACATAATGTTGGACTTTATTTGTGCAAATAATCCTCACGCCAGCATCATTGATTGGGGCATGATGCTTAGAATGCCAGCCAAGCGTGTGTTAAATAATTATTTGCATCCAAGCGGACAATCGGACTTTGCAATTTGGGAGGCACACTCAGCACGGGAAGGAGAGATCGTAAAGCGATAGTGGATTGCTCCAAAAGTATATGATCTACAATGCACAAGTTACACAAAAGCAAGTGACATTTATGCATTAGGATTTGTATTTAACACATTGATAGACTTTTGGAGTGCAGCTAGGAAAGTTTATTTCCCAGATAAAATATTTTACCACCCCGATCAAGATGCCATGAGGGCCATTCATATAAAATTAGACTGTTAGACGAAGTTAAGAGATCGGGAATTTTGAATAAATACATCATATGTTTTGATCTTTTTCAAAGAGCATTTAAAGACAGATCCTAAATTTGTCCAGCGACCGCTTGTTGAACTTGCACCGTCTTTTTACCCGGCTTGAACATTTTTGTACCCTACATTTGTCTTTTTGTCTAGGTAGTTTATTTGTATTGAAGTCTATTATTTGAGTTTGGGGTGGTTCACCTCGTTGATTCATTTGAAGTATATTTGAATCTATATGTCTCTAGTCAATTATCTTATAGTTCAATTTGATCAATTGTCTTGTGGTTCAGTTGGATCAATTATCTTTAGTCATTTGTCTTGTGGTTCAAATAGTTCAATCAACTGTGATTTTATTTTTTGTATCAATTGTGATTTGATTGAACCAAGATACAATGTGTTGTGTAGTGGATGAGACTATTAAATCATGGTATCTTTGAGAGTGTTAAATCGTGAGAATATATTTTTGTCAAAGATATTGAATATTTGTCTATTTTCCCGTTGCAGCTCTAAGATACTATGGTCAATGAAGAAAAATTTTCTGGTACCCAATTAGTGCCAGATGATCAACAACAAGCAACTTTTAATGCGTTCCAGTGCATGAAATCTCTAGCGCATGGTATGCCAGTACAAGAAGCAATGCGCATTGCTCAACGACTATCAAAATGGGCAAATCCAAACCACATGCAATGGAAAGATATCAATAAATAAGTAAACAAGGATATGATTAAAATAGTATGGCCATGTGAGGACGCGGAAAAAAAGAAAGGATGGTGGAAGGCATCGAAGTGCCTCCACAAAGCAATCAAAGAAAACGCTGAGAGAATCTACTTAGAAGTTTAGGGCCATCCACTACACAATGCAGATTGTGCATTATATTTTGCAAAAATGTTGTATGTTCATTTTGTGCAACAGTGACGACCAGTAGAATTTTTGTCGAAGGAGACAACTGTTGCCGCCCATGATATTAGGGAGAGTTGTGTCACTTTCACCCGGGATGAGCTGCATTGATAGTTGAAGGGACCGACCTACAGTTAAAAAAGGAGAAAGATATTTATACAACACAGTTGACAAAGAACTATGCAAAAATAACACGGCTTTCTATAGCCACCCAAACATTCCAACCATCACATTTTCGGATGGAGAAAAGTATTCATCGCTTAAGCCAGGATGTTTAAAATTTGACACAGTGAGTGAATCCTCCACTTGTACAAGGGACACACATTAGTCACCTTGTCTTGCATCCAGATTTGGTCCCCTCATCTACTTCGGATGAATTTTCATCTTCCCAATTTCCAGTTTGCTACAAGAATTTTGATGGATGGAGTGGATACTATACATTGACATGTGGTCATTATTATCACCTCGTGTGTTTAATTTGTTTAAAGAAAAATAGTAGCCAATGTGCAATTTGTTCAAAAGATATTCCACAAGAAATATATTATATGTTTGGCATGGCGAATGAGTATAGATTCAAGCAAGCCCGCCAAGATACCCCTAGCACAATTAGAAATCTATTTGGTAACAAAGATGCAGGTATTGAGCATAACAATTGAGATCGACAGACTATGTATAATCGCTATTATGAAGCATTGTATATGATCAAAACACATTGAATACGAGCTCTTTTATAATGGGTTTTGACACAATCTTCATTCTACTCTCAAGCTATATTGAGCCTGTAAAGTTTTTATTTGGTTTTGAGTACGAGTATTGTGGGTCTTCTTGTAATTCAACTTCCACATCTGTTATTAAATTCTCTTCTATTTTGTCTGTAGTGCATTGAGATATAGTACCGACATTGAAATCTTCTTTGTCTTTGTTTTGACAATCATACAACCAGATTGGCATTTCCTCCTCGTAGTCGGCACTTTCGATGTGATGCAATATCTTTTCGTTGCAAAACATGTACACTAATTTTTTTGCTTTGTTTGCTAATAATTTGTTGCAAATAGTGCTATGAACATACTTGTACATACTCCGGTTTCTCTCTGAACTTGAGTTTGCTACACATTGCGCTAGTACTTTCATTGCAAGGGGCTTAAGGTTGAGTAGTTCTCTCCACCATTCATCATCCACCACTTCCATGCAGGTTGCTCTTTTGCCATTGACTATACAAAATCATTCACAAAAGAACCTTCTTTTAATATAAATGCACTCATTTCTTTGATACAATCAATTTGTCCCTGAAAATTGGAGTAGAGCGTGTTGACCACATGATAGAAATCGTTGACCATCTTTGTGTTGGACACCAAATCTAAATTCCAATACTCCGGATCGAGCATGTAAGCCACACTATGGAGTGTACTATGAGCACTCTTCCATCTTGCATGAAAATACTTGGCCAAAATTATTTGTTGTTTGACAGAGAATGGTAGTTGCCACTCCTTCTCTACTACAAACTCCTTTAGCTCCTCAGGATTTTTAAGACTTTGTTGAACTGATCACCATGTCATCCACACTTTGCCCATATTTGGTGCCTTCTGATCAAGGTTGCAAATCACAAACATAACGGGAATCATTACATGGTATGCATCTATTACACTCCTCCACTAAGTAGCTCTTTCACTTGTAGACATGTAATTTTCTCTTTCACTTTTTCTTTCTGCTCAAGCTTCCATTCGTCAAAGACCGAGCAATTGAAAGTGTCAATCACAGTGCACTTATTGCGGAGAAGTGATTCCAATGTATAAAAATGCATGCAAAATTGAGTTTCAGTAGGAATTTTCAACATCACTAGCATGCCCGTTCTGTACAAATCAAGCACTCTTTGTTGTTTCAAGATAAATTTCACATCTTGGCACACTGTGTCAATTATTTTGGCAAACCATGTGGTTTCTTCACTAGTGTACCAATCCTTCAACACCAAGTTTAAGCTGTGTGAATTAAAACCATTGGCAAAAATGTATGGAAAGCACTTCTTTATTTATTTGCTAGCATTTTTACAGTTCTTTGTACTATCCATGACTACTTGAATGGCATGTTCAGCTCCGATTTCTTTAATTACATTAATCAAGACCTCAAAAATATATTTTCCACTCTTGATTAATTACATTAATCAAGACCTCAAAAATATATTTTCCACTTTTAATTTCATCGAAACTATCAATCGCCTTTATAAACGTTCTCCCTTTGGACAAACCAGCATTACATTGATCAATCGTCTTCTTTGAACATTAGACCAACCATCACTCACAATTTTGTATCCCAAGTATTATTTAGGCAACACTCTCTTTCGATGTAGCATTTGTCCAAAAGAACATTTGTCATAAAATCTAATATCTAACCAACCCAAATGATTTTCTCATATTAAATTGATCACTTAATGTGGGAGAATAAACGGGAACAAGTGTTAAGATATAGATATGTGCTTATAGATCTATCTCAACACGGGTCCAATGGTAAAGGGGCCTAAATGGGAGATGGTCTATCAAAGAGCAAGGCTAACCAATGGAGCATAAGACCTTAGGGTTAGCTTCATTGAAGACCTCCAATAATGTGTGTAAAAGTCCTTTGACCTTAGGTAAGCTAGGGCTAAGCTTGAGGTGGGAACCCGGCCCAAGCTCGAGGTGCTTGTCCTGCTTGATTAAGGTGCTTGAGGTGCTTAACTTGCTCCATGCTTGATGTGCTCGACTTGCCGCTTGATTAAGGTGCTTGAGGTGCCTTGACATGCTTGCCTGAGATGCTTGTGGGAATACCCCCTAGTTCAAGTGCTTTGTCATGCTTGGTGAGTAAGGTGCTTGAACACCTAAAGTCAAAAGCATCCCTACAAGAGGGGGGGCGAGCCCTTTTCCTAGGGATTAGATAGAGAACACACACTCACACACACAAGGGAAGCCCCAACTTGAAGAGGCAGCAAGGACACATGTTAGGTCCCTACCCATGTTACCTTCATGTGTTGCTTGAAGCCTATTGGTTAAGCTTCAAAGGGGTCCAATGATAAATTACTTGAATTACCTAATTGTTTTTGCATTTATCAAGTCCTCTCTCTCAAAGGGGAAAGGGGGACACTTGTCCCAAGCCTACACCTAATGCTAGAAATGGCCCAAGCTTGTGATTGGCTAGGCTTGGCAAGAGCCAATGAGCTTCAATTATGAGCTAGAAGGAGGGGTCGACCTAGCAAGGAGGGGGCTTGCTTGAGGGGTATACTCATCCACACACACTCACAAACACTTTCATTGTGTGCTATGCAAAGTGCAAGAGCTCCCTCTCCTTCTCCAAGCAAGTAGAGGTTGAGAGCCTACACGAACACTCTTGGCTATGGAGAGCAAATCCAACCAAGAGCCATGCTTCAATGCTTAAGCTTGCCATCTCCTTCTTCTTCATTACTATGCTATTATGTATGCTAGCACAAGAGTTATGATAAGTGAGGAACTAGTTCTTTCTCCTATGAAATGTTTCTTCTTCCTCTTCCCTACCCTCATTCCCTGCTAGCTCTCTCCACCTTCGAAGGTGTTTGAGGTCTTGGGACTAAGGCTTGGGATAGTTAAAGCTTTCTTCAAGTTCATGTTATGCTATGATTGTGATGCATGAAGCTTTCCATCTTCATTGCATCACCTAGGTCACAAGGAACACAAGGAATGTATTGTAACAAGTCTCTCTTAATGGGAGAAATCATAATACAAATGCCTATTGGAGGGGGGACCGGCTCCACATAAATCCGGTCCTCAATTGTTGTCATGTTCTCTAAATTCTCTCTCTTGCAAAAGTATTGTTCATGCCAAGTTAACTAATTGATATGATTATGTTGCTATCTTCAATTATGTCTACCCGCTATGCTCACAAAGTTATTTCTCGAAAGTATTCTCATTAATTTCCACTACTCTCAAGTTGAATAGGCTAATTACATTACAACATTTCATATCGTGTGATATAAAGAAACTAAAATACTGGGTCAAACTCACCAATTTTCTTCTAAGTGGCCTTCCAATGATTGCTTTCTACCATGACCAGAGCACTTCTAGTGAAGAAAATTGCTTTGGCGAGTGTAGTTTGTGCTTCTTCTAGAGACTACATACGAACGCTTTGATGCAATGTTTTTTGATGCATTTGCCCAATTCCACCTTCATTGTGACGCTTAAAAGGAACGTTGCTTGACATTTCCTCTCTCTGCACAGGCTGTCTTGTAAAGTTTAGTTGGTGTCACCACAGGATCATCAGAGTTAATATTTGGCTCAGCTCTTGACTTGCATCCATAACAGAGCCATGTATTCACTGTCTCTTGCCACCCTTTTTGGCAAGCTCTTCTCTCAAACGTTTTGCAATTGTAGGTGCTGAGGATGTTCACATTTCTTACAATTCTTTTTAATGCTACCAAAAAATGGTCTCTAATACGTGGTGCACCACCTGATTTTGTTGTGAAGCAAAATTTACATTGTCACTCCATATATTGACTGCATATGTTGTGAGAATAATCCCACTCTTTGCCAGGGGATTTTTTATTCTTTGTCTTCTTCGTACCACTTGTGCCGACATTTTGCTCCATTGCTTTCAATTTAAAACTAAAGGCATAAGAACTATATTTTTTATTTTTAAAACACTTTTCTTCTTTCAATATATATTAGAAACTCAATCACTAAGAAAGTAATCAAATCTGCACAATATAAGATTTGAAATGCACTCTAGTCAATCCACATACCGATCACATATGTTGTGAGCAAACATACACATTGCGATGCACTCTCTACACAACATTATAAATACGACAATGCTATGAATTTATCACTGCAATTATAATTATGATGATTATTTATACATCCTCTTCAATTTGCAAACAAAAAGACACATCTATTTTCAAATGCTACAAATAATGATCAACTTCTACACTAAAAGAATGTCAATTATTTGCAAAACACACACAAAAGAAATAATATCTATGATTGTTCATGTCATGCACTAACAATCTTTCATAGTACATAATGCACTCCCTATATAAACCAATGCATGAAAGAACGCAAAGAAATTTTCAATACAATCACACAATTGAGGAATACTTGTACCCAATTAACGATTGTAGCCCCCTTATGCATCCAATTCAATATATAAGAGCTATTTTCACCCAATTAAGGATTATAGCTCTTATATTATGTAGGGACAATGTATATCAACTCAAATCTATGATGGTGAAAAATGCAAGACTTTAAGGATCTCTATATACCTAGTACACTAGTACAAGGCATCCAACCCTTGACTATCGACTTGTCATTTACATATGCTCATCTTCTAAAACCAACTTCAGCCCTCATATGGACCAATTGCCTTGCCGCAATGAGCATGACTCTCCAAATTCTCAATTGTTTTGGTTTCGTACCTTTATGTTTAGTGAAGGATTTAAATATTTTCAGAAGTGGTTACCGCATTAAGTATCACATTCGTCCCAAAACAAAGACCTGTGACTATGTAACCTTAGGTCAATTCAAAACTTGGAGATGATTGTACCCGGAGCTCAGATACTCTCCCCAGGGATTTTCCTAGTCAAAGCACCACGATAAGCACGAGTTTTACTATATATAGTTATGCCTATCGGGTTTTTTCATTTTCTTGGCGAGCCCTCAGGGCAATGTCTTTTTTCCGGTGGGCTTGCCGAGGAAATAAAAAACCTAGCAAGCCCTGAGAGAATATGCTTATACCCAACGGGCTAACCAGCTCTAATGGTTTTTGCAGGTCATCACATTAGGATCACGTTAATAATTAATGTGATCACGTATTTTTCTTGTGTAATTACTAGTGTTATTAACGTAACCACATTAATGAAATCCCTGAACACAACAAGAAAAAATTGACACCAATAGCACTACCACCATGTTGGGTTTACACTATTAACAAAGTTAATGACTATCATTGACACAAGTAACATCACTTGAATCAATCTATGACTGTACCACACCAACTGAAATCATATGCGGTGTTCCACACCACATATTGTATTGAATCACTTTGCAACATAAATATTGAGAAAGCGTGAATGAGTGAGAGAGATTGAAAATGAAACCATCACTATACAAGTTTTGTGTCTACAAATTTGATGGGATAATTGCAAAACATACAAGTTCGGTGTTTACAAATATGATGGGATATACATATATACAAAATTACAAGAGTCAACATAAGAAACTAGAATCTAGGCACCATCTCACTTAGTGATTGCTAACACACTTTTGGGTTGAGCTCTAGAATATCAAAATGCTCACTCATATTCTCCATAGTCTTTTTTGACCTAGGTGGTGGCTTCAAATAGCTTTTGTGCATTATTTTAATGATCATGCCTACATCTACTTGCTTCCACCTTTTGCCAAGGAACTTATAATGCTCTAAAAATTATTCCACTGTTTGCCGAGGAACTTTTAATGCTCTAAAAATTATTTGCACCAATCATATAATTGCTTAGTGAAGAAATTTGATGCATATGTATCACTGGCTTTAGTGTATGAGCAGGTAGATTTTGGATTGCAAATCTTAGGGGCCTCCATGGGCATGGTTGGTGCTCCATTTGGTTTGTGATGATGGTTTGCCACTTCTCAATTCCCACTCGTAGCGCTACACCCCAATCAATGACACCGACCCAAGGCACACCCTCCTTTGTGAAATTTATCACGATGTTCCATGGGTGCATGTCACAATGTATGATTCCCTTTTTGTGTGCATGCGCCATGGTCTTCACTAGGGCATAGAGTCAAAATTTGCAAAAGGATCATAGAGATAGCTCAAGCTCTAATGCAGCCAAAAAAAAAACACATCCCTATCTTGCGGGGGGGAGGGGGGGCTCACTATGTATAAATGATGTATATCACGTCATTCAAGGACTAATTTTAAAACTCCTTATCTGTGAATTTTTGACAAATATAATACACCCTTTTCCTACTCAGTCTATAATTTTTTCCCAATTCCATTTTACGATATCCTTATGTATGTGAAAATGTGAGAAAAAATAAAGTTTAATAACCCCTTCTGTTTTGCACTCACGTGATAGTCACAAAATTATTTGGTGACCCCCCAAAATCCCTAGACAAGAAGTGTTAATATAAAAGGGATGTAAAAAATTAAGCGCAAAGGAAATGAAAGGAATGATCAAACAAGACCTAAGATAAAGACACTAGTGTGGGCAATAGGATAGTGGCTAATACCACAGATGACTCTAAGTCACGAGTGATGTTGCTAACCCCTGAAGTGGAGGAGCCATGGCCACAAACCTTATGGGAAATGATAAAAAAAACAAAAAGGATGGTAGTGCAACTTTTTAAGTCTACACCTATCATTGAGATCTACATGGATCACAAGTTTTACCATGGAGATAAACAATCTCTATATGGTGATATAGGAACCATCTGGACGAAGAGTAAACCTGAGACATTGAACACTTTGCCATATTTCATAGCAGAATATAAAACAAAATCAAAGGCCAAGGTAGTACCTTCTCAATGGAAGACAATTCCAAAGATGATGGACACAAAAATCCTACATGAACTAATGTTAACTCCTTTACAATGCACAATAGCTCTTTTTGAGTTCTGACAAATTAAACCACATACATGAGGGGAAGTTGGTAAAAACTTAGAGAAGATGGGATTGAAAATTTCTCTCCAAGAAATTCTCTTAGAATTAGAGGGAGAAGAGATGCCCAATTGGATTAATGGATGTAGGTTAAAGTTATATCATCTACCACTAACCACTAAAATGTTAGAAAAGATCCACAAAGTAGCTGAGAGGAAGAAGCCAGGCTATTCAAGCACATGATCTTGAAGAAGCTAAGTTGTAAATTTTAAAGTGCAAAGAACAACAGCACAACGTGAAAATTCTACCACAAGTAGAAATGGAACCTCCTTAAATTGAATATATTTAGACAAATCATAATTGGCTTAGAGGGATGGATGTACACATCAACATACAGCTCCCAAATGGATCGATACAGCGAGCACTTGTGGACATGGTAGCTAGAGACAATGTCATCAAATACACTATCTACATGAAGATGACAAATGTACCATTAACAAAAAATCAAATAGAGCTCAAGGCTCCAAATCATGGAAAGATTGTTAGCTTAGGCCAAGCCAACCTGCCAATCAATATTGATGGCCATCAATTCCCACAACAATTTCATGTGATGCTGATAGGATAAGCGTTAAGGCGGCTAGGTGCTAGTGGCATTCATGGGAATTAATGTAATGGTATTAATTATGTAAGGTAAACACCAATCGAATTTGATTGGATTGCAAATGAAAAGATCATAATGAATAATGTACATGGTGATTTTATAGCCCAAAGCTATGCTACTAAAGGATAAAGATCATGGACATTCTTTAATGCAATCTGTGTGGACTTCATTTAGTGCAATCTTCATGGATCATTAATATATGCATGGATGTATGCGTCATGGCCATCATGTCATGGAGAGAGAGGGTATTCCCAGTACTCCATGGCTAGGGAAATCCCAACAAACTCCCCCTTGAACTAGTCATGGATACGGTAAGTTGATTCATCTAGGGTTTGTGAAGGCACACTGATACATCATAGGTGGTTCAATTTGATTCATCACTCAAAGATGGCCATTTAGTCATTTCTAGGTTCAATTTTTGAGTACATCATAATTATAGAAGGGGTTGAAAATTCATGTTCTTTCATCTGTCTTTGTCATGTCTTCGTGATTCTTCTTCTTGTTCATGTCTTCATGTCATTTGTGCTCATGTTCTTTGAGTGCAGATGATGTTGTCTCCATCTTCAAGTGTGATGATTTTCAAGTTAATTTGATGTAAATTGTGCAAACATGAGTGAATTTGTGATGGAAAAGCGAGGGTCTTACCAAATAGGGAGACTCTCTTTATGGCAGTGTCTAAGCCGGTATAATTATGATCCTTGTGTATCCAAGAGTTGTCATGCCTTGATTGAATGCAAATGTGAATGAAAATTTTGTACAGGTGCAATATACAAGCTCAAGGTTATCCGCCTAGGGTAGGCCATCCAAAGGGAGCACCACCAACAACCCGATCAGAGGGCCTGTGCTATGAATGTGGAGGCAACCATTGGGCATGAGAGTGTCGACATAAAGGTCAACGAATAAAACTTTTTGTCTTTTGTGATGGATGTGGAAGAGATCACCTGTTTAAAAATTGTTAAAAGAATCCTGACAATCCACTGGGGAAGGAAACTGTCAATGTCATAGGGATTTTACCATGCACGAGCAGATAAAAAACTTAACATTGGTACATCAATAGAGTTGGTACAAAAAATTGGACTCTATGAAGAATCACATTCCTCATCAATGAAAACATTGTGTTTGTGACATGTCTCACAAAGGTGTTGGTCATACTACAAATTCATCATAATCATTTGATTTGTCTCCTCTTTGTAGATTGACAATGCACTTTCATTGAGCAAGAAAAATTTTGGCCAATTAATACACACAACAAAATAATTACATCCACAACTCTAAATGACCAAGAACCTCATGAACTAGAATGGAGATAAGAAGCATCCATGATACATATATATCAAAAAATGGCACAAACAAAGGAAGACAAAAATCATGAAAGGAATGCCAATGTCATAGGAGGAGTGGATCCTCATAGTAGTGCCTTCTATGAGAGCACTAGTGACCACATCATAAAAGAATGAACAAATTGTTGAATTAGACTCTCTTGCAATAGTTTAGGCCAATCGTGAAATGCCTTCGACTATTGATCCTCATGCTCTACCTACATGTCTAGCTAGTCTGAATGAACCTCTCCATCCTCATGTACTAACCTCTCATCAAAAGGTCTACTTGGAGGCTGCTTTGCCTCCTCATTGCTCAACCCTTAGTCTCACTACCAAAATGTAAACAATGGCACATTGACTATTCTATCTGCCTTTGTTGCTGCCTCTGCCTCTATTGCTTGCCAGATGGATACTTTGCTCTATTGACTCTGACCCCTCTAATATCGGTAATGATGTTTGGATGCATCCTACTACTAGGCAAAACTTTGCCTTGTCTGTTATGGCTAAGAGGACTTGGTGCTCCTATGATTGGTATTTTTCTCTATCATCATCATCTAGGGAAATCCCTTGAGATGGCCCATCACATGACTCTCAAGCCACCGATTTGGTCTTCTCGTAATCACAATACTACAACACCGCTAATGTAGCTGAGAAGAACCAACTCTATTGCAACCAGTCTATCTTTGTTGATCCTCCCCTAGTGCAATCCCTCACCAGATGGCCATCATATATCATTTATTTGTGCACTTTAACATTGCAATCCCAAGACAAATGGACTTCAATGGTATTAAGGAATCTAATAAGTTCTAGTCATTGCACTATCGATAGTCAATGGGGTTGACTAGTTAGGATCATTGAGGTCGCTAGAGACTAGAGCTTTTGCCAAGTGCCTCAAAAAAATTATTCAAAAACCGGTTGTGTGACCATCCCTTAACTAGCATTTCAAGATGCTTACAAAAAACTGCTCCTAAGTGGGCTCAGCATTGCAGGTTGCCCATCAAAATTTTGAATTGTTGCATAAAATTGCAAGCCATAAAAGACCGCTACCTCAACAAAGCCAATATCATGAAGCAACTGATTCCACAAATGTAGAGCTCCCTAAAGAGCCACGTGCACCCCACTTGATCTCATAACACAAAAGACAATATCATGTAGCAATTGATAGTGCAAATGGAGAGCTCCCTCAGAAGCCTGTTCAGTGATTTGCGCGCTCACGGGCCCGAGGGAGAGGGGAGGTTTCCTCAATGGAGATACTAAACATCCTTTTTAATGCACCGGAAAAGGTTGTATTGGTCTTACTAAGCAAAATTACAAATTTCTTCGGTTTTTTTAGAATATGTTGAGGAACTTGGAGAAATTTTGAGTGTTTATCAAAGCTTTAAAAAATGCACTGACTGAGAAAGCAGAAAGGTTTTTGGCAGTGTTCTGTGTCTCAGCTTAGCCTTGGGCCAATTGAAAAATCAAAACAGTCGGTTGAAGGGAGGGGAAGAAGGAGAAAGTTTGGTTTGAAACTTTAAGAAAATAATGTTAAATTGCAAAAAGTTCCATTTATTTGGAGAATTTCCTCTTTGCATCTACCCTAATGGGAATTTTGTATGTTTGTGAAATTGACTTGAACACTAGTCTTTGGGTTTGGCGGGAGGGGGGACATTGTTGAAATGCCACATGGCTTCTACACTCTACCCGTTGCCTCTGTAGCCATTGCATGTTGGTGTGTGGTCATTGTAAAGGTGCATTTAAAGGCAGTGAGCCAGCAAACTTGCACTATCTTGTTGAATCTCGTCAAGCCATTATCAACCTCTAAACACCATCCTGTTGTGGCGTTGGAGCACCAGGATAACACAAGAAGTTTTAGATAAATTCTCAAAATAATTATCACATTGTGACTTACCTCAACATCATGAGATTTTGTTCCGGAGACACCGCATACCTAGCTAGGTACGATTGGGGGTAGGGGACTGCCGGCCTGGTGATCCCTTGCCCCCCATCGTACCTAGCTAGGTATGCAATGCCTCTCAAGCAAAAGCTCATGATGTTATGCATTGTATGAAAAACAATGAAAAAGACTCTTTTTTCCTACATGAATTTTTTTAAAAATCTTCTTGTGTAAAGACACACTTGCGAGCTCAATGGGGTCATTACAAGTGCGGCACACATGCAACTATTTTATGTGTAAATTATAGTGTTGGCCATTGATTACGTCTCCTGATGTAGTTGGAGGAGGGCAGACTATCTTGGTTGGCTCATCACACATCGGCGTCCAATCATGGTGCCATTAAAGGCAGCAATCTAGCAAGCCTGCACTAATCCGTTGAATCTTGTCAACCTACTAAAATCCTGAATGTAGATGCAAAACTAAAACATCTTCTTCACATAAATGGTATAATCTTCCCTCCCTCCTCTGTTGCCAAACATAAGAGAGCATGCAATCACTTCATTCAGCTTGCTGAAGAAGATTTTAGTAGAGCCACAAATCGTCTCAAAACATAGCACCCTTTTCATATCTCAGTTTCCAAAACAAACCCATAAGTGAAACTAAAATCTTCCTTTTGTGTTTCTCCCACAAGAAATTACAATCTTCCAAATTTCACTTAAAGATGACTTCTACTTGGAGATTTTCAAAAAAACCTTTACCTGAGCACACATCGCATGCTGGCGTGCGTTCGTTCCAAAGCTGCCGCATGGATTGGTTGCTAGTTCACATAGCTGCACTGAGTTCGCTAGTTCAAATCCGACTTCGCTTCACACAAACAATTTGTCAGTGCTCAAATGCACCTACACATTTATTGGTAGAACTCCCTTTGTGGAAGAATAACCATTTTTTGCAAGTTCACTCACGCCTGTTATGGCCCTACTTGTGATGTTTTCAACCGATTTCACATCTTGCTTGAGTGCACATTGTTTAGAGGGGTCCCCATCTGGAAAGGACTTGTCAGTAATTGGGTAAAATATTATTGTGAGTTCACCACTTTTGGCACTAGTTCAATGTTCAAGTTTTCGTCAGCGGGGAGAATGCACTTACAATTGATCCATTGATGTTATTATATGTCTTCTTCAACAAAAATTTGGTACTATCCATTGAACCTTGGATCGATTCTTGCAGTTTGTAAATCCCTTCACAATGCCAAACTTTGTCTCTGAAAATTCATCCCCAAGCATCTGGGAAGTCTGCGATAAAGCATTGGAGGATGAGCCTTGGTCTATAGCATCTCTACTCCCAGACAGTATGGCTTCATATGCTTCCTTGGGTGATTTTAATTGTTCACTTGACAGAGCATCCATTTCAGAGTTCATTTCCTCTTGAGAACTCTCAAAAGTAGTAGCCATAGTTCATTTCCTCTTGAGAACTCTCAAAAGTAGTAGCAATAGCAATAGCAATAGCTGCATCATTCATTGCCTAAAATTTAGCACCAGGTATTGTAATGTCTGGTGATGTAATTGTAGGTTGTGACTGACTAGCATTTGGCAATGATGCATCTCTTATATCGGAATAAATTGTAGTAATGGTTTGTTCAAAGTTCCCAATATATATGAGGCATCCTTTAAAGGTTCCAATGTAGATGAGGTGTTCTAAGGATCAGGAATTGCTTCAACTATGGGCAAAGACTATTCATTTTTTTAGCTTTTGTTGGAAGTGATTTTCTCAGAACATCACTCCAACCTGCCCATCCTCATTGTAGCTTGGCTAGGACTTGAAAACAAGATGAAACTTCTCCACATGAATGTCAAATGGAGCAGATGTCTGGGCAAGGCCACATTGGCACCCCCAAAGAGAGTACCAAGAGAAGCCTGGCATAGGATGGATTTTTTAATCTTTTGGCTTTGCCTTGTAAGAAACACATTAGTTTTCAAAGTTTAGATTTACACCTACAAGAGGTTATGTGCACTTGTGACGCTTTTAGTGACGGAAATACATTCGGTTTTTATACTCACCGGCGTCGCTATAGGAACGTCGCTATAACCGTCGCTATACGCGTCGCTATATAGCGACACATATAGCGACGATTGCAATCCTTCTGTAGCGATGCTTATAGTGCTTATAGAAACATTGCAGAACCTTATATAGAGACGCTTATAGCGACGCTCTCGAGAGTAAATTTTTTTGGGTGGTAGCGCATTCACCCATCAACTATATTGAATGTTTCCCGAATAAAGTATACCTAAATGAATCCAAGATAAGCACATATTCACCTTTGAAATAAAGTGCAAGGTATAGACCGAAAGTAGTCACCCACAAGACAATATAACCATTAACTCCATCATGCATAGTATTGTTTGCAGAATAAAGATACAAAACTGACAAAAGTAATTGGACGGAAGTAAATTGACGAAAGTAAATCAATGACAATTATACACATCATAGAAAAAATCACTTGATTGTTAAGCTTTGCAAATGTAATAGTTACAACACAATTGTCATTATTGAGAAAATATTTGGTTTTCCAATAGTTACAAAAAGACGTATACACGTCATCTCATTATACATGCTATAACAAAAGAAAACTAATGCTATCTGGATAAGGCTAGACTGACGTCCTGTAATCAGACGTCTCATCGCGTCCAAGCGGCATATCTGTCGGATTCTGTAGAAAAAAACAATAAGACTTTCTCGAAGTATAAACATATAATTACAAAACAATATATTTTCTTAGCTTATCATTAAAATATAACAAATGTAAAAGAGTAAAGTAAAATACTAAGCATGCCGCCGCAAGAACTAAGAATGTCCATCAAGGCCTTTAAGCCCTTTCTGCCTGTGTACTTGCGCTCGTACGGTGTGGGGTCACGTCCTGTCATTGACCACTGTTCAAAACATACAAAGAATCCATTATGTTAGAATTTAAAAGTACAAATAGACGTTACTACCAAACCTAAAGAGCAATGCAAAAACACTTACAAAATCAGCCTCAAATGATGCCCACCCGTCGCTCCCCAAGTGGTGCGAGCTCCCTGCCTCTACTCGCGCTTTGGCTGCCTCTTTTTGTTGCTTCCACTTGTTAGGATTCTCGCAGGCTGCTTGCTTCGCATTCTTTCAATCTGCTTTGGACAGCCAATCTGGTCTGTCCCACCCATGCTTTATTTCTTTTTGTACTTCAAAACGCTTGTGCTTGCAATATTCGCGCATTCGAACCTTCATCAGGTCTTCATTGAAGCGCTCATCCCGACTTGACATTGGAAACTCGTCATGCACCATGCTGATGACTCCATCTTTTAATTCATTTGGCACTTCACTCCAGGTGTTTAGTATGTAGTATCGAAACACTTGAGAGCAAAGACCGAGCATGCGCGAGATCACTTTTTTGCCTTCGTCATCCAAGATGATGCCGACGTTGATGTCGATCAAGTACGGCAAGCCCTCTATCCTGTGATGCGTGAACTTGGATATCTCGACAAGGGTCTCTAGTGGCGTCTCGATGGGGGTACAAACGTCAGGTGTCTCCACTGGAGTTTGGGCCCCGAAGCGAAGAGTGTCGACTGGGGTGACTCCCTAGTGGTGTGCAGCTAGGAACGGCCGATAGCCGTGCAAAACCTGGCGTAGATAGAAATGCCATGGTTGGTGTGGGGGCGAGCAAAGAAGGGGAAGGTAAGGAGCCTAGTCGAACATGAGGTGGTGTCGAGGCATCAACAACGGCATCCCCACAGCAACCGTCGCCACCACTAGAGCGTCGGTGCCTAGACGAGTGTAAAGATTGTGTCGTCGACATCGAAGCTTCGGAGCGTGCTGAATGCTTAGAAATAGAGGGAGATGTTGAAGGAGTGGAACGACATAAAGGTGCTCCAGAGCGATGACGCTCCTCGTACCACCTCCTCTGCTAGGGTGACAAAGAAGAAAGAAACTCATCGTCATCCATACCTGCATTAAACACATGAACATTTAATCTTAATATTGAATGGAGAAGAAAACATGGACAAGTTATAATCTATACTATAGATAATAGGGAGAGGGGTTCCTGAGTAGAGAGAGAGAGAGAGAGAGAGAGAGAGAGAGGGGACTCATGAAGGGGGAGGGATTCCTATGTAGAGAGATTCCTGTGAAGTTCTTGTGAATTTGTCTCCCGTATGCATTCTACGTATCTTGTAAAAGCTATGTCTTGAACAATGTAGCTGTGACAAAGACACTCTGATCATAAATTATTATTTTTTTCTATTTTTCATAGTTTTCTTGATTACTTGCGAGAGATATTTATCTATCACAAGAGAGAGAGAGAGAGAGAGAGAGAGAGAGAGAGAGAGAGAGAGAGCGGTATCCATCAATATGAGCAATAGTAGAGCTCGCTCCAGCAAGGCGGACATAGAGCGCTTCTTAGCGTCTCTTTCACTCGATCAACTAGATCTAGTGGAGGGACGAGCAACATCTATGAGCAGAGACGGATCACCTCCTTTGCAATTGCAGCCTCAGTCTCCATCGCACTCGGAGCATATCAGACTTTCACAACACATCGAGGAGTGTCCTTGCTTGTGAGACTGCTCAGGATAAAGCCTCCATCTGGAATGTACTATGCCAGCTATTTTCACCTCATCAACTATGTGAACAAGAAGATGCACCTGAATAGTTAGCATGGTAGTAGGAAAGTGTTTCTCAAACAAGTACACAACCTCCGCAACGTTTAGTTTGGTGAATGGTATGGAGTCTAAATTGATCTCCTTTTGTGATATCCATTGCACCAACTTCGCAAGTTTGTAGATTGTGTTACGGACGTCAGGAGACAAACATCCCTCAATGGCCATCGATAAACAAACTGCAAAACATGTTCTATCAATGATATTAAAGTCCACACACAAATTTGTTACACAATTCCCACTATGATATATTCCACTTCAAACATACCTGACACATTTTATGCCAGTCATGTGACTTCAAACCGGTAAGCTTCCCTTTTTTAGTGAAACACGTTCGGAGCGAGTGCATTACGCCAGTGGGGGTCCGCACAGATCGAATGGTATCTTTTACTTTGCGTTCTTGGGCTCCTATCAAAATCCATGGCCCTTTAGGGAGTTCTATTGATCCATCGGGTGCTGCCCGCGGCCAATATTGCTCCATATGATCCACATTTCTAAGGTCAACCCTGGCTCCCAAAGTATCTTTCTTGCCGGTCAGATGGTCCCACAGCAGATTACCCACATTCTTGAATATGTGCATTCGATCGAACAAGTGATTGATCATGAGTCTGGGCCAATATGGCAACTTTTACCATAGAGAGAGTCTCTTCATCCCTGAAGGCAAACCGTCATCACACATCTCCTTCTGCTCTAACCATGCTTGTGCAGACATCCTTGGTGGCTCTCTTCCCAAAAAACCGTCGCATAACTCATGATTCTTTGAAAGATATGCTTGATGACCTTCGTAGATTTGCTTCTTTAGTGAGGGCGCCAGATGTGCCTTAAGTTTAGGTCCACATGTGACACATGCTCTGTATCCGCTTGTTTGAAGCGGGTTTGATGCCCTATATGTATACACATGACAATAGATAAGCTTGAGAAAAGCCAAGATTTATAGTGTTTGAGTTTGAGTGTAAATCACCTGAGCATTCTGTTAGTCCGGAATAGTCATGCATGGTCCACATTAGAATGCCTCTAATCAAAGCATTCCGTCGACTTGTGTGTCGGATCATATCCACCACTTCTATGCCAATCCACAAATTTTGTAGCTCTTCCAATAGTGGACGAAGATACACATCTATATTCTTCACTTTATACCGCCCCGACACAATCAAGCTTAGAAACAGGTGCCCCTTCTTGGTAGTCAACCATAGGGGGAATGTTGTAGTTGACCATGACAACGGGCCATACACTGTAATATTTTGATCTCTTACCAAATGGATTAACGCCATCCATAGCGAGGTCTATGCACAAATTTCGAGCTTCCCTGGCAAAATCCGATCATGTATCGTCTATATGTTTCCAGGCTACGCAATCTGCAGGAATCTGTACCACACCATCCGAAGATCTATTCTCCTCGTGCCATGATGCTAGGACAGCCATGGACTTACATTCGAAGAAATACTTGATGCAAGGAAGTAGATAAAAATATCGCAAAACCTTTTGTGGAATTTTTTGTCCGTGGAGATCCACTCGACATCTCTCAGAATCACAATTTGAACACTTCTCCATGTCTATGTATTCCCTTCTAAAAAGGATGTAGTCGCTAGGACAAGCATGAATCAAATAGTAATCTATCCCCAAGTTTTGCAAGATCTTTCTTGCTTCCTCTCTGGAATGTGGCATCACATTATCAGTTGACATTATGTGCTCTTTGAGCAATCTACAGAGTGAAAAAAATGTGGTACATGTGTAAGTAATCTATCAGATCATTATACATCTAGAGTTTTTTATTGAAGTAAACAAATTGTAATAGATCACCTGAAAAGCATTGTGATGCTAGTGTCACTCCATCCAACTTTGCCTGCATGTTGAGAAGAACTAGGAGCGCCTTCAATCTAGACATACGTGCTCCATCATACAATGGTGTATCGGCTTTACTTTTCATATCATCATAGATAAGCCTTTCTAAATCCATGATCGTCTCGATCATTTCATCGATCTTGGGCTCAAACATTTTCTCGTTGGGAATGTGGTCTGCATGATCATCCTCCGAGTTGTCAGAGACTACATCTTGTGGCCTCACGTATGCTGCTTGACCAAAGCGCCTGCGAACACGTCTATTGAGTTGCAAGATTGCTGTCTGTTGGCCAGCGTCTGAGTCCGACGAGTTATAATTGGCAACAACTCGATCTATAATAGATGGATCAAACTCGCCAAATTCATGAACGTGCTGTAAAGAAACGTGTCTTGTCCGTCGCATAGCATGTTTGCATTTGATTACAAGGACATAAGATCCTTGTTGAGAGATAGGTGTTTCTATTGGACAGCCCCACATCGTCGTCACTACTCATAATGAATGTAAAAACCTTATAACCTGGACATAAATTTAATCTTCTTCCGTCTTATCTCTCTCTCTCTCTCTCTCTCTCTCTCTCTCTCTCTCTCTCTCTCTGTTCACTCTGTAAACTACCTCACATTCTCTAGTCATGTCCGATCTCCGCACACCTTGGTCTAGAGGTGCACAAAGATCAGAACCATCGGATTATAATCTCGTCTTTATTGGTCAATGCCTATATTTGTGGGTAGGAGAAATCTACACACCCACGTCTACATGACAGTGCATGTAGTGGACAAAACCCCTTTGCCTCTTCTCTACCTGTAGCAATTCACAGCATCTCTGTCACAACAGATCCTTGTTCAAGGGATTACTTAGCACATTACATGTTGGCCTCCAATATGAGTATCATGCCATTGAAAGCTTTCCAACTTAAGGTCGCATCCGTAGAGAGAAAGAGAGGAATCACCGTTCGCTTAACTCTATTTTTTTTTGGTAATCCCAAAGGTGGACTTTAATATAAAAGCTAAATCCAAAATCTAATTTTAAATCTAACCTAATTCAACATATAGTGATTTTGAGCTAATTGAACATGGTTAGTGGGTGAGTTAATAGGAGACAAATTCCGATGGGAATATACATATTTTTGTGTACCTAGTGTTTACTCTTTGGGCAAAGCCTTCATTGACATGCCCTAAAATCTAACCTAAATCTAATTTAATCTAACATAAATCTAGATCTAATCTAATCTTAAACTCAACAGAAACCTAAATCTAATATAATCTTGAATCCAACATAAACCTAAATGTAATTTAACTTAAATCTAAATATAATGTAATCTTAAATCTAACCTAGATAATCTTAAATCTTGTCTTAATCTTAAATCTAATATAAATATAAATCTAATCTAATCTTAAACTCAACATAAACGTAAATCTAATCTAATCTTAAATCCTAAACCTAAATATAATCTAACTTAAATCTAAATCCAATCTAATCGTAAATCTAACCTAACTAATTTTAAATCTTGCCCTAATTTTAAATCTAATGTAAATCTAAATCTAATCTAATCTTAAACTCAACATAAACCTAAATCTAACCTAAACCTAAATATAATCTAACCTAATTTTAAATCTAATTTAAATCTTAACTTAATCTTAAGTCTAACCTAATTTTAAATTTAGCATAAATTTTAAATATAAGTTAAATGTAATCTAACTTAATTTAAGATCTTAATCTAACCTAATCTTAAATGAAATTTTAAATCTAACCTAACCCTAAATCTTAATATAACATTTCATTTCATATTTTCTCTAATTTTTTTTATCTATTTCTCTCTCTCTCTCTCTCTCTCTCTCTCTCTCTCTCTCTCTCTCTCTCTTTGTTTTCTTCCCTTACCTCTCTCTTTTTGTCTTCTCTCCCTCTCTCTTTGGTTTCTCTCTCTCTCTCTCTCAAAGACACAATGTGTGTGTGTGTGTGTGTGTGTGTGTGTGTGTGTGTGTGTGTGTGTGTGTGTGTGTGTGAGGGAGAGAGAGAAAGAGGGGAAGGAAACATGAGAGAGGAGAGGAAAGGAGCATACCGGGCTCTCGTTCCTCTTCTTTTGTGTGTGTGTGTGTGGGGGGGGGGGGGGGGGGGGGGGGGGGGGGGGAGAGAGAGAGAGAGAGAGAGAGAGCACGGGTAGAGTGCAGAAACTCAGATCTGAGTTTTTGGCGCTCTTGGTTTATTTTTTACCCTTGTCGGAGTCGCTATGCAACAAAGAACATAGCAACGTTGTGGATTTTAACTTTTGAGCATCGCACTGCGAGCGTTGCTAATGTGAAGTACCTCTTGTATTGTTATTAGATACTTCCATCCTAGGACTATATAGGATGTGAAGTACCTCTCGTAGTGTTATTAGATACTTCCATCCTAGGACTATATAGGATAGAGTTTTGATTCGTCTGACTTTGCCTTGTAAGAAACACATTAACTTACAAAGTATTCAGTAAACGGTTAACTATATCTTTTCGTAAAGTATTGAGGGTCAACAAAAACGAGTTTGATTGTTTTCATTTTACTTGAATTAGTTTGCTTGGTTGAGTGTTCACTCAGATAAACACATTAACTTACAAAGTATTCGATAACGGTTGACTATATTTTTTGGTAAACTATTGAAGGTCAACCAAAATGGGTTTAATTGTTTTTGTTTTGTTTGAATTGAATTGTTGAGTTTAGTGCTTGCTCGGATATGATCGCTCGAAGATTGGGATTCCTCTGGTAAATTGTTATTATATGCAAATGTTTAGTTTTATTGAGTTTAAATTCTCTTTAAATTTTGCTTTGATAATGTCATGTCATTAAAGTTAGATGTGTGTATATTTTTTGAAATAATCATTATAAATGAATTAAATATAATTATTGTATTGTATGAAGTTTGAGCTGAAATTAGTTTCAAATTTTTGTTATGGTGTGGTAATGTAAGGTATGTTGCATGAATTCTTGAGGACAAGTTATATTTCTTAACTATAGCAAGGAATGTACTTGTATATCATCGTAATACTTGAGGAGTGACCTAATATTTAGTGTTTTTATCATGATATATTAATTTTGTTTGAGGAATCTAATTTTGGAAATATTGTATTCAATTGTGCTTCTGCTAAAAATCTATGGGCTTCATTTTTGGTGTCTTCATCTGAAACAAAGTTTTTTTTCCTGGAAAATTTATAATAATCATAAATGATATAGTGTTTAGACCCATGATAAAGCCATATAGGTTAATCCGTGTTTATCACATTTCTCTGGAAAGAATGCTATTGCCTGCATCAAAAGTCCTTGAGAATGGTGTAAGTGCTATTAGTGAAAAAGCTTGTTGAACTGGGAATTGTGTCTTGTATGTTTGTTTGCTGGTATTTATCCCTAATTGGAACTCTTTTGTCGCCAAAAATATGCACATCCATGTAGAACCTATGGTAGAGTCATAGAGTAATTTATTTTTTAAGTGTGTTTCTTGTCCTACTTTTTAATCAAAAAATTGAATCCACATGATTTTTTTTTGTGTGGTAGGTTGTGACAATTCTAAAATATCCATATGCTCCATTCAAGAGACCATAAAAAATATCAGAGTTTCTTGCACATAGTTCACATAACATCAATGATTTAATTTTTGTTGTGGTGTGTAGACATGCAGCCTTATTTGCATTTTCTAAAATTGAAGAATTCGTTATGAGGGGTACATCTAATATAGCAAGAGTGAAAGTTGGTCCTTTTGTTGATTCAATAATATCATTATTATGTTTTTAGGTTTCTTGTTGTGTGTAGAATAAGTGGGGTATATGAATAACATGAAAGTTGTTTTAAAGCATAAGTTGTTCAAGTTTTGGAAGTTAAGTTTTGTTTGTCGATTAATTCTAGCTCTATTCAATATTTTTGTGTTATATATTGCATAGCAGATATAAAACAGCGAAGCAAAGTATATGTAGTCCTCCAAATGGTAGATGGTAAATATGTTTAATTATTTGGAGACGTTATTTATGTACAAGAATATTTTTTCTCTTGTTAATGAAATTTCATCAATAATAACAAGATTTAACTATGTTGTTTTGCCAGTGTATGCTAGTCTAAAAACTTTCAATTTCATTAGCTTGTAAATTTTATTAGAGCTATAAAAAATGATAAATTCTTCATTGAGTTCTCTCAAGAGAGTTGTTTTATCTGTTCCAGCTCCCCTTGTTATGAAGGCAAAGATTTGAAGTTGAACTAGGAAGTCTTACTAATTGGTAGTTCTCTTCTTATGTGTTTTGTATTGTGATTTTTGAATTTGGGTGTTGATATCAATAGTTTTTATATCTATTTATTTGTTATTTTGATGTAGTTAACATCATTTATTATCAGAGTCTAAATTGTTCTCTACATTTTTTATTAGTCCTTCAATGTTTTTCAACGATCCTATATGGATCCACTTAGTTTGTAGCTATATTTGTTGTAGTTTTTTATTGTTTTTTCTCATTGGTTTTAAATGTTGCTTTCCAAATTCCATGTCCATTGATAAGGGTATCTTCATTGTGTCGAAAAGGTAAGTGCATAACTACCATTTCTCTGTAATAGTTTTCAGGATCTCATGCTTAACTATATCTGGTCAATTAAATTACTTTTTTCTTAATTGCTCATGGTTATATTTTGTATCAGTGTTTGCTAATGTGAAATATTATAAATGTAGTGGTCATTGATGGTCAATGTCTTTAATTGATTCTTTCATCATTTTTGTAGACTCATGTGGTAAGCCTTCATCTAAAAAGAAAGGCACACTCGTCTTTGTATGTTGTGCTTATAAACTAGAATGTTTGTGTTGCATGGAAAAGAGATAATGATAGAATTATGTAAATGGCTTGTTGAACATGCATCACAACTATGCTTTTTCAACCATCTTAGCACAAATTGTGTGTGCAAAATATGAATGGTTGAGCATGAAACTTTTGTTGTTTCAAGAAAAATCAATGCATCAAAGGAATAACTATGTAATAGTTTTCTATATTACTGTAAGAAAGAGAAAGCTCCAAAATTTACCTCCCCTTCATTTATTCAAATGAAACTGATTATTCCATCAATCCACATTCTCAATCAGCTTGAAGAGCATCTAATTACAACAAGAAATACATTTAGACAGATCCACCAATGTCTGGATTATAATCAATTTCTATTACTAGGAAGTATAAATAATATTCTAGTAGCTATCGACACAATTTATAGACTGCTATCCTGAATATGCATTGAAATCACAACTATAGGTGTAGCTATAAGTCAAAAACTAGAATACAAGTTCGTTTACAAATGTGGCCAAATTGAGATACAATATATAATTGAAGCTTTATTTGATTTGATTCATACTCCACTATATAAATAATATGTAATACAAATTCTTGGATAGCTCATTCAACAACTTTTTAAGTCATAAACTTTCAAAACCAATGATGATATATATGAATCTAATCCATCAAATAATACAAATCTTGAAAACCATGATATTTAAAACATTGAACTGCATGAAGAAGCAGTTGAACTGCACATAGACACACTTGTGCATAGTTTTTTTTTTCAAATGACTTCTTTAATGCTTCTTCACAAAAAACGCAAGGATTTGTGGGTATATTTTGTACAACCTCAAAAAAATCCTTAGTATATTCAAAATATTTTATTGGTATGTTAGACTAGTGTAAGAATTTAGGGAAAATTTCTTTTTTCAATGCTAATGGTTATTCTTTAAATTGTTTGAGTAATGTTTTATTCACGTATAAAGTTCCACTTGAGTGGAGTAGTATATTCTATATCTATAGAAATTTTATCCAAATGTCATTTTTTAATAGTCTTGTGAGTTTGGAAAATATTGCTTTGGGTGTTTCATTAAAGTCTTAGTTTTGTTCCAATTTTTTTGGGATATTTCTTGTTATGTTAAATGGGTGTTAACGTGAGAGATTTTATGTAATTTTTTCTCATAATTCTTGTTCCATTTTGTGCATTTTTTTTGTTTGTGTTCGTTTATTTCTTTTTGTTTTTGAGAGCATAATCTTGTTTTTGGTCAAACTCAGTTTTTACTGTTGGCTTATTTTTTCTACACATACTATTTATTTGCTTTGGCATTCAATATATTGAGTTGACATCCCCTTGTTTGTTTCTTTATGTGCTAAAATGAGAGGTTCATAATTCCAAGATACCTCCTCATCCTACACGTGCATGCAAATAACGACATGCAAAAATGAAAAATACTTGCTTGACAGATGCGCAGAAAGCTCTCTCTCTCTCTCTCTCTCTCTCTCTCTCTCTCTCTCTCTCTCCACGTGGTTTCTCTCCCCTTTTTCATCGCAAAACCCACGATAGCATCTTCTTAGGTTCTAGTTAATCAACACCTTTTCAAAGATCGGCAGGACCTACTCAAACAACTTGATGGTTTGTGGATATTCAAAACTCATTGGGCCTAGCAACCTTTCACACCATGCCCTCATGATCTCCATAAAGAATCACAAGATCAATTTTTAACATAAATTGGATGTGAAAATGTTTCCAAAAGAAAGTGAGGAATCATTCGTTTTTGGTGTTATCAAATGATGTTGGTGTTGGAGTGGCTACTATAAGTACAAAGATTTTATAGGTTGAGAATTGGTTGGGAATGTTGATATTTGTGGTTAAGATTCCTCTTAAGCCATTGAGTTGGAAGAGCACTCAAAATTGGGGTTGCTTCTATTTGTGGGACAGTATTGCCAAAGGTATTCCAAGCAATATTTGAGATCTATTGGGAGCACACACACACACACACACACACACACACACAATTGAACGTCAAGATTGGTTGGAACCTTCCTCGGTTGAACATGACTTGAATATAGACATTGAATCATCAAGATCGTGACACATATATACTTGCAAGTTTTTGAGGCTCCTTACCTCCAAATATGATAAGACTACCCTCCTTGATATCTTTGTTACTGATGAGTCTTTCAATAAGATTAAGGAAGCTATATCCATCATGCAACAAAAGTAAAAGGCTTCTACTAATAAGCATAGGAGATCCCTGACCTTCAAAGAGAATGATTGGGTATTGCTTAAGCTTCCCAAAGCAATTCAAAGACATCCTATAGGCAAAGGGAAACAAAGACATCCAAGAGGTTATACTAAGTTAGAATTAAAATTATGGACCATTTCAAATCCTTAAGCCAATTAATGAATCGGCTTATAAGTTAAAGTTACCTAGCACTTGGCTCATTCATAACACCTTTCATGTGAGCCTTCTAAAACCTTATATACGTGAGCCGCCCAAAGACCCAGTAATTGAAGATCCACCCAGTTTGAAGGTCAAGAAAAGATCTTATAGCCTGAGAGTATCCTACGACATGAAGACAATGTTTTACCAAGTGGTAAGACTATTCTAAGATATCTTATTAAATTTAGGATATATCCTTTTGAAGATGCAAGGTGGATGCAAGACATCCAACTAAAGGATAATGTAAACCTTGTAAATGCTTACAATGACTCGTGTCAAAGGTAAGAATCAGGTATGACCACACATGTTTCATTAAAAAAAGTGTCTTCTTTTGACTCTAAAGTCTCTCAAACACCAAGTAGACTTTTCCAATCTACTTGGAAGATGTAAGGGCTCAATAAAGACATGCTTGTGACAACTAAGTCTTCCAAGCACCAAGTTGAATTAGTCACCACTATGGAAGGGTGTCAAAGGATAAAAAGGAATCCTCTATCCAAAGTAAATGGACTAGTTATGACTTTATTTTCCCTACTCCATAGTTAAGGATGACTATGCTTTCAAGGAAGAGGTGATGTCATGAAAAATAATTTCTAACCTTCTAAAATTATTGTCCATCTTAAATTGTCCACTTAAGTCTTGGGAAAATAAAGAGAACAAGTGAGATTGATTGAAGTGCTTAAAGACTTAGTTTGGTCAAAGGTCAAATGCTTGAGACCAAAGGAAAGAAATCTATAAAAGAGCAATGGTATTTGCTATTTAATTATCTCAAGTCAAAGGGGATAAATTTCTCTTGAGCAACCTTGATCAAAGGTATAAAACAAGGAAGTTAGCTAGAGAAATTATAGGAGTAGAAACTAAACGTGTAAATTTTAACTAATCAAATCTACTCATTGGACTCCAAGTATGAATTTTGGGGGAAGCTTTAGGATAAAATCAAAACTTACCAAGGAGAGCCTAAATTTAGTAGATCTAATTAATTCAGTAGATTTCAAGTTTAGCTTCATAGAACTCCCGAAGGTTTGTGGTAAGGTTTTGCACAAAGGGTGAAGCTCCAAAGCCCAAGGGTAAGTTTTAATTATTGTTTTTAATGTATAAAGGATGCTATGAAATCAGCCATGTAGGACTTGAATTTTTCCTCTAAAGAATCCTCTTAATGGAAAACTCTCCTTTCACTAATTAATTCCAATATGATTGGATGAGAAATATAGACACTTTGACAAATCCCTTTCTTTACACCAACATTAAAGCCAAATACAAGCTAGAAGATGAACCATCAAACAATTTTGCTTGCATTACAAGGCCTATTTACCAAGTACAACAGGGCTTGGTGTTCCACAAAAAAATGTGAATTTGTTAGCTAGAAGATAATGCCAAACTTTATTTACAGCATATTCCATACCCAATCCCCCCCCCCCCTCCCCCCCCCCCCCCCCCCCCCCCCCACCCTCTCTCTCTCTCTAATCACCCCCTCCCTCTCAATGCACCCTTTACCTCTCTCTCTTTCTCTCTCTCTAATCACCCCCTCCCTCTCAATGCACCCTTTACCACATTTTCCCTCCCTCTCTCTCTCTCTCTCTCTCTCTCTCTCTCTCTCTCTCTCTCTCTCTGTAGAGAGAGAGAGAGAGCGTGAAAAGAAGGGAGCTTAAATAATTATTTGAGGAAGAGAACTAGAGAGAGAGAGAGGGGAAAGGGGGCGGGGCGGGGGGGGGGATAGAGAGATTAAACACGCTATTAACAAAGTGATTAATAAAGAACTTTGAAATGGTTCATGAAAGCTTTCATTTTCAGTGGCAAAAAATGTTGACATACAAAGCTAACATATAGAAATGTCAAAAGGCTATGCATAAATGGCAAGCTATACATAATTGCCACAATACCTATGTGGCATAAAATACGTAAGGTGCTCCAATTTTGACACGGCCCAATATTCTTTCAATGTCCATCCTAAGCACGCTATTAACAAAGTGAATAATAAAGAACTTTGAAATGGTTCAATACAAAGTGAACAAGTGAAAGGGTCACAATGGCTTTCTAAAACAATAACAAAGTGATAAAATCGTTAGGTTGAGTTTAACTAGAATCAGTGTCCAAGAAAGGATTGCCTTAGCTTTGCCTTGAGCCGATTGAAAATCTGGTTGCAAACCATGGTAAAGGGAAGAAAAATCAATGAAATATGTGAGATAAGAGTTCAAAAATCATGCAAATTTCAAAATGTTTTGCTAGGATTTTTGGTTTACTTCTTTGCGAGGAGGAGACTCGACCGGCACAATCGCTTAATCAAAGAGACTTTTCCAAACACTAACTGAAATAAAGCTATAGAATATAAAAAAAGTCAAGCATTGACAGCCTATAATTTGTGTATGTGTGTGTGTGTGTGTATATATATATATATATGTATGTATGTATGTATAGAATTTATAGAATTATGTAAGTTGAAGCTTCACTTTAACATTCTAAAAAAATAGAATGCAAGAAAAGTCAAGACATGTCAGAATGTGAAATAAAACATGAAATAAAAAGATCCATTTAATATTTCAAAATCGAAATAACATTTAAGATAAGTCTTAATCATCACTAAAAACATTGAAAGTATGCCCGAAAGTGAAAGTATGCCTAACTCAACTCTCCTCTAAACAAAGCCAATAATAAAAAACCTTGAAATGATTCATGAAAGCTTTGATTTTCAGTGGAAAACAAAACCCATATACAAAGCTACATAGACAAATGTAAAAGGCTATGTATAAATGGAAAGTTATACATAGTTTCCACAATATCTATGTGGCATCAAAAACTTAAGGTGCTCCAATTTTGACACGGTCCACTATTCTTTCACTTCTCGTTCGTTAACCTATACATACACTAGCATTAAAAAATTATCGAACAATAATTTCACTATTGTATGCGTAAAGAAAGCTATATAGTGTCAAGTAGTATGATCAAAATTGTGCAAATGCATGACATGGTTCTCTTGTAGAACTATAAGCAACCAATTCAAACCAAACACTTTCATTAAAGTCCAATTCTAAACCCAAAAAATGCATGTAGCTCTTTTAGATACGGGAGTAAGTTGTTGAGAAGGACATTGTCAACTATTCGTCGATCGATCTCTCGTAATTTTTTACGAGAGAAAGACGGGGGTTTTGTGGGGGGGGGGGGGGGGGGGGGGGGGGGGGGGGGGAGATTGATAGCCTTTTTTAGGGCTATCATCTACAAGAATAGTGTTAAGAGGATTTGTGATGTTTGTTGCAACCAGAGGATAACTAAAAATAGCACCATAGAGCTTGCTATTCCACAAATAAAAGAATAAAAGATTTGTCAGTTGGTTACTGCTTGTTGGCTACTAGTAATGCCTATGTGTGGCAACTAGCAGCATGGAGGTGGGGTGTGTTTTCCCCACCTATGAGTGAGAAGCCATGCTTGGAAACTACCTTGTGTGGATAAGGCCAGGTGGACCAAAAGTTGTTACCTAGGGTCATTGCTTGTTTTAAAAAAAAACAAGCGCTAGCTTATCGTTGTGAGCTACAGTGAGCAACCTACCTTCTGGATAAGGTTGTGAACAATATATTAATGCCCAGTAGTGACACAGGCAGGGGGGTGTAGCTCACTTGGTAGAGCGCTAGCATGGCATGCAAGAAGCTCGGGGTTCGAGGCCCCGCATCTCCATAGCGGCTGAGACCCCCTTTTTGGGGCAGGCGGACCTTTTTGGAGTTGTGAGAGAGAGAGAGAGAGAGAGAGAGAGAGAGAGAGAGAGAGATTAGGACTCTTGTAATTCCTTTGCCTTGTCCAGCCTAGCAGCTGCCTGGAGGGCTGGTTTGTGAGACCACTCCTTTGTGCAGCTAGCATGGCATAAAAAATACATGCCTCAAACATGATGTACCAAGGTTGAAAGAATAATTCTACTCTTCGTCAATTTGCTTCAGTCTTACATTTGAAGCAGAGCACTACTTATCTTTCTCAGCTCAACAAGTGCTGACAATGCACTTAAATGACCCTTTCCATTCAGAAAGGCCTTTGACAAACTTTCAGCATTTTCCCTATAAGATGAAGTGGACCCATCCATTCTTAATACAGAGATAGAACCCTCAATTACCCGTTAAAACAACTCATTGATTACATCTCCTACCACAATGGGGCGTGTTTTTTCGCTTGTGCCAGCTGGCTTTCACAGCCTCGTGGCGATTTCACCAAGCTATGGACTTCAAGAAAACACAGTATGCCACCTGGACACAACGGTTTGAGTGGCTTCAATGGAATATGTAATGAGCCTTTTTTCATGCCTTAATTTTGCCTCGGGTACCATGGACCAGTTGGAGAGTCATGAGAGGCATTGGTGCAGACAAGCACATCATAAAAGCTGAAGTTGAGGGATGTTTAGGTGCTGACAATCTTCTAGCTTCTACCACCACTCTGATATGGTGCACATTTTTGGTGTTCATTGCTTTTTTTCTTTTTTGTGGGTGTCCCTGGTTTAATAGGATCTTGTGACACATCAACACCTCAAAGGTCTTCGAAGTAGCCTCTTGAAACTCTAGACTTCTCCGACATACAATGCGTGCAAGTAAAATCAGTAAGCAAAATCATGATGTATGTTGACTAGTACTTCACAATTTGACCACTATCAACAATGGGTTCATGTTCATATTCCAAGTCACCACACAAAGGTATTGCACATGTAAGTAGTATTGCACATGTAACCTTGGGTGTTGCCTTTGCAATCCAAACCCCTTGGTTAATATCTACATTATCTAACCCCTTGGTTAGACTTTGGAGGGAAACTGCTCAACTAGGAGCCAATAGTAATTGAAGTCAACATTGGAAGTTGAAATTGTCCACTACCCCTTGGTAGATTGTGGACTTCTTTCCTTGAAAGTGCAAGTGCGAAGGTTCCAAGAATTAACCATCAACACTTAATAAGTGATTTAGTGATCACGAGATGGGTCTTACCCCAAAACTATACTTGGACATATACTCTTAGTGCTATAGATAAAATAGGAGATCCACTCAAGTTGGAATCGTATTCACAACTGGATCTTGTCTAGACCCAAAAATCTATAATCTTGGATTTTTGTGAATAACCGTGCTGTCGAAAATGTTGGCTTCATCTATACACCTTGGTAGAGATCAGCCCTTATGAGTTTAAGATGATCAAAAACTCAACTTGATTTTCACATCAAAGTGTGTAATGCTAAAATAACACCCAAAAAAATAGTAATGGCAAGACTCTTTTGCTTGTCCATTAAAATCGATGGGTACTCAATTGGATAGAATTGTCCGATCTTGAAAGTAATCACTGATGGATTACAAACAGATGGCTCTTACCATATCAACATAGAAAGATTTTAGTAAAATCATGCCTAATTTCATTTTTCGTGCAGAGAACTAGAAAGGAGAGAGAGAGAGAATGCTGGGATGAGAAAAGTCCCTTATTCTAATGTGTTGTATGTCCCTTGCATATACTCCAGTGAAGACATGTATGTGTCATAGATTGTCCTGTAAGCGTACATCAATGTGCTTGTACAACTCTCTCGTAGAGAGAGAGAACACAAGTCACTTCTTGACCCATCTACCTTGGATGTGAGTGTGACTGTTTCAGTCACTTACCTTGTCCTTGATAGAGTAGTTAGTGTTATAGCAGAAGCGTAAATCGTAATGAGATGGAATTATATCAATCTCACTGGCATGCTATACACGTAGACGTGTAAGCCCTTTGTGACATTGATGGCCCTACAGATTAAGCCGATACCCATGGATACATGACAATTTGTTGTTGTCTTACGTAAATTGTGAGCTTATATCTGCACGTTGCCTAATGCCCAGAAGTGTGTGCCAATGTTGTTGATTTGAAGTCAACGGCAAGATCTTGGCACGGGTTAGAAGCCTTGCGTCTCATAAATGTTTTCAAAGCACTTTGCTTTGTACATTAGGCAATCGTCGCCAATGTAAAGGTAAAATGTAGAAAGACACAAAAACTTGAAATTGTCTAACTTGGTTGCCCTACTGTGACGAGTTGTCTTGAGTTTTCAAAATAAAAACTCACTTAAATATGGCTCATAGCCATATTTTCTGCTTGAGTGAGGTAGTGTATATATCATATACACCCTCGTGTGATTTAAAAACCTAGAGACATCTTGGCAAGTTTCCTTAAGTTTGTATGCTATTAGCATGTTCCAAACTTTGAAAACCATTTGCTTCACATAAGTACTCATGGAGTGCTGGTGCTCATAGCTAACAGATGCTCCCGTTGACACACATGTGTCCAAGTAGAGAAGAATCGACCTTGTCAAAATTTCATAAAGAATCAAAGCAGCACTGTAACATGTATGATATCTTGACTGAACATGCTATAATGAGCAAGCTATTGTATCTTATACAAATAACTAAAAAATTTATCTCAACGGGTAGATAACCACTAGAGAGCATGCAAAAAAATGATTGCTTACTTAGTATCAGAATCCATCAAAAAGACCTATGCATCCAGTACGTGGGGACAATGTTTCCGTTGATGCTGTCCCATACAATTGAAGCATAACTTTTGCAATTTGGCTTTCTTAAAGTCTACTATTGAAAGTCTCCTCTTTGCCACAATTGCTGAGATTGGTTCCACGACTGCCATAGGTGTAGATACTGTAGCCTGTCGGATGCACGAGATGATCAACTCCGTAAGTTGATCCACCTGTGTAGCAAGCAATTGGACGCGAACTGCCAATTTTCAAAACCGTTCTTCAAACTTTTTAAAGTCACGTCTTGTGACGTATTCTTTTTCCTCGATTAAATTGCTAGTATCCTCCAAAATTTCAAGCACACTCTGAGGAGGAGGAGTAGATTCTCCTAAAGGAAGTTCAAAGTCAAAAAAATGATTCTCGGGCAATTCTTCATGCAAAGAATCGAACGAGGAATCCATGACGGTTTTGTGTGGTGCTAGCAAAAGAATGGGAAAGACCTGGTTAGCTGCAGGAAGAACTGATGCAACCCAGTCGTAATTGTTGCAATCACTGTGAATCACCGCCAATTAGCCTTGCTAATTGCGTTATTTTTAGGTCAATGCATCTCTTCATGGATGTTGCTGATGGAGTGTAGTTTGTAGAAGCTTGCCTTGTCGATGCGTGTTCAACTCACAAGATCGATGTTCCTCCGATCGGCTTGTGCTCGACGGACTTCTAGGTGATGATGTCAAGCCCAAGAGTAAGAATGGAGGGGACCGCCAACTGTGGGCACCCTCCCTAGTACCGTGAAAATGCCATAAGGCCAAAGTCCTTGGGCGCCTTCCATATAAAAAATAAGCCAATGATGGTGGATTTTTGGAAAGTAGTGCCACGAGGGAGAAGGGGAGAAGAAGGGGCCTCGGGTGTTGCTTCCCAGGCCACAAGCATGTGACGAAAGATGTTCAGCGGTCCTCTACGACCCCAACAAGCCCAACTCAGCTGCATTTCGCCATGGTCGACTTCGCCTCGCTTCCCCCTTCTAGGATGCTTTCCCATAGCCTCAACCTTTGACCTCCTCCTCTGCTAAGCGGCCATGGCCGCCTCCAATCTCTTCGGCCCTCCTTGTTTGCATGAGCAGGCAAGAAGAAAGCGGGTGGCTTCACGACCTAGGCCCAAAATAGAAGCTGTGATACTAGTGTGAAGTCCCCTTATTGGACTGCCCTGGAATGATCCTCCCAACCTCCCTTTATATAGCCCCTTGGGCCTCATTCCCTATCCATAGTAGCAGTTGGTCCATTGGGCTTGGTCCTTGATCATCGGGGTTTATGCACTTGGCATGACAACATAAAGCTGTCATGAGAAACTAGCAGTTTAAACTCAATACCCTCCTATCCACGAGATACAAAATTCTCATGATCTTGATCTTTTCTTCGATAAAATCTCGAAGTATGTCCCTCCTTTGACTCTAAACACGCTCATAAATATCTCAAACTTGGTCCTCTTCCCTGGAGCCACCGGCTTTACTTACTTCCTACTTGGATTTTCTATTTTAACACAACAATTTTTAGCCTATCTACCTCGTACTATAATGAACAAGGCGCGCCCACACACACACACACACACACACACACAAGGGATGTGTCTAAAAGACCAGTCCTTTGTCACAAAGACCCCTCTCAAAGAAGTAAAAAAACTACGTCCGAGCTCGATGTATTAAAGCAATAATAATAATTTGCAGAGTTTGCATTGCTTATATGCCTTAAGGATATAATGATGTCTTACTTGAGTCTAAACGACATGACATGAATATTTATACCAAAATACATCTGATCTTGTTTTCGAGCATTTGTTTACCAATGGTTCCTTTAAAGAAAAAATTAAGCGAGTCAAAAAATTGAGAATTCAACTTCGTAAAGGTAATCATAAAGGGTTACCACTTCAAAAACTCTTTGTGGTGTTCAAAAAACAAAAAGAGAAAACTAACTCTTTTAAGGGTCCCAAAGCTGGACTCTAGTTCTGAAACCCCTCCACGGAGAACCCCATATCTCCCTTTGGCCTAGTTCAAAAGATGAGGCAGTGGAAGTCTTTTACATAGGGGCATCAAAGTCACTACAAGACGTCGCGCAAAAATCAGCGCAGGTATTGACGAAATAAAGTTACTTTTTAAATTAAAAAGCACTAAAGTAGGTTTCGAAAGAGACGTCGGTATCGTAGCGTCGGTATGAGCATTGATATACGTTACGTCGGAATAATCCATGAAATACGTGTCGGAATAGACTATGAAATATGCATCGGTATTTCTATAGTATATTTCTACGCTTATTTAGAAGCCTGTACCGACGCTCATACCGTTGTCTGTACCGACGACCAAACCTGTAAATTTTTTTTGGGTAGAGAAGGCTGGGAACAATGCTGCATGTACTGTAGCAAAAGAAAACAGCCCTCTCTGCCCAAAGGAAGAGTGCACAAGCAACCGCACTCCACCTACAAGCTGACGCTAAAGAGCGAGTGTATAGCAATTAGAAAAATTGTAAGAATAACATAACCTATTTTCCATACCATAACATGTTACCATAATTAAAACATGAGTCGAAAACTGTAAAACCATAAACATAACCTATTTGCCATACTATAACCATTACCATAACTTGTTTGTCATACCATAACCATAACAGCCATACCATCATTGCACAACCATAACCATAACTATAACCATTACCATAAGTTGCTTGTCATACCATAACCATAATAGCCATACCATCATTGCACAACCATAACCATAACCATAACCATAACCATCACATGATTGTTATACCATCATAGCAAAACCATAACCATCACCTGATTGCCATACCATCATTGCACAACCATAACCATAACCATCACATGATTGCCATACCATCATAGCAAAACCATAATCTAAAGTTGACTGTCAAACCTTAACCATAACATATGTGCCATACCATAAACATAACCATAAACCATAAACATAAGCACTACAAAACTGTACATATGCAAACAATCACACTGAATGAGAAGACTCTCATGGTAATGCCTCCCAGTCGACGTCCTCTTCCTCCTCCTGCAGACAGCTGGGTCAAAAGGGCCACAAGTCCATGCTTGTACCCATACTTCTCCTCTCAGCGTGTCGGAAGGCGCTTCACGATAACTTCCTACAAAATTATGGTTTAATCATTAGATAAATCTTCAAATAACATATATATTATCAATAATTTAAAGCATACGTATAATACTTACAAACTCATGTCGAAGCGCATCGTAGCCTCCACTCCCAAGATGTGATGCTCCAGCAGACTCCAAACGTGCTCTGGCTGCATCTCTCTGCTGTTGAAATCTATCAGGATTGTCTTGTGTCTCTCGTGCAATCCCCATCCACTCCTCTGCATCCAACCATGCCGCTTAGGACTGTCGTCATTGTACCTGTCTCTTGGCTCTGACCGACGGTGTGACATTGTGGACTTCGCCACGCTCAAAATCCAGTTGTTCGAGACTTGATCGTACCTCTCTGCCGGCATGTACTCTCTCTGAATGGCCTCGATGATGTAATTCTTTCTCTCAAGATCGAGGTTATCCCAAATCTCCATCACAGAGTGACCAAACTGAATCGTACAGAGCTGTCGAATCCTCTGTCGCATGGCCTTTCGGACCCTATCTACCACAACAGCCCCATCCCTACTCTTGTACTCCTTACTAGGATCATGCTTGTGTTATCCCCAAGGTGTACGTGGTGTGCCGATCGGTGAACTATCTACTAAAGATTGGTGGTGTGGATGCATCGGTAGAACCGCTACCACAACAACCACCGCCTCCAAAACAACGCCTACCTCGTCTCAAGGATGAACCACCCGTCGATGTAGGGGACAGAGGACTCCTAGGTGTAGGAGACACACTATACTGAGGTGTGGGGCCGCTCGGTGTAGGGACCACACTAGTCCCGGGCGTAGGGTCGGCTGTAGTAGGTCTAGAGGGACCTGCTGTCCAAAGGTGATGTGTAATCGCGATCTGCTCTGGTGTGAACTGAGACAAAAACGAGCCCATCTGCTCGGGTGACATGCCGGCCGAAGTGACATGAAAACTAAAACTAGGAGAATATGACTCATTGTCATCGGCCATGGCTAATCACACACAAACAACACCCACAAAATACGTTAGTTTATGTAAGAAATGCTTAATCAATGACAAATCAACAAAACTGTTACACAAATGACATCATCTAAAGTATATTGTAGACTAATAAAAAGAGCTTTACAAAAGGTTTCCTAGAAAAAGTCATTAGTTAATCTCTCATCCTCTATGAGATCTGATGCACCAAAGATGTCTATCTCAATCTGTACTTCTGCATTTTCGTCATTGAACTCTACTTCTTCGTCGCTCTCCGCATCAGCTTCACTATTTGACACCTCATCTCTAGGTTCAGACAATTGCTCAATGTTGACATCCACCTCAAAATCTAAAATGAAAGTTGGAGTCAGTCCTACGCTTTGTTCATGATCACCTCTTCGACCTCAACATCCAATCCTTCACACACTTACTTTCTACGTGGAGCAACTTGAACGACATAGAGCCAGTAGGGTTTAGACAAATCATTCTCATCATTTTCTATCCATAGTGGATCGTGTATGAACTCAACTTGTTCACAATGCTGCGGAAGTACGAATGTATCCCCCACATCTGTCCACACCCACCTAGAGTTCACTTGAATCAATCCACTCTTGTCTTCACGCACAGTTGCATTAGGGCCCTGGTAATAACTTTGAACCACTTGACATGAAAGATAAACATATCAAACTTTCTAAAGCTAATCTTCAAGATGTCTTGGATGTAGCCAAAGTATTCAAGTTGGTTAGTCTCTATATTCTCATCCCTGGCACTACTCCTACTTTCTTGGACGAAGCTTTCCCTAACACCACTGTCGAAAGTGACCTTTTGTTCGTCGATCCCTTGCACTCTGAAGTGCTTCCCATCATGCGACCACAATCTCCATATTTGTAATACTGCAGCCACAAAATTGAAACAGACTAAAAGTTATTAAAGCAAACTAATCTTCATGTAGAGCTCAAAAAGGAAGTTGCATCTAACCACCGCCCAGTTGGAAAGTCTGGCAATTTTTGAAAATGATCTGGAAAAGGAAGGTTTCTAGTTGCACGGTTGCGCTTGAATTGAAGACGATCTGTCAAACGTTGTTGCTTTTTCCCTTCGTACCTCTCTAGCCACTTTTGCATGATGTCAGAGTTGAGAAGGAAAAATCTCATAACCTTTTCTCGCATTGTGATGTCCATATTCCTAATGATGTCTTGTCCCTGTGGCTCGTCCCCTGTCACCTTGACGTTGACCTTAGTAATCCACATTCGGAGCATCTCTGGATCAATTAAGACCAAAAATTCATTGATGAGGACAAGAGACTCTTGTACAAGCCATCATTCGGCCATGCTACCCTTGAGGTGAGCCCTTTGACAAACAAACCCCTTTAAAGTCTTCATAAATCTCTCCAAGAAGAACATCCACCTGCTATGGATCACCCCAGCAACTGCAACTTCATCGACTACATGCACAAGTACATGTATTTGGATGGTAAGAATGTTTTTTGGAAAGTACTTCTTCACCATGCACATTGATTCAATAGCATTTAAGCGTGCTGCATCGATGTTGTTCTCTCTTATCTCTTTTGAACTAATCCAGCATACCAACTCACTGATTTTGTAGATTGTTCTTCTAATGTAATCTGTCAATCGTGGGACTTAAGACCACTGAGATTGTCATCTCTCGTAAAAGCCGTTTTCAAACATCGCATGCACCCTGTGGGAGTCTTGAATGAAGATATAGTCTTCTTCACTTGTTGCTCTTCTGTGCAACTCAGAACCCATGGACCTTTTGGTATAGACCACTTTCCATTGGGTTTAAGTCGAGGCCACATCTCTGGCATCCGATCCACAGCCTGCAGGTCATCTCTTTGGGCCTTGCTCTCCCTTTTTCCAGTGATGGTCTTCCAGATGATCTCCCCCACATTCTTGAAGATGTGCATTGGGTAGAGCAAATGATTAATCAGTAGGTCACTCCAGTACGGGAGATCATGGAAAATAGAAAGTCTTTTCATTCCAAGTGGAATCCAATCTCCCCTCTCCAGCCACATGTTTTTCCAATCGCTCGCTTTCAGTGGATGCATGTCATGTTTGCATATGTTTGGTCCATGTAGCTCATGTCCTTCAGGCAAAAATCTACCATGCTCCTTGTAAACTGTCTTGCTCAAATGCTCAGAGCGGCGGAAGCCAAGTCGAGGACCACATTTCGGGCATGCATGATTGCCCGAGTAACTCAAGCTTGAAACATCACAAAATTAAAATATAAAAGCGTTGACATAGCCATGAATCACATGTGTGTGAGGGTTTTAAAGTCACTTACCTGAGCACTCACCGAAGCCTGGACAATCGTGCATGGTCCACATGAGAATGCCTTGCACATGTACATTCCGATGTCCGATTGGTTGGGACATATCAACCACATCGATTCCTGTCCACAAGATTTGGAGCTCTTCTATAAGTGGTGCTAGATAGACGTCCATGTTCTTTGCTTTGTAATTTACTGGGATGATCAATGACAACAACAGATGGCCCTTCTTGATAGCAAGCTATGGTAGAAGATTATGATTAAGCACACAAACAGGCCACGTACTCCATGACGAACTCCGTAATCTGAATGGGTTTACTGCATCCATTGCCAGACCAAAGCGGATACATCGAGGCTCGTTCTTAAATGTAGGCCAACTTTCCTCTATGGGTTTCCATGCACGAGGGTTAGCAGGTACCCGCATAACATCATCTGTCGATCTAGTATTTGAGTGCCATGTCATCAAAGCGGCTATGGACTTGCACCTAAACATGCTCTTATTCTTGGAATGATAAGAAAGTATCGAAGGACCTTTGCAGGGATAAATTTTCCTTGTGTGTCCTCCCTATACCTGTTTGATCCACAGTTGGGACACTGTTCCAGGTTTGTATACTCATTGCAAAAAAGTATACAATCATTAGGACATGCATGTATTTTTTAATAATCCAAGACCAAATTAGTAAGAAGCTTTTTAGCGGCTAGACGGGTAGGGGACATGCGATTGGGCCTTCTGGCAAGATTTTCTCATTCAACAACCTGTTGTTACATGAACAAGTCAGCCCTTTGATCACTCTGTATGAACTGTAATTTGCACTTTACCCTGCTTAAGAAAAAATATGTTTACCAGAAAAGCTCTGACTGAGGCGTCAGAGACTACAAATTAAGCATTACCAACGCGGTAAGGAGAACTGAGATTTTTACACCAGTGGAGAGCGGCATGCGTGCAAGGCTTTGCATCATCTTGCCCTCTTCATCATTGCTATCATGCCGTCGATATGAACGGGATGGTTGAGGTTGGTCCATAGTAGTGCGTTCAATGTTGTTGCCTTCTATGTTGGAATCCATGTCAAAGAACGTGTCCAAGATCTGCTCCATCTCTACTTCTTGAAATGCCGCTTCAGGTACTAGTTGGGCGGACTCAGTCAATGGCTGCTCATTTGAAAATCTTCTTCTCTGGGATGAAGTTGGAGCAATATCTACTTGTGGACTTTGACCTTCAATCTCTAGACCATGAGATCGATAATGCAGGTCTTGTACTTGCTCTATCGGAAAGAGACCGTGATTGCATATGTGTTGGTCGTAGATTTTTCGTTTTTGGAAGATCTGATGCTTGCAATGTGCACAAGGACACACCATCCTATCGTCCATACTTTATCTACCAATGATGCAACAAATTATCAAAACACTCTAGTTGTTATAACTACACACTACTAAGTACATGACAAGCTTTAACAACCTCACATTCTCTAGCTAGGCCCGATCCCTGCACACCTCAATGTAGAGGTACACGGAGATTTGGACCACATGGTAATAATCTTGTCTTTATTGGTCAATGCCTATATATTAAAGTTCTTGAAGTCTGTGTGCACTTTTGAAGTGCGATTGCATTTTTTCAACTATTTTCTGCTAGCTCTAACAACCTCACATTCTCTAACCAGGCCCGATCCCCGCACACCTCGGTCTAGAGGTGCACGGAGATTAGGACCACAGGGTAATAATCTCGTCTTTATTGCAATGACTATATATTAAGGTTCTTCAAGTCTGTGTGCACTTTTGAAGTCCGATTGTATTTTTTCTACTATTAATTTGACGCTAGCTCTAACCTAACCTATAATATAAACCTAACCTAACTTAATGTAATATAACTTATAACATAAACCCAACCTATAACTTAACTTAACCGAAGTTTGTTTGCGTTTTTAGAAGTACACGAGTCATCTTCGAAGTTCGATTGCATTTTTTCTACTATTAATTTGACGCTAGCTCTAACCTAACCTATAATCGTTATGTCTAACCTATAATCGTTATGCCTAACCTATAATCTAACCTATAATCGTTATGCCTAACCTATAATCTAACCTAACCTAAAACCTATACCAAACCTAACTTATAACATAAACCTAACCTATAACCTAACCTAACCGAAGTCTGTTTGCGGTTTTAGAAGTACACGAGTCATCTTTGACGTCCGTTTGTATTTTTTCGACTATTAATTTGTCGATAGCTCTAACTTAACCTATAATCTCACCTAACCTATAACCTATAACCTAAACTTAACCTAACCTAACATAAAAACAACACAATGGTCAGGCATTTAGCAAAATGACAAGCCATACATCTTGCCCACAATGCATATGCGATGTGGGTAAGCTCTATGGCTTGCCAATTTGGCAAACGGCTCACCATTGTGTTGTTTTTAGAGTTGCGAAGCGATTTTATGGCCTGAAAACCGCTCGCAAACATATAGACAACACAATGGCAAGCTATTGGCAATATGGCAAGCCATAGAGCTTGCCCACAATGCATATGCCTTGTGGGCAAGCTTAATGGCTTGTCGTATTGCCAAACGGATCTCCATTGTGTTGTTTTTAAGGACACGAGACAATTTTAGCGCTTGAAAATCGCTCGCAAACATATGCATTGTGGACAAGCTCTATGGCTTTCCATTTTGCCAAATGGATCTCCATTGTGTTGTTTTTAGGGCTGCTTAGCTATTTTAGGGCTTGAAAACCGCTTGCGGTCCTAAAAACAACACAATAGCAAGCCTTTTGGCAATACGAAAAGCCATAGAGCTTGCCCTCAATGCATATGCCTTGTGGGTAAGTTTTATGGCTTTCTGTATTGCCAAACGGATTGCCATTGTGTTGTTTTTAGGGACACGAGGCAAGTTTAGCTCTTGAAAATCGCTCGCAAACATATAGACAACACCATGGCAAGTTGTTTGGCAATACGGCAAGCCATAAAGCTTGCCCAGAATGCATATGCATTGTAAGCAAGATCTATGGCTTGCCATATTGCCAAAAGGCTTGCCGTTGTGTTGTTTTTAGGACCGCTTAGCTATTTTAGGATTTGAAAACCGCTTGCAGACATATAGAAAACACAATGACAAGCCCTTTGGCAATACGTCAATCCATAGAGCTTGCCCACAACGCATATACATTGTGGGCAAGCTCTATGGCTTGTCGTATTGCCAAACGGCTTGCCATGGTGTTATTTTCAGAGCCGCTTAGCTATTTTAGGACTTGAAAACTGCTCGCGGACATATAAACAACACAATGGCGATCCATTGGCAATACGGAAAGCCATTAGAGCCGCTTAGCTATTTTAGGACTTGAAAAATGCTCGCGGACATATAAACAACACAATGGCGAGCCGTTGGCAATACGGAAAGCCATAGAGCTTGCTCACAATGCATATGTGTTGTGGCTAAGCTTTATGGCTTGCCGTATTGACGAGCAGATCGCCATTGTGTTGTTTTTAATATGCACTGTGGGTAAGCTCTATGGCTTGCCGTATTGTCGAATGTATCTTAACCTAACCTAACTAAACCTAACGTAGATTAACTTAACCTTACCTAACATATAAGATAACTTAACTTAACTTAACGTAGCTTAACCTAACCTAATCTAGTATAACTTAACTTAACGTAGCTTAACTTAATCTAACCTAATGTATAAGATAACCTAACCTAATCTAAGTATAACTTAACCTAACAACGTAGCTTAACTTAACGTATAAGATAACCTAACTTAACCTAATCTAACTTAACTTATAACCTAAATTTAACCTAAAACATAAACCCCATCAATTGTATAATTTCAAAAAAGACATAATTCAAAACAAAATTTCTTCAAAACAAGATTTTTTCATAAACCAAAACAAATGTTTTTCATAATTTAAAATGAACAAACCATAATTTCTTTTAACACTAGGTTGGTAATGGGACACTTTTATGTCCTGTTAAGTGACCATTTTCCTTGAATCATGTCAAGAGTTTCAAAATGGATTTTGAGGTGCTATCTTTCTAGAAAGTTGTCTCATGAGCTGAAAAAAACTCGACATTTTTTTGGAATATCAATTCCATCTTTAACCTTGTCCTTGCACAACATTTCACAACCTAAACTGTGTGAAAAAATGGGTCCTGTTTTTGGCTTTTTTCAACTTTTTGCAACTATACCACTCTAGAATTCATGTTTGTGAGGTCTATAATGCTAGAGAACTATCTTTAGTAGTCCTCAACATGTCCTGATGCTTCTAGGGAGAAATAAATGTTAAAGTTGTACATTATGACCAAATTACAAAAATTGTCAAATCCTGTTTTTTAGCCAATTTTAGCTCTTCTATGATTTTTTTGGTGGCTTTCATGATATCCAAATGCAGTTTTGATTTTCTATGTCACATATTGTAACATAAAGGTAATATTCCTTGAGTTTTGGGGCACCTAATACCCTATTTTTCATAATAGACAACGATGGTTGATTTTTTCAATTATAGAAGAAAACGAAACATTCTAGTATATCAAGTATAGATTTTTCAATATTGTTAGTTTCTTGTGACAACTACATGCATTTTGTAGGTAGTAACCATATCTAGTCATAAGGATCAAATTTGGCTAGATATTGAATAGTTTTTATGGGATTCTACAACTCATAATGTTGAACCCAGTTTTTTCATGTTTGCTGTATTTAGCATTTCATCTTTGTCCCCAAGATTCCCCTTGGTAAGAGATGTATTATTCTTTTGACATGCTCCATGGCTCCTTATGAACCTAAAGGACAATAGGGAACTAATAAAAGATGCATATATTATTTGTATTGAGCGTGGCTATAGAAACTTTGATGATAGTTTTGCAGAATGGTAAAAATTCAACTTTTTTGTACCTATTTCTTTTGGCAAAACAAAAAATAGTGAGTGAGAAGCAATCATATGTTCTGATCACCAACCCATTGAAGTTAACTAGGGAATTTATCTCAAGTCCTACAAAAATCCCTAATCTTATTTTTATGCAACAAAACTTAAGAAATGACTGTTTTGATGAAAATGTACTGGTCCAACAACTTTGGAGGCTTAGTGTGACTAAAAGATGAGAAATTTTACAAGTTTCTTATTTTTTCCATGTGTAGTAGGCCTTGAACTATAACCTCATGAAAGGATTTTACAAAATGAGTGGATCTACTATGGTTTTGGAGGTTTTTTTCAAAAACCCTGAAAGGACACTTTTGTGTCCTCTTAGGTTACCAACATAGTGTTAAAGCATTGAAAGTTTAAAGCATTCAAAGTTTCTTTTATTAATATACAAAGTAATTTAAATAAATTTAATATGTATTTAAAGGTTCGAGCACTCACATTCGTCCTATTTGAGTAATGAAAGTTGTTGTAAAAGTCCTGGAACCTGCAAAAACGCACACACAAACACAAAGTTAAACCCTAAACCTTAAATCTACAAGTAGACATGAAAACAATCTCACCTTAGTGTTATGCGCTTTAGTGTTATGCGCTAACCACAAGCAACATTAAATTTAATATGTATTTAAAGGTTCGAGCACTCACATTCGTCCTATTTGAGTAATGAAAGTTGTTGTAAAAGTCCTGGAACCTGCAAAAACGCACACACAAACACAAAGTTAAACCCTAAACCTTAAATCTACAAGTAGACATGAAAACAATCTCACCTTAGTGTTATGCGCTAACGCACAAGCAACATTAGCACTTCCGACGGCTTGTTTCGCACCAGATCTGTGAGAGATGGGGGAGAAGAGAGCTTGAGAAAACGCACAAGAACAAGAGAAATGCGCAGAGAAATCCCACGGTTTCGTTTTTTGCAGGTGCCATCGGTACAGATGTCAGCTTAGGTGTCGGAACAGCTGTCAGAATAAACGTCGGAAAGCCCATTCGCGCTGACGTCGGAATAGGCGTCGGAATATACGTCGAAAATTTAAAAATCAAATTTTAAAAAAAACTTTAGCGCCCCCCATACATACACACACATATACCGACGCCCGTCAGTGACGCCGGTAATGTGGCGCCGGAATTTAAGTGACCTCTTATAGTGAGTTGGGTGGAAAAAGTTGATTCATGATGGCCTCTCTCTCTCTCTCTCTCTCTCTCTCTCTCTCTCTCTCTCTCTCTCTCTGTCCATAGCATCGTATAGACAAGGTGGCGATAGACTTGCACCAAGCTTTTCTTTCTCTGACCTCATCTGAACCCAGTCTTAGTCATAGGCTATCCCATCATGTGGAGCACTTTTGTAGCATTATCTCGCATGTAGGAGCATGAATAAAACCCCATAAGTATGAAAATTTAGCTCTTGGAATAGATTGTTCCAAGTTGTCATGCATGAGGTAAGCGAATGCTACATCTCTAGTGCTATATGAACACCCCTTTTGTACTCATTTCAACCAAATAATCAAGTTCATTTTGTGCCTACACTCTAATAAATTTCCATCGAGCAGTTAGTGTTGTGATTAGCATGTCATTAGTACGACAACTCTCTTTTACAACCTCCCTAATCCTTCGGGGTGACTCTTGAGGTATGCCAAATGTGAGTCGAGAGTTAGCATGCAAGAGTTGACCAACATCTACTTGCATGCGGTAGAAGTGGAGAGCCAAATCACCCACCTCATTAACAAAATGCTAAGGACCTTGGCAATGGACAAAATAGCGTTATGGAGGTGGGTTGTGATTTCCCCACTGATGAGCAAGAATCCATGCTTGGCAATTACCTTGTGTGGATAAGGCCACGTGGACCAAAAGTTGTTACCTAGGGTCATTGCTCGTTTAAAAAAAAAACGAGCGCTAGCTTATTGTTGTGAGCTAGCGACCTTCTGGATAAGAATATTGTGAAGAAAATGGTAATGCCCAGTAATTCCGCATGTAGGGGGGGTGTAGCTCACTTGGTAGAGCGCTTGCATGGCATGCAAGAAGCACGGGGTTCGAGACCCCGCATCTCCACAGCAGTTTTGTGGCAGGCGGACTTTGTGACCTGCCTGGAGCTGGCTTACTCTTTTGTCCAGTTAGCCAGGGAATTTGCCTGCTGCAACAAGCTCCTTCCTGCTCGTCTTGCTAAAACTATTTGATGGAGTAAAACAAGCAGCAATGCAAGAGCCACACTCTTCCTGTCGCTTTGTCTGATTATCCAGCAGTTACAAAAGAGATGAGCCAGCCAGACATTCTTCATGGTGGGGGTCAATAAAGTTCAATCTTGCTCTTCATGCACCTATGCTCCACCCAAGCTTTGCATGGACAAGCTGCTAACGTTAACAAAAGCTAGCCATACTAGCGAGGCTCAATGTAGCAATACCCCATACACCGACCCGACCAGTAGATACTCGATGCCAAGCTGCTAGATTTGCACTATCAGTAGACGGCATGCAATGTGGCAACTGTGAGAAAAGAGAAGTCAATTTATGGGCATCGCAATGAGATCATACCAAACGCAAAAAGGATTCATACCACTTAAAGACTTGGAGAGAGCATAATGTGCCCAACAATCTCTTGCAGGATGTAACTTAATTAACACATTCATACCACTTAAAGACTTGGGGAGAGCATAATGTGCCCAACAATCTCTTGCAGGATGCAACTTAATTAACACATCCCATCAAAATTAGGGTTGTTTCATTTTCCAGCAACAACGGGAGGCCTTACATGCTGGTGTGTGTATCATGCATCTCTATACAATATCACAAAGATGTTCGAAATGCCTCAAACAGGATGTACCTACCTTATACAAAGCTAAAAGAATAATTCTACTCTTCATCAAGCCTTATATTTGAAGCATAACACTACTTATCATTCTCACCTCAACAAGGACTAAGAATGCAGTTAAATTATGACCCTTTTCATTCACCAAGGCCTTTGAAAAACTTTCAGCATTCTCCATGTAAGATGAAGTGGCCCCATCCATTGTTAATACAAAGAGAACACCCTCAATTACCTATTGAAACAACTTATTGATTACATCAACCTAAGTGTGAGACTAAGTGGAACAAAAACCGCAAAGAAAGGCCTCAAAAAATCATGAGTATGCCATATGAAGTAAATAGTACATATACACATAAACCTATACAAAAAGGAATGAGTAACATAATTTAGAGAGAGGCACAACAAAACCTACCTGTCCCTATCGTTGGGCACATGCCACGGGTTCTTGCATTGAGTCCCATGTCAAAAACCAAAGTCGAGAAGAGAGTCGGGTGATGGAGGGAAAGAAGCTCAGTGTGCAACAACTCATTGAATGTGTGAGAGTCGACACATCCTCGGCTTCTTTTTAGTTGAGGAGGGAATTCATACAACAAAGGCCTATCCTTCTGCCTCCTCAAGAATCCTACTGTCGAAGCATGTTAAATCCAGGCACATTTCTTTCAAAAGTGGAGTCAAGATTGATGCACCTGTGTGAGGAGGAAGTGAAGGAGAAATTGGAGGAAGACCCTTTAAATGCGGTGGTGTCATGTGACCCGCATATACATTTGTGTGTGTCTCTGGTTTAATAGGATCTTGTGACACATCAACACCTCAAAGATCTTTGGAAAAGCCCCTTGATTCTCTCGACTTCTCCAACATACAACACATGCAAGTAAAATCAGTACGCAAAATCATGATGTATGTTGATTAGTACTTCACAATTTGACCACTATCAACAGTGGGTTCATGTTCATATTCCAAGTCACCACACAAAGGTTTCTATTCTCTCAGCAAATGGTTTCATATGATTGTCTAGGTATTGATATGCGAGTCGATAATCTGTTGGCATTGCTGATATATTATGTTCTTGATGTCTTGAGAGTCAACTCATTTGTGGGGAATTTTAGATTGAGGATTAAGCTAAATAACTTGCAAGAAGCATCAGGTGGCTCGCTTATTTCTATCAATGATTTTGTGCAAAATCACCTAGTTTACACACATTCAAGTCTGCATCAATAAATTTATCATGTTCTTTATACCATTCTTTGCCTACATATGCAAAAAAGAGCAACACTTTTTGGACATTCCCATGATGTCGATATGTGTGTCGCAAATATCGACTGTGATATTGATACAAATATCGATGCAATTACTAACTATGATATCGATGCTCCACGAGGGCAAAAAAATTTCAAATTAGGTTGTGAGCTCATTTTGAGCTATTCGCGGTAAGAAGCAAATCCACTTTCTCCAAGTTTGGCATAGATAAGCTTCACCTCTCTCTCTCTCTCTCTCTCTCTCTCTCTCTCTCTCTCTCTCTCTCTCTCTCTCTCTCTCTCTCTCTCTCTCTCTCTCTCTCTCTCTCTCTCTCGTGCAATTGTGCACAAAGAAAGACGCATACACACAGTGAATATCCACACATACATAATGTAGATCTGTATACACATAATCAAATACAAGTACGTATGTACACAAAATTTAGAAAATTTTAGAATTTTTTATAAATGTTAAATTAGGAAAATGAATTAAAATATCAAGGATTTTTATTATTTTTTTGTTAATTAATTGTAGTTGTTTTGAGTATTAATGTAAAATTAAAGACTTAGATTTAATTTAGATTATAAATTTAAAATTTATGATTATTTTTTTGTTTAATATTTAAGATATAAATTTTATTTTGTTATCAATTTGTGAAGTTTAAAGATTGCATTTAAATTTAGGGTTTATACTTTTAAGTTTTAATTTAAATGTTTGATTTATGTTTTTAAATTTTATTTAAATAAAAACTTTATATTTTACTTAGATAAAAACCTTAAAATTTCTATTTATAATTTAAAGTTACGTTTAAGTTTATAGTTTGTGCGAAGTTTGAATATAGAGTTTAAATTTTATGTTCTATTAATTACAATTAGGTTTAAGTTTTGCTTAGACTTAACATTTTGATTAAATTTATATTTTGAATCAATCATTTAAATTGAATGTTTAGGGTTTAGGGTTTAGATATGTGCTCAGCACAAACGACAAGATGACAAGCCATTTTTGAAGTCGATATATTTTTTCTAGAAAGAATATATACGGCTTGCCCAAACCATCAATAGACAAGTGGACAAGTTATATACTAAGTGGCAATCACATATGGCAAAAGTTTGTAAGCCATTTTTGAAGTCTTAAAAAATGCAAACAGGCTGCAGAAATTATGTGTGCACCTTCCATTTGTGCTTGCCACTTTGCATATATATATATATATATATATATATATATATATATATATATATATATATATATATATATATATATATATATATATATATATATATATATATATATATATATATATATATATATATATACACACACACATATGGTTTGTCCTTGTACCTATTGGTAGTTTGAGCAAGATGACAAATAGAAATGACAAGTGTACAAGCCGCTTTGAAGTCTATTTGCATGTAGAAGAGAAAAGACGCAAACGGACTTTAGAAATGGCTTGGACACTTTCATGTTGATATAGCTCTCTGTTTTTAATATAGCTTGTCCACTTGCATGTTGATGTTTGGTATGCAAAGCGACCAACACCAATAACAAGATAATGCAGTTTAAAATCCTATTTTTTATGTCAATAATAATGCATATGAATTTCCCAAACCATCAATAGGTAATTGGGCAAGCCATATACAAAGAAACAATCACAAATGGCAAGTGTGCAAGCCGTTTTTGAAGTTCGTTTGTATTTTTCTCTTAAAAATGCAAACGAACTTCGTATATGACTTGCCCTCTTGCCATTTGAGCTCGATGCTTTGCATATGGATTATCAAATTATTTCTTGATGGTTTAGACAAGTCGTACACAAAGTAGTTAGCAAAAAAATTAAGATCGAAAGCCATTTTTGAAGTTAGTTTGTGTCTTTTCTCAAAAAAACATATAGAGACTTCAGAAACAGCTTGCTATCTTTTCATTTATGCTAAAAGAATGCATACGCTCGCTCAAACCATCAATAGACAAATGGACAAGATGTATGCAAAGCAACAAACACATATGTTGAGCCATGTGCAAAGCGGCAAGCAGAAAGGTAAGTGTGTAAGTTGTTTTTTAAGTTTTTTTGTGTTGAAAAAAAAGGCAAACAGAAATTAGAAACGGCTTTCACACTTACCATTTGTGCTTACTACTTCATATATACCTTGTACACTTGCCTATTGTTGTGTTTGGGCAAGCCATATGCATTCTTATTTGTACAAACGGCAAGAGGGCAAGTCATTTTTGGATTTTATTTTCATTTTATCTCTTAAACATAAACGAACTTCAAAAATGGGTTACTCTTTTATAGTTTGTGCTTTCTGCTTCACATATGACTTTGCCAAATCAACAATAGGCAAGTGGACAAGGTATATATGAAGTGGCAAGCACAAATGGCAAGTGCACAAGCCAAAGCTAAAGTCCATATCCATAAGAACAAATGGTAAGTATGCAAGATGTTTTTGAAGTTTGTTTATGCTTTTTCCTCTAAAAGCATAAAAAGACTTCAAAAATGGCTTGTCCTTTTGCCGTTTATACTTTCCACTTTGTATACGGCTTACCCATTGATGGTTTAAGCAAGCCATATGCATTCTTGTTAACACAAGTGGCAAGAGACCAAGCCATTTTTGAAGTTCATTTGCATTTTTTCTCTTAAAATCACGTACAGATTTCCAAAATAGCTTGTCCTCTTTCCATTTGTGCTAATAATAATGCATGTGGCTTGCACAAATCCTCAATGGAAAAATGGGTAAGTTGTATATGAAGAAACAAACACATTTGGCAAGTTGTGTGCAAAAATGTCGAGCCATGTGCAAAGCAACAAGAAGAAATGGTGAGTGTGCAAGCCGTCTTTTAAGTTTGTTTTGTGATTATTGCTTTAATTGTGTTCATATCATTTAATCTATACAATTACTTCAAAGTTTTATATCTACATTAGTTCTTTAATTATTTTTATTACAAATTCATATGAGCTTTTATTTATTGAATGTCAAGATTTTCTTTTATTTTTAGGTACGTAGACATATATTCATTAATATTACTAAGACAGTTTAGTTAGATTATGTATATACTCTATAAATATACGTTACATAAATAGACATAAATTCATTAATATTACTAAGACCAATTTAGTTAGATTATGTATATACTCTATAAATATACGATAATCATGCTAACATTTTTACATAGCACTAGGTTGGTAATGGGACACTTTTATGTCCTGTTAAGTCACCATTTTCCTTGAATTATGTCAAGAGTTTAAAAATATATTTTGAGGTGCTATCTGTCTAGAAAGTTGTCTCATGAGCTGAAAAAAACTTGACTTTTTTTTGGAATATCAATTCCATCTTTAACCTTGTCCTTGCACAACATTTCACAACCTAAACTGTGTGAAAAAACGGGTCTTGTTTTTGACTTTTTTCAACTTTTTGCAACTATACCACTCTAGAATTCATGTTTGTGAGGTCTATAATGCTAGAGAACTATCTTTAGTAGTCCTCAACATGTCCTGATGCTTCTAGGGAGAAATAAATGTTAAAGTTGTAAGTTATGACCAAATTACAAAAATTGTCAAATCCTGTTTTTAAGCCAATTTTAGCTCTTCTATGATTTTTTTGGTGGCTTTCATGATATCCAAATGCAGTTTTGATTTTCTATGTTGCATATTGTAACATAAAGATAATATTCCTTGAAGTTTGGGACACTTAATACCCTATTTTGCATACTAGACAACGATGGTTGATTTTTTCAATTATAGAAGAAAACGAAACATTCTAGTATATCAAGTATAGCTTTTTCAATATTGTTAGTTTCTTGTGACAACTACATGCATTTTGTAGGTAGTAACCATATCTAGTAATAAGAATCAAATTTGGCTAGATATTGAATAGTTTCTATGGGATTCTACAACTCATAATGTTGAACCCAGTTTTTTCATGTTTGCTGTATGTAGCACTTCATCTTTGTCCCCAAGATTCCCCTTGGTAAGAGATGTATTATTCTTTTGACATGCTCCATGGCTCCTTATGAACCTAAAGGACAATAGGGAACTAAGAAAACATGCATATATTATTTGTATTGAGCGTGGCTATAGAAACTTTGATGATAGGTTTGCAGAATGGTAAAAATTCAACTTTTTTGTACCTATTTCTTTTGGCAAAACAAAAAATAGTGAGTGAGAAGAAATCATATGTTCTGATCACCAACACATTGAAGTTAACTAGGGAATTTATCTCAAGTCCTACAAAAATCCCTAATCTTATTTTTATGCAACAAAACGTAAGAAATGACTGTTTTAGTGAAAATGTACTGGTCCATCAACTTTGGAGGCTTGGTGTGACCAAAATATGAGAAATTTTACAAGTTTCTTATTTTTTACATGTGTAGTAGGCCTTGAACTATAACCTCATGAAAGGATTTTACAAAATGAGTGGATCTACTATGGTTTTGGAGGTTTTTTTCAAAACCATGAAAGGACACTTTTATGTCCTGTTAGGTTACCAACCTAGTGATAGGGTGAACAAGTAATGTTTTCTTTGACTTTCTTAAGTACCCATGCTTACTGTACCAGTACATATCATACTTTAATTTGCAACAAAGTAAGAAAATTATCAACAAATGAAAATGAGAAAAATGTTAATACTGAATTCAAAAATTAAAAACATATTACCATAAGCTCTATCAGTACTAGCTTTTTTATTGAAGATTATAGAAATTATTAAGAAAGATTACTATATGTTTAATATCTTTTTCCTTTCAATATCTTTTTTAATTTTTTGTATAAAAAGACAAGGAAGTCTACTTTGGGATATGTAACTAATTATGACAAAAATTATTACTTTAATAATTTGTACAATATATAGATTTGGAAGTGCCTAGAAAGTGTAGACTATCCTAATTTAGTTTATAGTAATGTTTACTCTACTTTCTTATAGCAACTTAAGGCAAGAATGATTGGTTACTTGATAATATTCTCATTGCTATGTTCTTCTAGCTTGAAGCTCGGAGGGAATTCTTGAAACGTTACTTCTTAATTTGTCTCCCATTGGTGCATCTTTTAACACATTTTTTATCATGCCAAATGGATTTTGTATTAGCTATCAAAAGTAATGAGCTTTTTCTATTTTCCAAAGATAGTCATTTTTTCTTTATTTTGTAATGTACTTTGTGCATCAATAAGAGAAATAAAATGTATGATTATCAACAACCTCTGGAAAGAGGACCTTTTTAAAGATGATGAAAACCCTAAGGTAAATTTGTAAAATAGTACATTTGCAAGCACATAGTTTAAGTGAGTGAAACTTTTTTCCTTTAATTAATTTGAGGGTTTTTTGCACAGATTGATATTGTGGATCCTGTTCAGTTTCTAGGAAGAGGAAAGGGATCCAAGCCTTTGGATTTGAAAAGGGATCAAAGTTTGGTCCATTACATTGGGAACCTCAACAAGGAGACAATAGATATCTACCATAGGAATCTTTCCCAATCACCCACTCTCTCATACTTACACTTATGGATCTATCAAGGGTGGTAAGTTCACATACAATACAACTTGGGAGTGGGCAAAATTATACTACTTGAAAACCAAGAAGCCAATAGAGTTTTTGGATAGCTTGATCGAGGATTTATGGGCTCAAGAAGTACATACTATGGCCGCCTATGGCTAGTTATGTTATTGCCTCCTTGGGTGACATAGACAAGAAGTGGCAGGGTTACAAGAAAGAAGTTACTTGAAGTGGAGGGGAAAAATTGCAAAGTCTAATGTTGGCTCAAGCAGCCACCAGGATTGATCCTTGTATTATCTCCCATTTGCAATCTTGCCTCTATCGAGTGGAAACCCATTATCGTAAAGAACTTTCACTTGCAGATGACCTATTGTAGCATTTTTCTTTTTTTGTATACAATGTTGCGTAGAGCTTTCACCTACAAATGCAATGGAATAGACAACGCTCCGAACAAACCATTTGCAAGAGAGTTACGAGCTTGAGAAGAAAGAGAAGAATACACAATGCTGCTTGAGAAGAAAGAGGAGAATACATAGTGCTCACTAAACTTTTTTTATGTTCATTATCCCCAAAAAAAATCCTGACAATTCTCTTACAAAGATTGTCTTTTATACCTTAGCCATACGGTTTTAGGTCAAAAAAGGAAAACATGCTAATTCTTTTACAGCTTAGGATTCACTTATACAATCTAGAAGCATTCAGCCCCGCTTAGTTTGACTCATGCTTACATAATTCCTTAGGTGCTTGGCTTGGGAATCAATAAATTACAAAAGCATGTAGCTATAAATAGATTGCTCAAAAGAATGAAAAATTACATTACAGGCTGATACAAAGGCTCATAGGTTAGCTATGCAACTAGCAATCTTCCTTAAGTGCTAATCAAACAACCATTGCAACACACAAGTAAAACTAAGTCAAAATTTGTGATGCTCCCAGATCTTAAAGATTACAATAGAACAGATTTTGAGCTTTTAATTCATCATCAAAGCTTTTTTGCACGTATTGTGTCTCTCAAAGGGTGTAGCAATAAAACATAAGAATGAATACATAGTATATCATGTCCCACCACGATATTTCTTTGAGTAATCTGTTCTTGTGTCTATTCAATATTTTGAGAAAAGGTTGTTGATGGTTCAGTACGGAACTTTGGTTGGAAATCTACAAAAAATTTCCATGTTGAAGGAACGTATATAGACCCAAGTATTCAAAGGTCATTTTTTTACCGATATTAGTAACTTCAATTCCGCATCAAGAATATATTTTGCATGCATTCAAGAGGCAATGTATATAAGCATGCCAACAACTGCATCTACATCCAAGAGAAGAGTTGTCATCTTCTTTATTTTGCATATTTCTTATTTCTCCAAATGGATTTTGTATTTTTTGTCAAAAGCATCCCCTCACACAAGCTCGTATAATATTAACGCTATTTGGAGAAATGAACACTAGGGTAGAGTAATTTGAACGAGTAACTACACTACTTGGCTCCATTTAATAGCCTCTTTTTTTTAAAAAAAAATTATATACATATATACATTAATGCATAAAAAAGTAAAAGGTATTCCTAATGGCTTCAAAAAACATCAAAGGGTCAAAAACTCAAAAATTCCAAAATATTAGGTTTAGTGTTTTCCCACCTAAAAATGGTAGGACTATACTAAACCTACATAGAGAGTCCTATTGATATGATTTCACAACCTTACATAGCGCAAAGAAACTCTATCTACATAGTGCAAGGAAATTCTAAAGAGAAGGAAATGCTAAAAGAAAGGTAATGGAGAAGAATCACTTGACCACTTCTTTTATATAGAGATGAGAAATCTTTTGAATTTCCATTTTAATGGGCTTTTCATTTCCTATGACTTTTCATTTTTATGGTCCTTTTTGTTTCCTATACTTACCCTTCACTTATGTGGTTGAAATTTTTTGAAAGCACTACAAGAGGTTATGTGCACTTGTGACAGCGGCTGTAGCGACAAAAATACAATGGGGTGTTTTATCCCCCAGCGTCATTAATAGCGTCGCACTGGGAACGTCGCTATAAATGTCGCTATTAGCATCACTATATGCATCTCTAAATAGCAACACTTATAGCGACACTCATAGTGATGCATACAGTTCCTAATTTAGTGACATTGTAGAACCTTATATAAAGACGTCTATAGCGATGCCCGAGAATAAAAAAACTTGGGTGGTAGGGCAATGAATGCCCTGCCACCCATCAACCATATTGAACATTGTTTCTAGAATAAAAATGCAAAACTAACAAAAGTATTTCGACGAAAGTGAATTGACAAAATTATACACATCATAGGCAAAATCACTTGATTGTTAAGCTTTGACCAAAATGTAATAGTTGCAACTTTATTATTTTTTATTGAGTAAATACATCGTTGACCAATAGTTACAAAAATGACGTACACACATCATTTCATTATGCATGCTATGACAAAAGAAAACTAGTGCTATCTGGCTACGGCTAGATTGACGTCGTCTAATGAGACATCTCATCGCGTCCAAGCGGCGTATATCTGTCGGATTTTGCAGACGTACACACGTCATCTCATTATGCATGCTATGACAAAAGAAAACTAGTGCTATCTGGCTACGGCTAGATTGACTTCGTCTAATGAGACATCTCATCGCGTCCAAGCGGTGTATATCTGTCGGATTTTGCAGAAAAAACAATAAAAAATTTAAGTATAAGCATATAATTACAAAACAATCTTTTTTGTAGCTTATCATTAAAATACAACATATGTAAGAGAGTAAAGTGAAACACAAACCATGCCAGAGCGAGAACTGAGAATGTCCATAAGGGCGTTTAAGCCCTTTCTGCCCGCATGCTTGCACTCATACGGTGTGGGATCACATCCTGTCTCATTGACCACTGTTCAAAACATACAAAGAATACGTTATGTTAGAATTTAAAATTACAATTAGCCATAACTACCAAACCTAAAGGGAAATGCAAAAACACTTACAAAATCGGCCTCAAATGATGCCACCCGCCGCTCCCCAAGTGGTGCAAGCTCCCTCCCTCTACTCGCGCTTTGGTTGCCTCCTTTTGTTGTTGCCACTTATCAAGATTCTCATGTGCTGCTCGCTTTGCATTCTTCCAATCTTCTTTGGCTAGCCAATCTGGCATGTTCCACCCATGCTTTATCGCTTTTTGCACTTTAGAACGCTTGTGCTTGCAATACTATTTGCGCATCCGCACCTTCATCAGGTCTTCATTGAAGCACTCATTCTGACTTGACACGGGAAACTTGTCATGCAGCATGCTGATGACTCTGTCTTTTAATTCATTTGGCACGTCACTCCAGGTGTTGCCGCCACTAATGTCGACCGAGTACGGCAAGCCCTCTCGCCTGTGACGCGTGAACCTGGGGGTCTCGACAGGGGTCTCGAGTGGCATCTTGAGTGGCGTCTCGATGGGGGTACGGATGACAGGTGTCTCCACTGGACTCTGGGCCCCGAAGCGAGGAGTGTCAAACTGGGGTGACTCTCAGAGGAGTAGCGAGTGGTATGTAGCCAGGAACAGCCGATAGTCGCACAAAACCTGGAGTAGATGGCGATGCCATGGCTGGTGTGGGGGCGGGCAAAGAAGGGGAAGGTAAGGAGCCACGTCGATTACGAGGTAGTGTCTAAGCATCAGCGGCGACATCTCCACAGCAACCGTTTTCGCTACCACTAGAGCATCGGTGCTTAGAAGAGTATGTAGATTGTCTAGTCGACATCGAACTCTCGGAGCGTGCTGATCGCTCCGAAACAGAGGGAGACGTTGAAAGAGTGGAACGACGTGACGGTGCTCCAGCGTGATGATGCTCCTCGTACCACCTCCTCTGCTTGGGTGACAAGGAATAAAGGAATTGATCATCATCCGTACTTGCATTAAATACACGAACATTAAATCTTAATGATGAATGGAGAAGAAAATTTGAACAAGTTATAATTTGATTAATCACAATTTAAATTTCTCAAGTAGAGCATATAGACAAGAATGGACAAAACTCCACGTGAATACAATATATATTATAAAGAGGAACAAAATTGCTCAAATACAATGTTTATGGCTTTAAGAGGTCTCTCTCTCATCCTTGCATAACTCAGCATAACTCCCTATGCCTATATAGAGGTCTCCATTTAGGCAAATGTCCTTCGTTTCATTTTGTAGGTCCTCCGCATGCATCACATAGAGAGTAGCAGTGCCAGGCTTGTCTGGCACCACCTCTTCAGCTTCCAAATCAGCATCCTCTTTGATCTCCTCCTCTGATGTCACTGTGATTGGCACATGGAAGCCCTCATACGTATGTGCACTATGAGGGGCTACCTCTATGACATTACCACCAGTTTGGTGTAGACTTTGTAGGATGAAATACCACCTGCAAGAGCCACATAACTTACGTGAGTGCTTCCAGACCACTAGTCCTCTAAAATTGGATGTTAAATATTTACAGACTTACTTGCTCACAATGCTCGAGTAGTACGAATGTGTCTCGAAGGTCGGTCCATTTTTTAGCTAAATCCACCTCAAGGAAACCTGAATCTCCTCTGCGCACAGTAGCATTGTGACCCTCCATGTTTATCTTGAACCATTGCACGTCGAATAGATCCACAAAAAATCATCTATAATTGATCCTCAAAATCCCTTGTAGCGTGCCAAAGTAAGTGAGTTCCACCACCACAGGATCTGCATCAGAGGACCTTCATCGACTAGATTGTTCAAATTTTGCCATGATTCCACAATCTTGTGTAAAATGCTTTTTTTCGATCCATTCCACCCTAAAATGTCAACCTTTACACCATGATGCCATGTATGGCTATCCAAACATCTAAAAAGCCACGAGTCGTACATTACAAACTTACCTTGGTCGTGCAACCCCGAGAGTACTCCCACTCCTCCTCACTCACTTGACGCCGCACTATTGTGCACTTTTCAATTGGTTGTGCAACCATCTTAAGCTCATGAATGTTGGTAGGCTTGCAAGACCCGTCGGATAATGCATCGATGGTCGTCTTCCCCATCTCCACTTGATTTTTGTTCTTTGACGCTCTTGCTTTGCATCCTCGTATTGTGAAATCCACTTTTGCATCACTGGATTGTGAAGCATGCAAAATCCATTGATTTTAGCCTCTAGATCTTTTGTCATTCTTTTCTCAACACCAAGATTGCACATGACAATCCTAGATATGCGCTCATCATCTATGGTTTTCCATAGAGTGTCTCGGGCTTTATCAAATCCGTCTAGCTACTCTCCAATGTAAACTAGGGACTCTGATACCATCCAATCTTCTATCATGCTATCCTCCGGACGTGCCTTCTAACGCACATATCCCTTAAGCATTTTCATGAAACGTTCTAAAAAGAACATCCATCTAGAATGCATTGTGCCAGCTATTTCCACCTCATCAACTATGTGAACAAGAAGATGCACTTGAATGGTTAGCATGGTAGTAGGAAAGTGTTTCTCAAACATGCATACAACCTCTGTAGCGTTTAGTTTGGCGGATGGTATGGAATCTACATGGATCTCCTTTTGTGAGATCCATTGCACCAACTTCGCAAGTTTGTAGATTGTGGTACGGGCGTCAGGAGACAAACATTCCCCAATGGCCACCGGTAAAATAAACTGCAAAACACATCTAGCAATGATATTAAAGTCCACACACAGATATGTTACACAATTCCCACTATGATATATTCCACTTCAGACATACCTGACACATTTTATGACAGTCGTGTGACTTCAAACCAGTAAGCTTCCCTTCTTTAGTGAAACATGTTTGGAGTGAGTGCATTACACCAGTGGACATTCGCACGGATCAAATGATCTCTTTTACTTTGCATTCTTGGCCTCCTGTCAAAATCCATGGTGCTTTAGGGAGTTTTATTGATCCATCGAGTGCTATCTGCTGCCAATATTTCTCCATACAATGCACATTTCTAAGGTCAATTCTAGCCCCCAAAGTATCTTTCTTGCTGATGAGATGGTCCCATAGTAGATTACCCACATTCTTGAATATGTGCATTGAAGCGAGCAAGTGATTGATCATGAGTCTGGGCCAATATGGTAACTCGTACCATAGAGAGAGTCTCTTCATCCCTGGGGGCAAACCGTCATCACACATCTCCTTTTGCTCTAACCATGCTCGGGCAGACATCCTTGGTGGCTCTCTTCCCAAAAAACCATCGTGTAACTTGTGATTCTCTGGAAAATGCACTTGATGAACTTCGTAGGTTTGCTTCTTCAGTGAGGGCGCCCAACATGCATTAAGTCTAGGTTCACATGTGACACATGCTCTGTATTCGCTTGTTTGAAGCCCTGCATGTATACACATGAAAATAGACAAACTTGAGAAAAACCAAGGTTTATAGTAGTTTGAGTATATATCACCTGAGCATTCTGTTAGTCCAGGATAGTCATGCATGGTCCACATTAGAATGCCTCTGTTCAAAGCATTGCATCGACATGTGTGTCGGCTCATATCCACCACTTCTATGCCAATCCACAATTGTTGTAGCTCTTCCAATAGTGGACAAAGATACACATCCATATTCTTCACTTTAGAGAGGGAGAGGAATCAGAAGACTCAAAATCTTAGGAGTAGCCTTTGTATCTGAGATGTTTTCCTAAATGATGCACCAATCACACACACTAATTTCCATTTTGGAGATTTTGGATGTACATCCAAAAACAAATCACGTACATGCCCATATGATGTAGCCCAATCATTTTTCTTGCCTCGTACATCTAATTGGGATAGCAACCTATTCATCGTTGCATGAGCAAGTCGTATTCCCTGCTTTGATATGGTGTACCCAAGTGGGCCTAGCCAACCCCCTAGCTACATCCTATTCAACATGATTGTTTGTCGCTTCTATATTGTCAACCTTTCCATCCCCAAAGCCAAGTCCATTGTTGTATGATCGTTCCCCCCAACTAAGGCATTGGAACAGTCCCAAATTGAGTCCATTCTTAGTCAAAAATATATTTTTAAAAAGTCCATGTTTTTCTCCTAAAGGGGACATGTGTGGAGTGTGTGGGTGATGTGTCCCATTGTAACTACCTATGCTAATATAAAGGCCTGCCTTTCAAGTCTAAGACATACTATTCTTGCATGTGGCATGTGTGTCAATGTACCATTGTGACTCTTTTACCACAAGATGCATCACTACATTGAAGAATATTTTGCTCAATCTAACAACCTCGTCAGCAATATCATTAAAATTTAGTTAATCCAATTAATTACAACAACAATAATATTCTATTTGTACACATAGATGGTCTTGTTGTGGTTCCTTCCATCAACTAAGGTTATAAAATGTCATGAACTCATTTGTAGGGCTTAAAATTTATTGAACTTACAATTTGGTGAATATTTTCTTACTTTTGTCCTCTTTCCATGACTCATTTGTATTTTTCTAGTTATTAATTACAATAAATCTAGTCAACATCATTACCTTTATTATGTTTACCACATTTTTAAGGCAATAGAATTGTATGTCTTGAATGAAAGTCATCAATTGCTTTTGATGATGATGTTTATTTCTTTTTTGAACAGCTTTTAGCTTTTAATGGTTCACAAAGAACTATATAGAACATATTGTGGAATGCCTCTCTTTTTTAGCTTACTATGAGCATACGTTTTGAGCTTACTATGAACATACCATTAAGGACACAAGAAAGTAAAGACAAGTGGTCAGGTAATCTCTCTCCTTATTTTAGTTTATTTTGTTTTTGCAGAGTCATTTTGAAAGCTTCAATCATGATACACTAACAAAAAAGATATCAAATTTTATGGTAGTGTCTTCCCTTGCACGTGTAGTCAAATATACAGACTAGCCCACTCCCAAATGCATCAATTGATTGCATTCAAAAGAAAATTGCAATGACAAACTCAAATTAGGTGGATTCCTTATCAATTTGAATACTAGCTTCAGAGAACCTCCACGTTTATCATTTCTAGGTGCATTACAATAATATGCATTTACCAACAATATTAGAATTTTCTTTGATAACTTATTTCTCTTTATAAACCTAAATGCCATATACAATGTGCCATCCTAGTAATTGTTATATTTCCTTATTTATCTTAAGATCTCCACATTATACGCCATCTCTTACAAAATCTTTTTATACGGCAATCCTATAGTTTTAATATACTCATTTGATAAATGCTCATTTTATTTGATTTCTTCTAAGTGGTTCTCTTTGAGAATATGCCTAAGGTGCTACACTTAAGAATTTTTGCAACAAGGGAGAATATCATAGACTCTTTTAAAAGACATGGCTCTTTTACTTGCTTGCATTCTCTAATGAGCTTTTCAAATCAACCATCTCTAACGTCGTGGCTTATACTTGCACTGAATCAAATTTCTATTGAGATGGTTTGTCATTAAGATATACAACTACTCACAGGAGCTAGCATGTAGTTGGATAAAATATACTTTAATTTGATATCACAAATGGTTTGTCTTTGATGCATTGCCTACTCCATTGGTCATGTGCACATAGATTCTCGATTTAGACACTGTATAAATGCTCATCCGGTGTATATTCATTGATTAAGGCAGCACCAATTTACTATGTAGATATGTTGATTCATGCAACATGAGCGCAGATTTTTCAATTTAGGAAGCACACCAACAAACAACAGATTCACTAGTTTAAATGATATTATTGCATATTTTTTGGTTTAGGTAGTAGATTTCATTGGTGTTGATTCACCAACTTAGGCAACACCAATCACAAAATCATGCTATAGTGGTTGGCCATCACTATCCCTAGTATGATTTTGGAGTTGCATCTGATTTGGTTTATGATGATTAGTTTTCGATAGTGTTTTTGAAATTGGACTTGAAATTTATGAGAATTGATATTGAAAGAAGATTGTGACCAATGATATCCTAATCCATTAGGATATGGCATATACTGCATATTTTTGTGGTATGAGACAATAGAATATGCAGTATGTGGATGACAAAAGGCATAAGAAAATTAATTCGTTTGAATAGACAAATTTTTGTTTTTGTACATGATATTTCTAATGCACATAATTTTAACCATTATTTTTTGCAAGTATAATTTGCAAATTCTTACCTTAGCAATGGAGGACAGTTGCTTCCTAATGGAGAGGTATGTAATGGAATTTACATATAACTATGTATTGCAGCTAGCAGGTTGCAAAAAGAATAAGTGAGCTATGAACTATGCAAAAGGATAGTAGGTTTATGGGCATTTCCTTTATTAAAGTGCTTGTAATGAGCTATGGTCACTTCATCTCTGGGTGGGTAGTTTGTAATCATTTTTTAGAATTCAAGAAATATACAAGTAAATACGTGCAAGAGAAAAATGATCACTCTTGCATAGGGGGAGATTATACCCAGTGTTTGTTTTCATCTTCTCTTCTCTCACCTCTCCTCCCTCGATGCCTGTGTAGCACTCTGCTCAAAGTGGTGCAAAAGCATGTTCTCTTCTCTCTTTCTCTCTCTCTCACTCTTTGTCTCTCTCATATCAGTCTTGCTATGGACTTCGTGTGCACACAGTCTTTTAGGTATGTGGATCTATTGATTTTATCGTCTATCACGTGCTATTTTTGTATCTCATCTGTAGCATTACTTTGTTGATAAAAGTAGAGTCCAAGTCTTGGTACAATTCTCTTTTCCAAGCAACTAAAGAGAATTGGAATGAGCTTAAGGCATAATGCTTGAAGCGCTTTGGAGGAGGCACTACCTCTGAAAACTATGGCAAAAATTGAGGGAGTTGGAGCAGGGGGTCTGCTAGAGTATGCCACTTATGAATCCAAGTTTATGGATCTATGGGAGAAATGGGTTGCCTCACTAGAGGAAGGTAAAGGAGTGCTTGATTTCTCAAGAAGGATTGTTTTATTACTGACATGTGGTCACCACTTAAGGAGAAGGTGAAGGGGAGATTCCCTACAACATACGACTTGGTAGTGGAGATCCCATGCCTTAATGACAAGAAGATCACAAGAGGCATCATAAGAGTAGCAAGACCTTTTGAGCTGCATCACTACTCAACAAGAGAATCTATCTATATAGTTGGTGCAGCAAGCACAAGAACGCAACCATAATCCAAAGCAAGGAAGAGGACAGAGAAGGCAAAACAAAGATTATTATTTCTAAAATTTTCAATAATATGGTCAAGATATGAATTATTATCCACACACTAGGAGGCAAAAATTTAATACGGAAGCAAGGCAAAATCAACTCTCACCATCAAGAGCAAGGCCACTACCACCTAGACAACCACCAAAGGTATCACCCATCCACATCCTACAACCATACCACCACCATCATAGACAATAATTCCACACTTACCCCCACCACAAGCTAGCAACCAAGCAGTGAGTGTCATCAATCTTGACGGTAAGGGCAAGATGAAAGTGAAGGAACACATAAAGAAGTGACAAAAGGGAATACCGAGGTAGAAAAGGTAGACACCATGTGATTAAAGTGTGAGAGGCATGGTGAAGCTTCCCAAAAGGAATAAAATAGGAAGACCAAGGGAGATTCTAACAAAAGACTAACATAAAATTGACATTGTAGATTTTTCTCTAGGTGAATTTTCTATGCTGTATGATTTGGTTCAAGATATCTCACCGTAGGTCCCAAAAATTACCTCACCCTGTTGCTCCACCTTACACCTAGGGTGAGGAGGTAGTGGACAAAGATGGTCAGCACAAGACAACCAAAGACAAAGATAGCTCGGATTATCTCTAGCAGGAATCTAGACCACATACTAACCTGTGATGGATGCCCGCTTCAAAGGGCAACACATTTCCAATATCTACACAATCAAGCATCGACTCTTGCATAATCACTCATAAAAGGTTTACAATTGCAGGTCGGTGCACTCTAAAGTTCTATGTTTGCAATTCATGGTCCACACTAAAGCAAAGATCATCCTAAAGAGCATATGTGTTTTTCTTTTCAAGTTTTTATTCCTTCAAACTTGCTTTGCAATTGCGATAGCTTCATGGAAGTGACGACCATGTTGTTTGAACATAAAACTCTCATCGCTTCCATGGAAATATCCCTTGGATGGCAAATGGTGCAAAGAAAACAAATGGGATTCATCCATGACGGGGTAAACTTGAAACTTACATCGAAAAAAAAGCTTAAGAGACTCGTTGTATTTCTCAAGGTCTTGTTTGAGTAGACATTAAAAGAAAATAGGAACTAAGGGATTATAGCTCAATGAACCTAATGCAAATTTCAGATTAAAAATTTACCAAGAAGATTTGACGTAGATAGCCCTAGCATAACATAGAAGTTTTCAATGTGAACTTTGTTTTACATGTTTGGAAAGGCCAGCATAAGTGTTTACCTATTGGATGCAATGGGGGATGGTCCTTTTTGGCTAGGATTGATAACCGTTGGTCTAAGTTTTGAGCTCGGGTTCATTCAATGTCCTAGAAATGGGATCCGGGATGGGAGTGAGTCCCGACCGGGTGGTGAGACCAGCGGATGCGTCTCGAAATTGGTCTAGTATGGGTAGACCTGATATCAACAAAAAAGGAGAAAGGAAAAGGGATTCATGAAGGGATCAGATAAGGCAGGAGTATGTGATTTAATTAAGGAACTCTTCTTATTTTTTGGTAAAGAGGAACCTTGGAAAGGCTAGGAACCTAAATGGGCTATCTCACAATTGTCCTCATTAGTCGATCTTTGCTCTACTTCTCAAAATATCTATTTAAAAGGAAATTAAGGTAGATTACTTGTAACCCTTTCCAAAACAATGTAAAGAAAAATAAGAATTAGAATCTATGGAAAGTCGCCGCCTCCACGCATGGTCGAGGAAACAGGATACCTGAGTCCTGGGATGAGGATAGGGATATGCCTGGAGAAGTATAATTTGTGATTGCTTAAAAGATAACTAGATAACTTTAATAATACTGAAGGAAAAAGTAAAATATTCTAAAAAGGAAAAAGGTGGAAACGACCTTATAAATGCACACTTACAAGGGTATGCAACAAATTGCATGCTTCTTGAAATGTATTCTCGGTTCAACATGGTTGAAATACTTTTTTCCTAGTATCATAGTACTACCTTGAAAGGGTGCATTTACCAAATGGTTCGGTGGGAGGGTGGATTCCAGAGGGTTAAGTTGTTGGCTAGAAATTTGAACCCAATTTTACATTGTCATTAAGTTAAGTCAATAATGGGGAAAAGGGATTCTGACCTACGGAGTGGGGATCAAACTTGGGAAAGAGAGAGTTGTATATTATTAAAGGCACTCATCTTAGGGGAATGCACTAATGGATGCATTGGGTCATAACGGAGGGAAAAGCGGTGACCTTGAACCAAGGTTGAAATTAGAGGACTCTCACCAGCTGACCCTGAAAGGTAGAGTTCAAATCTATTCTGATACTTTTGTTTTGAAAGTTGAATCAATAAGAGAAAGATATTTTGGGGATAAGGGCTCCATATGAGAAAAAGTGAATATTATCATCATCTTGAGTTGGCACTGAAGATCAAGAGGAGTCATGTCTTGGTGTTGATCTCAAGCGGAAGGGATGTCAGGAATCGTGGTGTACCCATTTGAAGGTCGTGTACCCGTGATCCTTGACATGGCCCTCGCAAGGGCTATGATACCACTTGTGAGGGCCATGTCAAGGACCACCAACTGCACCACCTTTAAATGAGTACACCACGATTCCTGACATCCCTCCCGCTTGAGATCGACACCAAGATAGGACTCCTCCTGCTCTTTGATGCCAACTCAAGGGGGTGATAACATTCAATTTTTCTCATATGGAACCCTTAACCTCGAAATATCTCTCTCTTATCGATTCAACTTTCAAAACAAAGCCATCAGACTAAATTTGAGCTCTACCTTCCAAGGTCAATGGGTGAGAGGCCTCTAATTCACCCTTGTTTCAAGGTCATCGACGCTTTTCTTTTAGGTTATGATCGAGCACATTCGTCTGTGCATTTCCCTAGGATGAGTGTATTTACTAACTAGACGAGTCTCTCTTTCCCGAGTCTGATCCCCACTCTATAGATCAAAATCCCTTTTCCCCAGTCTTAACTTAACTTAATGACAATGTAAACTTGGGTTCAAATTTCTAGCCAACAACTTAATCCTCTGGAATCCACCCTCCCACCGAACCATTTGGTAAATACACCCTTTTAAGGTAGTTCTATGATACTAGGAAAAAAGTATTTCAAACATGTGGAACCAAGAATACATTTCAATTATTTGAAAGCAGCATGCAAACTGCTGCATATCCTTGTAAGTGTGCATTTATCAGGTCGTTCCCCTTTTTTTCTTTTTAGAATGTTTTACTTTCTTTTCCTTTAGTATTATTAAAGTTATCTAGTTATCTTTCAAGCAATCACAAATACTTCTCCAGGCATATCTCTATCCTTGTCCTCGGACTCGGGTATCATGTCTCCTCCGCCACGTATGGAGGTGGTGCCTTTACACAGATTTCAATTCTTATTTTTCTTTACATGCATTGTTTTAGAAAGGCTTACAAGTAATCTACCTTAAGTTCCTTTTAAATAAATATTCCAAGAAGCAGAGCAAAGTTCTCGCTACTGAGGACAATTGCGAGATATCCCATTTAGGTTCCTAGCCTTTCCAAGGTTCCTTTTTACCAAACAATTAGTAGAGTTCCTTAATCAAATCACATCCTCCTCCCTTATTTGATCCCTTCATGGATTCATTTTCCTTCCTCCTTTCCCATCGACATCAAGCGTACCCGGACTAGGCCGATTTCTAGACGCATTCGCGGGTCTCACCACTTGGCTAGGACTCACTCTCATCCAATCCTATTTCTAGGACATTGGATGAACTCAAGCTCAAAACATAGACCAACGGTTATCAATCCTAGTAAAAAAGGACCATCCCCCATTGCATCCCATAGGTAAACACCTGTACCGGACTTTTTCCAAACATGTAAGACAAAGTTCACACTTAAAACTTCTACGTTATGCTAGGGCTATCCACATCAAATTTTCTCGATAAAGTTTTAATCCTACTTGAAATTTGCATTAGGTTCCTTGAGTTATAATGCCTCGGTTTTCTTTTAATGTCTACTCAAACAAAATCTTAAGAAATACAACAAGTCTCTTGGGAGTTTAAGATTTTATCTTGACGTAAGTTTCAAGTTAACCCCGTCTTGGGCGAATCACATTTGTTTTCTTTGCACCATTTGCCATCCATGGGGCATCTCCATGGAAGAAATGAGAGTTTTATGTTCAAGCAACATGGTTGTCGCTTCTATGAAGCTATCCCCTTACTCCCCCCATATTGCTATTGCAAAACAAATTTGAGAGAATACAAACTTGAAAAGAACAATGCATATGCCCTCTAGGATGATCTTTGCTTTAGTGTGGACTATGAATTGCAAACATAGAACTTTAGAGTACACGAACTTGCAATTGTAAACTTCTTTTGAGTGATTATGCAAGAGTGCACCAACTTGCAATTGTAAACTTCTTTTGCATGATTATGCAAGAGTTGATGCTTGATTGTGAACCCTTCAATGAATGGTAGTGCAAGAGTGAAAATGCAACATTCCTAAGAGTGGACATGTTAGTGTAGTGAGAAATACGCATGCAATGAATTATGAATGGTTAAAAAGTTCTTCTTTGAGATTAGTTCCAAAAATTCCAATACTTAGCTACCTTTCTTTATGGTATTTACCTTTATAAGAGTAATTTAGGTAAGAAAATAAAAGTAACTTAAAAATCAATAAAAAGATTTATACGAGAGATTAAGGGATAATTTAAGATATTAGTCACCATTCTTCATGCATACTATCTAAGTAAACATGATCTCCTATCACCTATGGTTAAAAAAGTGTGCTCTCTACCCTCTCTATGCCATATTAATCTGGTATTAAAGAAGTTGAAATAATGGAACTTGAAATATTCAGATAATTATGACCTCCAATCATCTATGGTTAAAGAGAGTGCTTTCTACTCTCTCTATGCCATATTAGTTTAGTATTCTAAGAAACTTGAAATAATGGAACTTGAAATAACATCATGGCTACTTGTTAGCAACATGGCTACTTATGATTAGTAATGAACCATAATTAGAAAGAAACAAAAAAATTAAGAAGTTATTTTGTCTTCCCACGCAAACAAGGAAAAGGTTTTCTTGTAAGCATTAATTCAAGTAAGCATGAAAGGTAAATCACTTTCAAGCAAATGTATTAGCATAAAAAGAACAAGAAAATTCTACCTTAGTGTGTGTATGGTATAGTCTTCTCCTTGCTTTGGATGTAGTCGGATTTTTCTCTGTTCGCCTTCTCTTGAAGACCACCAATTTCGCTACTTGGATTGAGAGAAAGGAATGAGATAAACGATATCCAAGCTATGGAAAGCTTGAGGGTTAGGAGAGAGGATAGGGAGAGTGTAATGGGAGGAATAAGATCAAGTTTTAACAAACTTGATTAAAGGTTTTGGCCACATCTTCTCTTGGAGAGAGGTGTGTGTGTGTAGGAGATGTGTGTGAAATATACTTGGCTATGGCTTTCTCAAGCTTACTCTCAAGTTTGTACCTTGAGAAAAATGAAGGAGAGAAGTGTAAAATGAGAAGAGAAGCCCTCTTTTTATGCACATTTTAGATAAGTGTCTTCACTTATCTTGACAGCCTATCTTCCTTATTATAGATAAGTTCTTTTTATATATCTTGATATATTATTTTGCTTTACAAAAAATCTTCAACAAGCTACTTACCTCATCCTTATCCTTATCTTGTCTTCTTTTTTCTTTTCTTTTTCTTTCCCTTTTTCCTTATCTTTTCTTTATGCTAATTTGAAGAGCAGATTTTTCATGCCTTGGTTATGTCTATGTTCCCATGGCATAAGCCAGAAGTGGCTTGTGGGTATACTTTGGTGCTTGAATTGAATCCGATTTTACTCGAACAATTTTTTTACTTTTTTTTCCTTTTATTTTTTTCAAGTTGATGGCTTAGACGCGATAGTCAAAAGTAAGAGCTAGGAGGAGGCCCGTACAAACTCCCCAACAAAAGGAAAGAATTATCCTCATCTCAAAACAATAAAGGAAAGCGGTAAATTTTCATCCGCAAGTTACATCTTTAACTTCTAGGTTACACTAACTCAATCTTCGCTAGCTGGCTCATCTATATAAAATGCAATCTCTCCTCCCTTCTTACAATATTCTTACCTTCATCTTTCTTTCTTCTTTCCATATTCTTGCCAAGATTTTTTGAGGATTACCTCTTTCAATCCTTTAGGGTGTCTCTTGGCTCATCACCTTACTTTATGGACAGGTGACAAGAGCTAGTTTTATCTGAGGCCATTCCTCATCTGCAACAAACAATTGAATCTCTAAGGAGGGATTTTGTGAAGTGGTATGAGCACCTACTCTTCCCTCACTTAGGAACTTCAGTAGCGCAAACCAAATGGTGGACGTTCTATGGCATAACAAGGGTGACACTTTGGGATCGAGATTACTTTTGCAATAATGTTCACCTGGCAATAGTTATTGATGCTATGGGTTTGGGTCATTGATATTACTGCATTCCTTTCAGTGCCCACAACTGGACGACAACGCAAAAGCCAAAGTACACAAGAAAGACAAGCATTACGATACAACAGGTGGAAAAATCTGTATAAAGCTGTAGTTGACCATACAGAAAATGGTGCAACAAGGACTCGCAAAGCGAAGGTATGGAAAACCTTGGATGCAATATTCAAGTTTTGTGAATTGAACTCATGGATTGAGGGCGACTATACAAATTCCAAGAAGCTATGGAGACCTTCCATAAGACATTCTTAAGTGCGTGGAAAAATCAACATATTACTCACTACATGGTATTGTAATTGGTTTGATGACATGATAATCTTTTGAATTGTGAATACTCATCCTTATAATGTCTGCATGCTTTGTGTGCAACACATTTGTAATCACATGCCTTGGTTTGCAAGGCAATATGGCAGCTTGGGTGTTTGGTCTACACAGGACCTGGAAAAAACCCACTACCAAGCTCGTACTGATTATTTTAGTCACACTCGACATCAACGTAGTACGGACAAAGAAAATAGCTTAGAGGAGCTACATCAATGGACGTATCAAAAACTAATGCATAAGTCACATCGCAAGGAACAAGTCAAACAAAGTTAGATTGGCCATGCGGTGAGATTAGCCAAAAAACGTCGAAGAAAGGAGACATGAGAGTTATCGTCTACGGCTACACAACATGCGGATTGGCGGATACAAAAACAACACGTGGGAAGGGTTTGGACAACACCGTTGCAAGTTATGCCATAACTCTCAGCCATAGCAAGATCCAAACACCAAACTTTATGTATTTAAAAGAATCAATGTAATTACATCTTTTCATATTATGAATGATGGTTGCAGCAAAATTAAAAATGTGGCAAGACATTGATATTCTATCATTTTAACTTTTCATAATGTGAATGATGGTTTCAACAAAAAAAATACATTGCAAGACACTGTTACATAATCAATCTAGCTTCGATGCAAAAAACAAATACATTCTATTTATTTCTAGTCATCTGGAAATGATACAAAATATTATGGCCTCTTGCCCTTATCTGAAGGACCCTCTTCCTTGTGCCTTGGTCTCTTTGACTGATGCGTTTCGTCATAAGCATCTGTCTCGCAAGCACATTGAGGTCGAACAATTGGATCTCCTCAGATGCCTCAACCTGCGGGGCCTCTTCTATAAGTTGAATGATTGGCTGCTTTTGTTTTAGCAGATCATGTTTTTCATATTATGGAAAATGGCATGGGTCTGTGATTCCACAAGCTAGACCATACGCAGCATGTGACAAAAAGTAGCGACTGCAATGGCCATACATACCAGGCCCTACACCAAAAATTGAGACCACGGCTTGCTTGTCTAGGAGCATCACCTTGTCTGCATTCCATCTGATGGTCGCGCCTCCTAGATATTTTGAGATCCTTCCAAAACAAAAACAGAGAATTCAGCCTTGTCCTCAAAGAAGCTGGAATGGAAGCACAGGAAGTTTGGAGCGTTCAAATTCTCCAAGTACTAACCAAGGGAGGAACTCTTTCCCAAGTCTCCTTTACCTCGTCCACGAGGACGAGGAATGAACTTATCATCATAGACTACGAGCTACAAGAAATAAAATCCAAGTGTTGGTATATACACATGAAACTCTCATACGAAGAAGCAAAAAAATATTTACACAATAGTATACCTTTTGATTTTTATCTTCTTCGAGTAATGCAGCATTCCATAAGTCAAGTGTACTCTAGTTTGCAGAGGATGAGGAAGGCGTCAATGTTGTTGATGGAGCAATTCTCCCCATCTCTATGATTCTAAGCCTTTTTTGCACCGCCCTGAACTCCGACTTCGTTGGAAGCGTCGCGGCACATGCAAATGCATCCTTGTATATCATTGCTAGTGCCTCTGTTGGTTTGATAAACTCAGCCGCTATTACATGACCATCCATGACAGAATACTTGTCATCGACAGGGTCGATTATATTGTCATTCTCTTGTAGATTTTGAGCAACTATAGCAAGGCAGTAGTCCTCTCTCAAGTCAAACAGTTCCATGATATCATTAAGCATTACGTAATGATGATCCTCGATGGGACGGTAGGGAGCACATTTGTTGGGAAAGCTCCCTCTGGCAATTGAACACCTTCTAAAACACACAAAGCACCACTTGGTGGTTGCAGCAACTCGTCACCATTGACCAAACGGTGACTGCTCTCGGCCTCCTCTACTGTGTCCCGGTGATTGTCCAGATTAACATTCAAAAAGAGTATGAACCCAGCATAGTATTCTGCAACTCGACACTTTTGATTATGTACGGGACATCTGATGTCATTCTTGCGAGAGTGAAATGGCAACTTGAGGCTGCTCCTATAGAAAATATCTTTCTTTAAACAATCAGAACTGATATCCTTCATATAAACATATCGACAATTCTCAAATTCAAATGTACCGTTGATCGTCTTTTGCTCGTATGTCTGATGAAAATCTACAAAAGGAAATGTGATGCAGAAGGCAAAAACTCTTGCAATGAGAAGGCAAGGTTGAAAACAAGCTTGAATTCCTGCTCCCGCTGTTGAAGCCTAATTCTATAGAGAAAATAATATAGCTTGTCTTTGGGTGCCTCGTTAGAGCAAGGAAGCTCCTCCTCTATCTCAATCTGAAAGGGATCCATTTGTGGAGAGAGGTAAGAAAACTTGGGTTGTTGGTTAGGATAAAGGTAGGAAAGCACCGGCTAACACTAGGGAGTGCGAAGGAGGGATTGACGGGCCTTTTATATATAGACTCCTTAGGAACTCGACCAGGTCATTACAACCACCCTTATGATTGCATTAGTAACGGTGCAATGAATGTAGCACAAAGGCAGAGGCAAGCTCAACCATCCCTATGACACATGTCCTAGTTGGGTGAGTACCGTAGCTATATAAATCACCTTGACTGCACACTCCATAACTCGCTCACATCTACACAACGCAGATATGGAGGACAAGAAGAGAGTAAAGACGAAGCTTTCCCAAAATATGATGGCAGAAATGAAGGAGGTCGAGAAAACGCTAGCTGAGGCAAAAGCTCTTCGAAAGGAACTGAAGAAGAAAAACAAAGAAAACCATAAGGCAAAGGCTGGGTAAACAGGCACTGCAAAGACCAAGGAGAAACCACCAACGATAAAGAAGGAAGAAGAATAATTGTAATGGACAAACAAGATAGTGCATGTATCACCTCGTAGTCTTTTGTAATGGAGTGCTTGATGATAATGCAAATGTCTTCATATCTTGTTCCTTTGGCTTTGTCTCTTTGTTTCTTTTTTTGGTTACTGAAAAAGCTTTTATTAAAATGTGTCGCACCACAACCGAGTGGGAGGTTTATGTCACACAGTCCTTGATATGCTTGTGCTCTGAAGCGACAAAAAAATATCACGCCACAACGTAATAGGGAGCTCTCTTCACGATATGGGTGGTCCCTATCACGTTGTGATGCGACAGCTAAATGTTGCACAACAATGCGCATCCACAATATGAGTGGTCCCTATCGCATTGTGATGCGACATCCAAATACCGCACCACAACGCGATAGGGAGGCGCATCCACGATATGGGTGGTTCTTATCACATTGTGACGTGACATCCAAATATCGCGCTACAACACGATAGGGATGCACGTCCACAATATGGGTGGTCCCTATCGCGTTGTGGAGCGACATCCAAATGTCGCGACACAACGCGATAGGGAGTATCTCCACGATATGGGTGGTTCCTATCGCGTTGTTACGCAACATTTGGTATCTCGACAACATGGTTGGTCCCTATCGTATTGTGGCGTGACACTCTTTATCACGTTGTGGTGCGCCATCAAGAGTGTCACACCACAACGTGATAAGGAGGTATGGCTATCGTGACACAACGCGAGGAGGGGGTTTGGCTGATCAAGGCCCATCCCATATCGCATTGTGTCGCGATAGTATGCCATGTGTCCTTGACAGTGATACACTCTTCCCAATGATGATGAGTGAATCAATTAATTGTGGCCGCTGCCACATGCATATCCCACGGTTAGTAATGATGATAATGTCCTTGCACTTATATAACGTTTCTATTTCCGTATACCCCACTGATGGTTGACCTCTATCCTCACCTCTTAAGAGACAGCTTTTGCGACCTAACCTTCTCATTGCTCAATCTTCTTCTTATTCTTTCCCACAACGCTTTCCAGGTGAAACACTTGTTTCCATGGCTCACATAAAGCAGACCCGCAAGGAAGGTTTACCTGCAAGACAACCAACCTTCATCCTCAAGAGCTGCAGGCAAAACCCTGCCTAATCTTCGGGCAACAATGCGTAGTCGGAGGTACGAGCAGAACCAAAGTGTTCTACTTGAGATGCACAAACTCGAGAGGCATATCTCACTGGCTATTCCTAAGTTACCCTTCCAAAGAGTAGTTTGCCAGATTTATGAGAGCGCAAATTTGGATTTTCGGTGGGCCAGAAGTGCGATGGGTTGTCTCCACGAGACAGTCAATGATTTTTTGATGGAGCTATTCCAAGACAGTTATGTCTTCACAGCTCATGCTCACAGAGTGACAGTGATGTCCCGGGATATCAGTTTGGTTAGGCTGTTACGCTTCAGGTACGACAAGGCACTTGCACCAGTCCATCTATCTGATAAGAGAATGGACAAAATTTTCACAATCCCTCCAGTCACCAAAGTGAAGGTGTACGATGAGAGCACCACACAGCAGACATAGGCCACACATTTGAATGTGGAGCGGACCCAAGAGCTACTTGTGAAAGAGCCTTCAACCCCGAGTCGAATGAACGGGAGATGTTAGCAGCAATTTACCAAGCTAACATTGAGACCCTAGGTTTTCTTGGGCCAACTTTCGATGTAGCACTTTTGGTCTGGGGCCAAAATTTGTATTTTTGTTTTGGCCCTCACGAGATAGCTGCTTTTCGAAATAGTGAGAGGGAGCTTACGGACCAAATTACATATTTTGGTCTCTGTTATGTTATATTATTTTTGCAGAGGTATTTATTTGATTATGGCTTATTGGATATCCTCATCAATCAATTTTCTCAATTTACAGCATGCTGGTTTCCAACCTTTCATGGACTCAACAATCCGAGGTAGCCATTTTGGACTCACAGCTATCAGTCATGCTTACCTCGGAGTCCACTTCCTTGATAGAAGTCGTTGATTGGTTTCAATAGTCAACATCGACGCGGCAAAAGTTTTACTTTTAGCTTACAATAAAAAGTAAGTGGTTTTTATCTCGCTATTCTTCAATATTTTTATACTATGAATAGCAAAACTAATTCCTTGTTTTGTGCAATCAATTCACATTGGAGCCTTGTTGGACTAAACATTGATCGCAAGCGTTGTTACCTTGCAAATTCTGTGCATGGTCTTCATGAGAATGTCCGAAGGTACATAGTTACTTGTTTCTTGATTCTGCGATTTCGATGCAACGTGTGGTCACCATATGCTATGTCTTGCAGGTCTGCTCAGGAATTTTTTGCTACATGGGAAGCATTGACCCAAGATAGTGTTTGGAAAGATATGTTGATTTTGAGTTGCAAGGTTTCAAAACAAGACGACGGGCATTCTTGTGGATGGAGAGTTCTTGCAAATGCGGAGCTTCTTCTGGAACGCATTTATAATGAGGAGCGTAGAAGTGTAAGTGCAATGTTTTGCTTTTGTAATCCTTGCACACATGATTTCTTTGAATTACATATAAAAACTAGGGAATTCATTTGCAGGCAGGGAACCTGGTAGATTATTTGAACGTCCATGTGGAGGCATTTAGGACGACGATGATCCAAAATATGATCAATCTTGTGGAGACACGTCCTCTAAGAGCCACCGATGCATTTGTCGTACCACCACCATGACCACAACCTCGGCCTCCACCTCGGAGGTATGAAGCAGCGCCTCAACCAACGATAGACCAAGCGTCTCGACCTGCCTCCCCTCCTGTTTCTGGCCACTCAACCTCTAGTCTTATTGTGATACCCGATTTTACCGAGGAAGACGAGGCCACTACACATTCTTTTCCTCAACCCCGAACCTCTCACCCAACCCCCAAATGTCTCCTGAGCCTTTACATTCTAGTCATGATAATCAAGCCCGAGAGAGCTCCCTTCAATTGTAAATGAGAGCTATTAATCAATGGATTTAATTGGACATTACAGTGTACATTATTACACCCAATATAAATACCAGGAAGAGAAAGCACACGAGAAACAAGTTTGTGAACAGTTATAAAGGTAGGGTGAGAAACTTTTGCTTGTCAGAAACGGGCAAACATTCAAAGAGGTTCTCATTAAACACGCATATATGCACTCAGAGTTGCGTCTACAAACAACGTCGACAAGATTTCCAACAAACCAATCAAATTGTAAGTTTTCTTACATCCACAATAGATTTTACTCTTCACTTGTATATTGTGTGTTTAACCTGCCATTTGCAGATATTTATCTTTCCAACAAAGACGACTGGCAGCCGATGGATGCATTATTGGCATTTTTTATGCATTCCATGCAACTGTGGGAGAGCTACTCTATAACACTAGAGCCAGAAGAGTGTTGGCTGAAAGGGGGGTTTTCTTCTTCGACCACTTTTATAATGCTCCATGTTCTACGCTTGGATTTGGCATTCTAGAATATCTACCATTTCCTTCAAAGGACAGTCCAGAGTGACCAGTCCCTTCATGTAAAACCTATGAGTGTTTCAGAATAAAGCTCCATCAGGAAATACTAAAGTGCTTAAGACCAAATATTTCTAGGCGGCTCGTACGTGTTTCAATCTTCATGTCCATGCATGTGTTCATTGACTTTTTCCATGATGAAGAATTAGGACGATCGGAACTATGCTACTCTGCAAGATAGAGAAATACCTCAATTTTTTGGATAAATCTTGGGATGTCCATGATTTTGATGGTATCTTCTGCAAGGTAAATAAGAAGTGTATTGTGTGTAAGTGCATGATAGCTTCTCAAAATTTCATAGCTTCCTTCCACTACATAAGGTGGCATCGAGTGAATGGTAACCTGGTAGCTTTGGACCAAGATTTAACTGATGACTTGAACAATCCTTTGAGAATGCTTGAGATATGGTGTGGACCTGATCTGCTTACTACTCTTAGCATTCGAGGCAATGTGACACTACGACAAGTGTGTGAGGATTTGGAGAACGAGGTTGACCTCAGCCTGCCTCCAAATTTTCTTTTTCAGTGCAACATCCAAAAGGTAGTATGTTTTGTATGTAAACATAACAATGTGTTAGTTATTTCCATGCTGGTTATCATCACCAAATATTGGTCTAATATAACTGTTCGATTAAGTGTCGTACCGGTGCCTCAGAGAAAGGAGAAGAAGACATTGTGCACGGAGATAAAGGATGACCGACTGTTTCTAGTGCAATGCAACTCTTAATTGAAGAAGGCGGCTCACACAGTATATCACATTGCTCTAAATTGCGAATATCAAAGACAGTTGTTGACAGCAAGCTTGCAATCTATATTCATGCAAAAATGAATTGTTAAGGAATTTCTTGGAAATAAAGTCTGAGAACGATTATCTTTTTAAAGTTGACTCAACCTTTGGAAACGTTGTACATGCATTTCAAGGTTTTTAGGTCTTTAGCCATGTGCCACTCTACATTGTAGGATTCCATGCCCTCCATATCCAATTTCTTTTCATTTCTCTGTTCGCTTATTGTTTTTGGTATCTTTGTTTGATGAAAAACCCAATTCAATATACCGAAGTTCTCAGTGGGCACTTGAAAGGATAATTTTGAAATTATTATAATGCACATTTGAAAGCATTCAACTGAAACATAATGATAAATTATCTTAAACATAACTTCTACGCACCTTGAACGTCGCAAGAAGGAAAATGTTGTGTTGAGATTGCACATTAAACTTTCGAGGATCATCTGGTCCAATGCTTGCATCCAGAGCTCTATTCATGAGTGTGATTGTGACTCGCTCAACCTTTGTCTCCTTTACAAGCTCGCACTCATCTAGCTTGTTGACAAACTTCAGGACATCGTTGCACTCTTCAGGAGTAACATCGAACAACTGCACAATGTATGATTGCACTGCAATCATATCACAAAAAGTATTGTTATAATTTTAATATACCATTTCTTCTCCTTTTGGCGATATGTATGTCGATTCAATGTGGAAAGGACTTCCTAGCTTTTGAAGCACACCCTTGTTAACTTTCCGTCTTGTTTTCTGAATAAAGAAAGGGTTTGGAAATAGTGTGTGCTTGAAGCGGAACTTTTTGACTTGTCTTTGCACAAACCTGAGTAAGAGGAGTTAGGAATCAAAACCCTTTTCTACTAGAACAACATTTCAAATGATGCAAAACCCTTTTCTAGTGGAACAGCACTGCAAATGATGCTACGTACTTGAAAATGGCAGCATATCCCTTATTGGATAAACCAGCTTCATCCAAAATTGATTGAATATCCCGTGCAGAGAGTTGGTTCTCCTGTAAAAGGTTGTCAAGTTTTTAGAAACGATCTTACCATAGTGCTTATCATCCAAGAGGCCAGTTACGTTTTTGTGATTCAATATGAGCCCGTAATGGGCCGAGGAGGTGTTGTGTTGCGCTCCACTTCCTTGTTAGGGTGAAGCAAAGATTTGTGCAAGCATGTTAGTAGTAACGGATGTGAGAGTTTATGAATATAAACTTAAGAAGGATAGATGCATCACTTGATGGCTTGCACTCTTTTCTTGATTCCTCCTGAAACAACTTTCAAGTCCTCGATGACTCTTAGTTTTCTTTCTCTTTGGCAAAGACCTAGCACTGTTTTTTTCTCTGAGTTGTTGTGTAAGCTCCTTGATGGTCTCCTTGCTGCCTTCAACCTGTTTAGCACATTGCACGACTTTCTGGTGTAAGCAGACATTCTCGCTGCATACAATATCTCTCTCTTGTTGCAGAACATCATTTCTTGCAGCAGTCAACTGCTTAGTGTAGCCATACAAGCCATGGTGGCCATGTTCAACATAGTTCACTAAGGATGTAATATCCTTAAAAGGTGGATTGGAGTTTGTGACGGGATGTTTTGGATACATTCTGTCGTCCAGCCAAAGGTCCACATTTTTCATGCCATGTGATCTTAAGTTCTCCTTCGAAGCTTCAGAAAGCGTCTACTGTTTGTTTTTCTTACAGAGGGGTTCATACTCTCGTGAGAGCTCTATGTGCATGTGATGCACATCTCTCCTATTCCTCATAGAAGGTTTTCATGGAGAAGCTACAAATGTCGACTGAAACATGACTAATTGAAACTGTGTGTAGAAGGAGGTGGGGGCAATATAAGAATGGTAATTTGAATATTGCGTGCGCGTGAGAGAACGCGGGAGGGAATGGGGGGGAAGAAGGAGGCGAGGAAACAGAGCTTAGTTTTCAAAAACGTAAAAGATTGAGATATCCGGCATTGAATTCAGTAGCCACCGTGCACAATAAAGTGTTATCATGGCTAGAATACTTTTTGGGTTTTTTAATAAACATACCTTGTATGAATAAGATTTCCAGATTTAAGAAAACATGTATGAAAAAGGGTTAAAATGAATTTTCTATTATCTCTCTCTATGCTGACATGGCATTTCTACCAAGGTCCAAATTTGAGTCCAAACTTTTCCTAATGATGTCATCCAAATAGCATCCCTCTAGTGATGTCTCCTACGATGTCTCATCCGCCAAAAACAACACCTATGTGCATGCCTTATATGACCACAATGCCAACGCACAGTGTCTTTGTGTTTGCAAGATTGTCCTTTGAATGTAGGCATCTCTCTGGACTCATTTGTGCCAAAAGCATTGCACAATCTTTGCCATAACTCTCTAGCTGTACATGCATCCAAACCAATGCGATAGACAAACTCACCAAGGTGTAACATGATCGTGGAACGTCCAAGCTCATCCAAGTTCTCCCACTCATCGTCAGTCATAGATTCTGACCTAGCATCCATGTCATGTAGTGACAACACTTGGCCCAACTGAGTCAATGCATCATGCATACCTGCTTTCCAATGCTCAAAGTCTGAACCATCAAACTTTGTATGGAAAAACACAAACCTTGACAATGATGTACATGCCAAATCCATCGCGATAACCTGTGACAAGATCAAGCACAAATCGATCAACTGACAATAGCCAAATCCTGGCTAACTCATATACCAAGTACTGTCAAAATACAACATAAGCTAGCATAAGTTGTCTAAGAGAACTGTTAGTAAATATGGAGATCAATGTAACAAAACAAGTGAGCAAAACCGATCAAATGATGTCAAAATACCCGCTCTAATCCAAGAGCACTATGTGGTAACCGATGAAACTATCATCAACAATCTCCCTCCTGAAGAGATTACCACATATATATCAAATGACATAATCCGGTGATAAAACACTCTCATATTGCGATGCCAAAACACTATGGCAAAGCAACCATTGAGTGCCAAATGCAATCAAAACACAACTGCAAACCATACGCATAAACAAATAAACTCGCAAGAAAAATGCGGCAGAGTTTTGGCAGTATTTGGCTATCTAACCATAATAACCATACATGCCATGAACATGCTCAAAACCATGAGCAAATCATGCACAAAATCCGCACTCAAGCATACATGAGTTTCCCCAAAGTCTCAACTCCCTAAACCTGGAACGCAATCCTATAATCAGAAACACAAAGTGCATCAACCGCACTCTACAAGCGAGGCATATACTAGCATAAACTTGGATGCAAACCAATCAAAATATGGCAAAAATTGATGCTTACAATAGCTCACATATGCCATTGCAAGGTGAAGAATATCATCTGCCAAAAAGCACACATCATGTGCATCCACATGGCAATATAAACGAGCATCAAGCATGCACCAAATGTGTATCAACAGATGAGCATCCGAATTAGCTGAAAATTCAACTCACAATCATGCCAGAAATGTTTGCAAAACTCTGTACAAATGCGTGCACCACACTCTCGAAATTTGCTTAATCGTATAAGTCAATGCACATAACCTTTGATGAATCCACTCTTGAATCTTGACAGTCCACAAGAATGCATATATCCACAAAGTGTTCTCAATGTATGTGAATAAATTTGTTGAAAAATCTCAACCCACACTCTCTTCATTGAGAGCAAAACATTAATGCACAAAACAAGAGAACGACAAAGCTCAATCGGAGCTCTCCAAATGTAGCAAATCACCACAATAGGCATACATAATCTTCAACTTTTTGAACACCCCATATCTCTCAAACCGTTAAGAATTTGTAGAAACTTCATTTTGCAAAGTTGTACATCTCAAAAAAACGGTCAGGAATCACGGGAATGGACCTGAAATGGATTTTTTTGACAGGTCAAAACAGATCTGTAAAAATTTGCAGTTGTGTATCCTAGACGTGCAGGCAGTCTACCAAACGTACAGCAAAATCAGTGCTAAATTCGGAATTTCAACTGGAAAGTTGTAGAACATGCCGTTTCCAATAAGGATAGTGGGAATCAAGCTAAAAATTAATCTTTTTCTTAGCCAAAATTCAGTTGCAAAAAAGTGCTGAAAATTTCACACCTTCACCGCAATCTTCGCCTCAATGTCATCATGCTCTCCACAATCGCCATGAGCTCTAATACCAATTGAAGTGTACGAGTGGGAACACGTGTGAGTGTGTGCAGCAATGGAGAAGAGAGGAAAAGAGGAGACCTTGTGTTTGCAGGGGCTAAAACTCACTCTCAATATGTGAGCCCCCTTATTCTATTATATACATAATGAGTAAGTATAGTGGGGGAGTGCTGGCCTAACCGGCTACATGGGGCTTTACCTCAACAATCCGATGATGGTCCATGCGGTCTCTCAGTGACTGCTATAGTACACGATAATTTCAACATCGGCTAGATCATCTACGGGTGTACGATCCTTGGAAGATCCATTTACTCCAGCCTTTTTTCGGGGGTTGTGCACTTTAGAGGGGGTGGTGACTTGTGGTTTGCTATGGACACACCTATGCACTCATCAGAGGAGTTCACACGAGATGGCCATGCTCGTGGCATATGGGATTTTGACATTCCCAGAGAAGACACCACCATCTTTGGTGGATAGACACTTACCAATTGACCTGGACACATCAGATCACTTGCTTACACAGGAGCTTCTACATGGACTTAGGGAGAGGTTCTTAGATCTCTTCTTGGACGGGTTCATTGCTTGGATCTATAGACTAGACTGAGACTTCAGTGCTTTGGACTCTCTTAGAGAGTTTACACACGAGATACGAGAGATCAAGCATCCTTACACAAGTATCGGAGTCCCCCGGATCTTGGCTTGGATGGTAGTGCAGTTGCTCTTCTACTCTCCAGATCATTTGGATTGTTATCTTCATAGTTGCTTACACTCACCCTTGGCCCACCTTACAACAGACTTATCCCCAAACCTGCGCGGTAGGCCACTCCCAGCTCATTCACATTGAGAGCGACACCGAGATGCAGTTTGGTGGTGTTGTTGGCGTGGATTTTATTTTGGTTGACACTGGAGGATTGGAGGCAAGAGATACAAGCAAGATAGCACAGACTACTCAGTCTAGCTTCCCTACTTCTACAAGATGGTCATGGTACAGACAGCTTGGTCTCACGACATCTCATCTCAAAGGCCCTTCACAGCGCAGACTGTTGAGTCTCGCTTTCCCCTCATCTTGGATTACCCTACCTACTGAGACAAGACACCACTTGGTGGTTGTCTGTGTGATCTCTCGGTGACTATTGCAGCTTACAATAGCTTCTACAATGCGGACTATTTAGTCTGGCTTTCCTTGTTTCGGAGGAGTTTACGGTGCAGATTGCTACATCTGGCCTTCCTGGAGTTTTTCACAGCTTAGTCACCTGACCACACTGGGTTACAAGTTCATGCATTGACAGGCTTTTGGTCATTCTCATGAGGGTTTCTAGGCTTTCCCATTTTCTCCAGACGGTTATAACTATAGACACCACAAATCTTATTGGGCAGGACACTTGCAGATCTTTATCGATGTGAGGGGTTTTGATGCATCTTTATCATATACGCCACAATCTTTTCCATGCCCATAACCTCAATTGGAAGAGATCCAGACTCAAGAAGTAGGAGCATATATGGTGTTTGTGTTTTAACTTGGAGAAAGTTTGTAAAAAAACGCTTTTTGACATTTTCAAACTCTTTCCAAGTAGACTTTGAGATGCTCCTGCCCCACACTTCAACTTTATAAAGAAGAACCGGTGTCACAAAGCATCCAAAAGGTACTTCTTGAGAATCCAACACTTGATGTTTTTCGCATCACACATGTTCTCAAATGCATAATATGCTCTCTTTCCCGCTTCCAAACGACGCATAGCACATTCATGCCACTTGTGATTGGACGGAACCTCAAGGCCAAGGTAATTAAAGCTCTCAACAAGTTCAAGTGTCTCATTGTTGTACACAATGCATGGCTTCTCAAGAAGTAGGAGCATATATGGTGTTTGTGTCTTAACTTGGAGAAATTTGGTAAGAAAACGCTTTTGGACATTCTCAAACTCTTTCCAAGTAGATTTTGAGATGCTCCCGCCTCACACTTCAACTCCATAAAGAAGAATCGGTGTCACTAATGTGTCAAAAAGATGCTTCATGAGAACCAAACAGTTGATGTTTCCCGCATTATACATGTTCTCAAATGCATAGTACGCTCTCTTTTCGGCTTCCAAATGACGCATAGCACATTCATGCCACTTTTGATTGACCGGAACCTCAAGGCCAAGGTACTTAAAGCTCTCAACAACTCTAAGTGTCTCATTGTTGTACACAATGCATGGCTTCTCCTTATGGTTGGTTTTCACAAGCATAAGAACAACCATAATTTTTTGTGCATCCTTTAAAGTCCACAAAGCAACAATACAATTGCTTACCTTTCAATCGACTTTCGTCCATGAGAACATAAAGAGTGACAAGATGATCAATGGTGCTATGACGTCAATGAAAACTCGCTTGTCCTTTGACATGCATGTCCCTCAAATTTATTTTCATTATGCACTCAAACAACTTTGGTACGCATACCATTCTCTTCAACCTAATCACTCAAATTTATCTCCATTATACACCCAATCATGACAGTCCGGTAGTTATTTACATATATATATATATATATATATATATATATATATATATATATATATATATATATATATATATATATATATATATAGAGAGAGAGAGAGAGAGAGGGGATACAAGAAGAAAGAGAGATAGAGAGAGTGATTGAGAGAGAGAGGTGGCAGGAGACAAGAGAGTGAGAGGATATGGACGGATAGGAGAGGGAGTGAGGAGATAGAGGTAGCGGAAGAGAGAGAGAGAGAGGAGATAGAGGGAAGGGGAGAGAGAGAGAGAGAGAGAGAGAGAGAGAGAGAGAGAGAGAAAACCTCACTTCAAAAACTCTTTTGGGAATGAGCTTTTAGAGCAAGCTTCTTTTCAAGATTTAAAAAAGCTCGCTCTAAGCCTTAACTTGAGTGTCAGAAGGGAAAAAAGAGTAGATGTGTGTGTGTGTGTGTGTGTGTGTGTGTGTGTGTGTGTGTGTGAGAGAGAGAGAGAGAGAGGGGAGTTCTTCTAAAAAATGGGAGGGGATAGGAACCACTAGTGCATGCCAGCCATCCCCTCCCCTCCCCTCCCCTCCCCTTTTTTTTTATATGAGTAGGAAAAATGATATGAAATTATGTATTAACCCTTGTGCACTACCTCAATCAAGTAAACATGTCATGGGTTTGTAAAATATATAAATGCCAAATGTGAACGACACTCATAGTTCTTCAAAGATCCCTCTTCCACCATGACACGCCTTGAAAATATATATGGAAGTGGCTACTAATAAAGCTATCAAGAATGATTCATGCTTTACAAATACCTATGGATGTGAAAAGAAGCATGGTGCAAGCCATTCGCAATTGTCACTTTAGTAGTGATAATGCCTTATATAGAGTCGTGCCAGGTGTGCATCAGGTTGGAAATCTTGACATCCAATAATTTGCTATCTGACATTTTTTAAAATGATGAGAATGGGTCTCAAGCCCTATTTTTCCACACGAGAGAGAGAGAGAGGACAAGGGAGACTTCATGGGCCCGTGGGCTAATGGAGCTTTAAACTCTTAACAACAAAGCTATATGCTCTGTGAGTACAACATGATATACATAACTTTCTACCTAGTTCCAAATGGTATTAAAAAGCAAGTAGGACATAATACATGTGTGGTCATGGTGTGTAGGGTCTGCAAAGAATAACATCATCACGTGAAAAAGCTTCCTCGACCCTCTACTGTCCGGCTGTGCAAACTAGGCTTGCTAAAATTGACAAGCCTCCAAGAAAAGTGTCTCAGATAAAGATTCTCTAGATCTAAGCGAAAAGAGAAAAGGCTACAGAATACTCCTTGTAAATTTGGGGCCAAAAAAACAGAGAGCATATGAAAAAATTGAAATTGTCAGCCTTTGTGATCCAAAAGGCCAAATCCTTGGCAGAGATGGAAGGTCAAGTCGTCCAAAGTCTACTCAGCCAAAAGATTGAGTTGCTCTGTATGCTTTCCCTTTGGCTCTTCCTTCGCCAACATAGAGGATCCTTTGTACCCCTTATCTATTTCCTATTAGTTCAATTCTACATGAGAATTTCTATTTGTAGAAGCCTCCAAAATGTGCATATGCTTAGAAACGCTTTTTTATACAAGCTAACTAAAGAAAAGTGATGGATCAACTCAAAAACGTAGATGGAACCTTGGGAGGTAGCTCTTCCAAAAATGAAATGGTTGCCTTCAGTTTTGTTTATTATGAAGCCCCACTTGAGGGACACATCTGACAATAGGATATGCACGATCTTTGAGGTTTCTTCCCTGGCTTGGTTTAGCAAGCCAAAAACTAGACTGATGTTTAGGCCCTTCCTCAAAACAAAGTTGATGAGTTTTAAGGCCAGAATCATGTAGGTTACATTTAAAGGTAGGTGCAAAGGAAATACATAATATTATACATGTTTCTATCAGCAAGTGGACTATGGATACAAAAAAGGCACAAATTTTCTTATTACAGAAGGAATGGCTATTCAAAACATCCAGCTGCATGCACAACAGGAGTTTCCCAGGGGACCATGAGTAAGCCAGCACCTGCTCATACAAATCGGCCACTTTCTAGAAAGGCCTGAGAGTTGATGGAAAAACTAGTATGTCAACTCGTTTCCGGTCACTCCCGGTCCCAAGAGAGAGATTCTCGCCTGATCCATATTGCTTCCAGCTAATTCAGGTAAGAAAAATTGTAGACTCGTTATAAAGATGGTTCATTGAACTCCTTGGTGGCAGTATGTGATGAGCCATGCTTGCCATGTCCAAATTCAATCACCATTGGTTTGCCCCTTAGTTTATAGCCATTTAACAAGTGGAGAGCTTTGCTTGATGTTTCCTCATCTGCAAATTTGAGAAAGCAGATCATCAACAAAATTCTAAATGCTACATGGAATATCTGACACAACTATTATCACACCGACTCAAATCTTACCAGAAAATGTAACAAATGCTTGTCCTTTCATACGGCCTCTTGTCATCAATCGGAATAGAAGCGGTTGGTCTCTATCCTGATACCTTATGAACAATGCAACAAGGTCTGCCTCCGTGACATCTTTCGACAGGTTTTTAATATATAAAACCTGAGAGCAATACAGTTTTCTTACTTAGGCATGTACCCACAACAGTGCATTATCATAAGAGAGAGTGTGTATTACAAATAGCTTACACGTGAAAGATTTCCAGGCGAATAATTTGCGAATTTGCCACATGGAAGCTTCTGGATTTCTTCTTGTGAGAGGCGGTTTCTCAAGATATCACTTTCAGATACCTCTGTTGCAGAAGTATGGTCTTGAGCACGTGGAATCGAGAGCTGCTCACTTTCTCCTGGATTATCTTTTGGAAGCACAGCATCTGCATAACCTGGCTCAGACTCGGATCTTTGTTTCAGATAAGCATGCAAGTCTAGTACTTGGGGAGCAGGCCTTGAAAACACCTCGTTGGTAAGCCTTGAACTGTCCACCTCAGCACTGCATCTTGCTCGATCCTGTTGAAAAGAAAAAACCTCTATGCTCCTTGGAACAAGGTCCTGTTGGAGAAACTGTCTCTAACAATAAATCATAGAAATAACCTAGAAGGCAACCTTGCCTGTGGTGTCAGGGTAAGTTGTTCACTAATCCTCTCTCCTACACCAAACAGTGGCTTTCGAGAAGAAACAGCTGTAACATTGAGAAACTTAAGAGTCATGAGCATCAAGAACACAAAAGCTAGAACTCCCAAGGAAATTTGAAGAAAGTAAAGCATCAGCTAAATGAGCAGCTGCAGGTGTGAATGTGGCTGTTAAGGCTGTGACCGGTTTGTCCAGGTTATGTCCTCCAGGCTCCTTTACCTCCATTCCAAGCAAATGTGCACAATCAAATAAACAAATGGCAAGCATAGCATTTGGAGATATCCAGTTTTAGATGAACGACTTTTCCTTTGAGGTAGCTTGACCCCAACTTTTGCCTTTAAATAGCTTGAATAAGTTATTACACTAACATAAACACCACTTCTCTCTTGGCTTCAAGAATGTTTCATACCCTTCTGTATAACATAGATAAACAGAGAGAGGCCACAGGTGGACGAGAGAGAGAAAATGAAAGGCCAAAATGACCTATGAGACCAAACTGATACAATCCTTGTGGATCTAATCGTGTCTGGGTACAAAAATAAAATGAAGTGAAGTGAAAGACTAAAACTAAAGAACTCAAATTGTCAGCCTGAAAATCGTCATCGTCATCATCCATGCCCGAGGATGCCCGGCATCGGGCGTTGTCCGAGAAAGTATTGCATCGGTCTCGCTGAAGAGCTTCGTCAATGTCCGCCTCTGTAAATAATCGTATTGGGCGTCTCCCATGTCGTGCTAGAATAGTCATGATTCTCTGGTGGAGCCTCCGTCGATGTCGTGGTCGCCCCCGTAGACGTGGGTGTCTAGCTCTCCCAAGCTCAGTGGCTCTGTCCACTAATATACCTCTGGTAAAAGTGGGCTCTGAAGTCTGCTGCGAAACATGCTCATCCGGCTGCCGAGTCCCTGCTCTAAAGAAGTCAATGATCTCCCTTTGTGAAATTCTCCCACTACCTGATCTCCTCAAGAGACTTTCCCTGTGTCTGCGCAGCTATAGCAAAAACAACCCTAGGTATCTCTGATCCTGATATCTCATGACTCTAGCCAACGGTCCAAAGCCCTCTCTGAATAGACAGTGAAAGCCACCTCGTATGTCGGAGTATACCGGACAATGACAAATGTGATGTAACTCTATCTCTGGCTCTATATGACATAACTGGCATATCCTGGCTTCTGCTAGTACTCTCCTAAATCTGCCAGTCTCAATCTCTAGCTGATGCGATGATGTGCGCATCTGACCAATAGCACATCGTATCCCATCGGATAAATGAGTGTCCATATAGGCCGGTCTGATCACATATACCCAACTCTTGTACCGGCTGTATCCATGTGCTTCTGGTATCTAGTTGAATCAAATCCTGAGAGATCATAGAGACTAGAGGCCTCTCCATACATCTCCATCCATCAGTGCTACCAGATCTGCCCTGGTGGTCCACTGAGAGCCCCCAAATCTGAACCCCAAAGAGCATAGCTGAAGCCACTAGAGTGTCAAAAAGCCATAGCTTTGCTCGAGGTTCCTGATACTGAACCTGCAAAAACATCTTCTCCAAACCTCCCAAGGCTGCATAAGCTCTCGTCCATCTAGTCTCTGTTGCTCTCCTCAATGTAAAAGCCGGTCCACTGAAGACTACCCCAAGATAGGTGTATGCATCTGTATACTCCACCGTCTCTTGGCCATACGTAAAAGTAGGTGCTGACCTCCTGACCCACTGTGGTGTGGTGTTGAACACCATAACCTTGGTTTCCCCAAGTTAACAGACAATCCACTATCCTGGGCAAGTGTGTACAAAGCATCTCAATGACGCTGCATCCCCTCCGGGGAGTCGAAAATCAGCACAATATCATCAGCATATAATAGTAGTGGGATCCATGTCCTGCCAACTGTGCTCCTCTATCACCATCCCTCTCAATGTAGTCAGCAACCTCTCCACATACATGCCAAAGAGAGAGAGAGAGAGAAATGAAATGAAATGAAATGAAATGTTATATTAACGTCTTCAAAAGGCCAAAATGACCTATGAGACCAATCAGTTACAAAATAGTGAATCTAATACCATGTCTGGGTACAAAAGAACTAGAAAAGAACATTTACGTCTTCAACAGGCCTAAAAAATCTGTGAGACCAAAAGACGTTACATCATCATGATCATATGATCCATATCCTGGCATGAAAAAGACTTAAACAAAATACCAAACAACCTACACAACAATGACATCACATGAATCTCTCATAGGCCTATGCCTCATGTCCTCAATCTCCTCCTTTGTGAAGAACTTGGTAGGAGCCGCTCTATGCCTCTCAAAGATGGCCTGGATCCAACAATGAAAGATATGACGTCTACGTGATCTACCACGGACTTGTGATCGTCTAGATCTGCTAATCTGTGCAGCTCTATCTATGAGAGTCCCCTGTGTGGTCTGTAGACTCCTTGTGTGTGTTGAGGATGACCCCCTCTGAAGAAATCGGTAGCCTGCCTATCCATCGATACTCCAATTAAAGCTGAATTCCGAAGTAATGTCTCTCTGTGTCTGCCTATCTCCAGTGGAAAAAGCCCAAGACACCTCTAATCAATGTAGTCCATCGCTCCAGCAGGAGGACCGAAACCCTCTCTGAATAAACAGTGGAATATACTAGTATCTAGTAATATACTGGGCATCTACATATGTATGCTCCTATCTCTATCTGCCTATCTATCTAGAGCTGGTGTGAGGATGAACGTAACTGACCTATCGCATATCGAACCCCATGTGAAAGATGCTCATCCATGTAGCTTGGCCGTATGATGAAGCCATCCTTAAGAGGAGTGGAAAAAATGGACTCTGTAGAACGCCATTTTCTTTGTTAGCTCCTCTGTAGGAGAGAACCATGTCCTCCTCGTGTCAGTTGTGTGAGATCCCATCTGATAGTCTTGCTAATCTCTCACCATGTCAGTGCAAGCCATGGTGCATCCAATGAGTACTGAAAAGGTGGTGGTCTATCCATAATGAAGCCATGTATCCGAAACCAAGCTGACATCTGTGCGTACCAACATGAGGAGTCTCCTTCCATAGCAAGGTCTCGTGGTGACTTAAACATTAATCTGGCATATAAATGATGTGGAAGCTCCCATAATCAGCCACAAATGGTGTGGCCCCCAACTCTACTTTGACAATCTCATGCGGAACCGTGGCCTTACATCCGATCAACCTGTCAATAGAGGCCTCTCCATTGCCCTCCATCCATCATAGGTCCGACCAGTTCGAGTGTGATGGTCTAAGCTAGGGCCCCAAATCTGCACCCCATACAATAATGTGAAGGTTACCAATGTGTTGAAAAGCCATAGCTTAGTGCAGGGCTCTTGGAACTGCACCTGAGAGCACATCCACTCTAAGCCTCCTAATGTTGCATGCAATCATGTCAGTCTCGTTGCTAATGCCTCTCTCATGGAGAAGGACGGCCCTCTGAATTGCAGTCCCAAATACGTGTAGGGCTCCACATGCTTCACCACTTCCTACCCATACATGAGAGCCCGTGCTGATGCCCCCACCCACTGTGTTGTAGTGCTAAAGATCATTACCTTCGTCTTGCCAAGATTTATGGACATGTCTGCATCATGTGCAAAGGTCCATAATGCATCAAGCTGCTTTTGCAATCCCTGTGGTGAGTCAGCTATGAGCACAATGTCATCCGCATATAACAATAGGTATCCAAGTATTTGATAGCTGTGCTCCTCTATCTCCAAGTCTGTCAATGTACTCTGACAACTCATCAACATATGACGTGGCAGTCCGTACGATGACGTGGCAGGACAATACGGATTTTCCCGCGATTTGCACTGCTGCTGCCACGTGGCAAGCTGTACGGATTTTCGCAAATTATGCTGGCTACTTTTGGAGAGCCTAGCGCTAGTTTTTGAGAGCAAATGCTTTTGGGGGAAAGTGCTTTTGAATTGATGCTTTTGGGCTCCGCTTTTTGGGCAACCCTTGTACTGTTTATAAGAGCCCCTGGGCCTCACTCTACAGAGCATCTGGGCATAGAGTCTGAGAGCAAAGGACCCTCGGGAGTTGTACTTTGTTGTGAGCAATAATAAAGAAATACCGAAAGAGGCTCCAGTCTTAGGGGCCACTGCTTTTAGGCGCGGAACTCCGCCGTGCCGTCTCTCTCTCTCTCTCTCTCTCTCTCTCTCTCTCTCTCTCTGGGGGCCGTGAGCAGATACGCCATCACACTAGAGCAGGTTTCGGGGTTGCAGACCTTAGGCAGCGCCCTCAGCTTTACAGGTTGCAGGTGCGGGGACAGCAGGCCCGTCCCACAGTGGGGGCTGCTCTTGGGTTCCATGCTCCAGAAGAGACGGGTCGCGTGAGGGGCTGGTTAATGCACACTCAGCAGCGAGCAGTGCTGCCTGCGGATACCTTACACAGGGGGTTGCGGGACTTATTGTTTACAGCCAGACAGAGGGACAGCGAGAGGCTGTTCCTGATTATCAGAGGCGCCCATACTTGGCTGTGGCGCAGGTCCTCCTCACGAGTACACGAGGGGGCAACAGGTCAGACATACAGGGAGCCTGCGAGGCTCTAGCAGATGCGAAATTGTCGCCGTGAGCTAACCCAGTAGGGGTCCGCGTGTTTGCTGGTTGCATAGGCCGCGAGTAATTGAGCCCAATACATCTCTTGAACAATAAAACATGGAACCAATCTCCCCTGCACAGGACCCGACACAGGACACGAAGCCGTCAATGTCTCACATGTTTGCAAGTCGCGTGCAAAGGCAACCTTCATGCTCACAAATAAGCGGATGGCGCAGATGGAGAGGGAAATGAAGGAGTGGAAAACAGAGATGGAAGGATGGTGGAAGGAGAAGGCACACCTCCTTCAGATAGTCTTCAATGAAGGCGCACAATGGAAGAAGGAAAAAGAGAGCCTTAACGCAGAAATACAAACACTCAAAGAAAAAGTCTCAGCCCTCAAACAGGAGAACCCAAACGCCGAGATACGAACACTTAAAAAAGAAGTCTCTGCCCTTAAACAGGAGCTTGCGGATAGAGTAAGCAGTGGACTAGAGGAAGGCGAATTTCAGCCCTTGGTAATAGATGAACAGGTTAGGATGATCACAGAGAAAGAGAAACTGAGTGTGGCAAAGACATCTTCATGGGCGGAGATGATAACAAGGACACAGAAAAAGGCGGACGAGGCCGAAAAATGGATTGAGGTCGCCAAGAAAGGGAAAGGTCAAGAAACCCCTTATACACCGACGCTTATCAACATGACCCTCGAAGAGGAACAAAGGAGGCAGATGCGAGCACTACATGTGAGAGTGACCGGTCTCAAGGACATAAACAATGTGGAGAAAGAGGTCACAAGCCTTACCTCCATGATGGGGATGGAGAAGCCTTTGCACACAAAGGCATGGAGGGTAGGTAAGAAAAGTGACGGCACGGGAGAGTCTTCAAAGGGGAGAGCTCTCATACTACACTTCCCCTCGTTGGAAGAGAAGAAGAAATTCTTGAGGAAGAGGCCTACTCTCAAAAAGACAGGTATTTTCCTCGGGGATGACCTGACTCTCTCACAGCTCGCACATATGAGAGAGGTAATGCCAGAGATTACAGCGGCAAGGGAGAAGGGAAAGATAGCCTTTTATAGAGATGGGCAGGTGGTGATTTTAGAGCGGCGCACTGCATGACGGGGCGAGACCTATGGGACCACATTGAAGATGGCTACCTGGAATTGTAATGGGTCTATGAGGTTGGACGTGGGTGCATTTGAGGACAGTTTCAAAGACAAGGATATTGTATTCTTGTCAGAGACTCATCAAGCCCCTGGACAAGTAATGCCACATGTGATGGGATACAGATGGGAGACAGCTCACAGGACAAATGTGAGATCTGAGCATGGGAGTAGAGGTTCAGGAGTAGCAGTGTCACAAAACGGGAGCGTACACGAGCACTTAGAAAATCTGAAAATTATAATTCTTTGAAAACATGAGAGAAGGGAGAAGATCGACACAGTATTGGGGACCAGAAGATGGGATGGTCCCCCCCCGTTAAGAGTATTCTCTTATTCAAGGAGAATTCTTATACAAGCACGAGAACCCGAGGAAACCCCTCCATTCTGTAGTCTTAGACCCGAAGGTCATGCTTTCCCGTAAAGGGCTTGGGCACAAGGCCGTTCCTTCTCGTGAGGGACTTAGGCACGAAGCCGTACTTTCCCGTAAGGGACTTAGGCGTGAAGCCGTACTTCCCGTGAAGGGCCTTCCCGTGAGACGGGAGATTCCTGGAAAACAAACCACACAAAGCAGCAATTCTCAATGCGTATCAACACCTTATACCTGTCGCTCCTTGCTCGGAGAATCAACCTCCGTACTCAGTCGTCACGCGAGCACTTGCAAATTCCGTTGCCAGTCTCTGCTCCAGAATCCCAACGCTTGCACTTCTTGCTGCTTCCGGCTCCTCCAAACTGAAACGCTGGCTACCCTTTTTATAGGGTCTGACACCCGGCAGGAATAGGGGTCCAAAAGCAGAGCTTGGCGCTCCTAGAGAGAGGAGAGAGAAAATTGCGTTTTTTAGAGAGAGGAGAGAGAGAGATCGCAATTCAGCCCCCCTGCATAGGTTTTAGCGCTGGCTTTTTTTTTTAAGGGCCTTGCTTGCTTTATTTTATTAATAAAAGCCTGGTCACTTAAAAGTGACCGGCCACTTTAATAAAATAAAGTGTGAACTTGTTCAAACTTTAAAAACTCACTTAGTTAGTGAAAACAATGCTATACGAACACATTCCAGGCGTCCCCGGGTGCAGGACACGACACAGATGCAATGCAGACACAGACTCCTCGCGGGAAAACATCTGTCCTCCCGCGACTGTTCCTGCTTTTCGTAAAAAGATTCATTGAATCCATCTTTATTCTTGTGCTTGCGTTCTTACGCGTATTTTCTTACTCAGTTCGGATTTCCTCCTTAGCCTACGGGATGCCCCCTTACTGATGCACCCGTCACCCATCATGTGACGCATCAGAGGCACTCGTAACCCGGCCCTTTCCACCGAACTTACGGAAACTCCTTCGCGATGTTTACCATCACCCATCAAATGACACATCAGAGTTGTCCGTTCTTGATGGCAGTTCCTGTAGCTACAATCTTTTAACTTCTTAGTGCACACAATAAAATATCCTAAAAAAGAGATTAATCATTAAAAATAAGAAAATAGTCCAATTAGCAACAAGCAGTGCTATTCAGAGAGGAACTACAACTATTACTGCATATTGTACGAAGAGATGATCATGCTAGATATATGTGGGTGAGACTGAGAGCTGACACAGGTCAATTCCTATATATTGCCATATGTTACTTTCCTCCCAGCACATCCGTGTATGCTGCATCCAGAGGGCAGTCGCCTTTCTCTATTATAGATGATGACATATGGGAGTTTTCTAGGTATGGTGATATCATTCTCCTAGGGGACTTCAATGCCCGAACGGGCAACTCGCAGACAGTCTTCTACGACACTTCAAATGAGATGCTTAGAGAGTTGGATGTGGGTGAGTTGGGACTTGACAGATGCTCAGATGACAGAGAGCAGACGGAGTATGGGAGATACCTCATGGAAATGACGACTACACATGGATTAGCCATACTTAATGGCTTACAACGATTTCCCAAAGCAATCGGTTTCACATACTTTCCACACAGACATGGGGCCAGTACAGTGGATTTTGTTATGACACAACCGAGCTTTGTCTCCTGCATTCAGGATTTCACAGTGGGAGCCAGGCCAGTGGGCATAGCAGTAGATCATGCTCTCTTGACACTGTCCGTTAAATTTCAGTATAGTACGACCCAGACATTAGGAGGCAGGTCACACACCCGCTATACATTTACACCAGAGACTGATTTCGTCTATACAGAGGAGATCTAGGACCGTCTATTGGAAGGCACAGTTGGCACAAATGGTACAGGCCTCTCAGTGGAGGAGTGCACCACTCTACTGACTGAGACACTGCATGGGGCTGCATCAGTGGCATACCCACACACTCAGCCGAGCAAGAGACGACATTTTGGGAGCATGCCCCAGAATAGTTGGTATGATGAGGAGTGCAGAGAGATGAGAGCCCAGCTTCAAAGGGATCTTCTTTTAGGAGTCATCACTTACAGACAGTCTCGGATTGCTTTCCGACGCCTTGTGCGACGGAAGAAGCGAGCTGACCTAGCTCAGATGGAGCGAGATTTATATCAGATGTTCTTGAGTAGGGACTCAGAAGAGGCATGGCGACTCTTCCATGAGCACTCCCCTCCCCCAGTGATTACTTCACCTAATGTGTGGGGCCAATATGCGACATCATTATATACGGTTCCTGGATAGGAACCCCTTCCAGACCCTACCAAGCCTTGCCCAGCTACGAGCACTTTCTTTACACCTGAGATGGTACAAAGGGCCATCGACAGGATGAGGAACGGGAAGGCATATGATCACGACGGTCTAGTAGCGGAGCACTTTATACATGCAAGGGATATGCTGATGGAGGTTCTCGCAGTGTTGTTCAATCGTGCCATGTGTGAGGGATTACCTGAGACTTGGAGGTTGTCTAATATTGTGCCCATCTGCAAGGCTGGTGACCCTACAGAGCCTGGGAACTACCACATTATTATGGTTGGACACTCATTGGCACGGTTGTATGCATCTATTCTGGAGCAACACTTGAGTAATTGGGCAAAGGGCGAGGGTGTACGAGCAAAGGGTCGGGCCGGCGGCTTCAGGAGGGGTTTCTCCACTCTTGATCATATTCTGACACTTAGGGCCATCATTGAGGAGGGCAGAGCACATGGGAGACAGATCTATTGTAGCTTTGTGGATTTTCGCAAAGCATTTGACACGATACCAAGAGCTCGATTGATGCGCGGACTGCAGGAGATGGGGGTGCCCATAGAGCTGATTTGGGGGATTATGGCTTTGTACAGAACAGTGGTGGGACATGTACGCACTCCGGAAGGGGTATCTGATTTAGTTCACTCTACTATTGGAGTGAAACAAGGCTGCCCATTGTCTCCTACTCTATTTGGTATGTATGTTGATGAGGTGTCCGATTACATTGACAGAGAGGGTGACAGGGGTGCCCAACTGGCAGGGACGTGGATCCCATTGTTGCTATATGCTGATGATATTGTGCTGATATCTGACTCACCAGAAGGTATGCAACAACATTTGAATGCACTACGCAGTTTTGCAGAGGATAGTGGATTGTGTGTAAATCTAGGTAAAACCAAGGTTATGGTGTTTAACACCACACCGCAATGGGTCAGGAGATCAGTACCTACTTTCAAATATGGTCAGGAGATTGTGGAGTATACACTTACCTGGGGCCGAGATTTTCTTTGAGAAGAGCAGCAGAGACTAGACTAACTAGAGCTGGTGCGGCTCTGGGAGGAATGGAGAGGATGTGTTCGCAGGTTCAGTTCCAGGAACCTAGGACAAAGTTATGGCTCTTTGATACTTTGGTTGCCTCTACTATGTTATATGGGGTGCAGGTTTGGGGACCTTCTATAGGCCAAGATGGTTGGAGGCGTATGGAGAAGCCCCTGGTATCTATGATCCCTCGGCTGATTAGAGCCAAGGTTTCCGTACCGCATGATATCATTCGAGTGGAACTAGCTGCCCCCCCTATGGAGATTGAGGTGCTTACCAGATCAGTCTCCTTTGTACACAGTTTGTGGGATACTACCAGAGACAGATATGCCAGGGTGGCTCTAGAGTCCTCCAGACAATTAGCTCTTAATGGGGATACATCATGCTAGTATGCACAGATGGCATCATGGTTTCAGACACGTGGTTTGACCATGGACAGGTTGCCTCCTTTTCAATACTCTCTACAGGCACCCTTGAGGTCTCTGACACAGGTAGAGATTAATAGACTCATTCGTTAGGATCTGATTCAGCTGGTCACGAGGAGGACATGGATAGAGCCGTTACAGGAGTTGGACACGAAGATGGCTTTCTATAGAGAGCATCTTCTCCACCTCATGGGGGATGGGTTTGTGATTTGACCCAGCTATATGGACACGCATCTTTCTCATGGTTTGCGTTGTGCCATTGGCCAGATACTCACGTCCTCACATCAGCTCGAGATTGAGACTAGTAGATTCAGGGGGACACCAGCAGATAGCAGGATATGCCGCTTATGCCATCTAGAGCCAGAGACAGAAGTACATTACATATGTCATTGCACAGTGTACTATGAGATACGAGGCCGTTTTCATTGTCTATTTAGAGAAGGTTTTGGGCCTCTATCTAGGGTCATGAGTTATGAGGATAAGATGTCTTGGGCTATATCTACTTGAGTTACACAGGCATAGAGAAACTATATTGAGGAGAGCTGAAGAGAGACATCCCCAGAGACAGATCACAGATTTCTTTACACTAGATATTGTACACCCAGAAGAACAGACAAAGGAGCAGCCAACGGTGGAGAGGTCTACCCGCACTACTGGCATTCTCATAGACCGAGCATTGGAGCTAGGGAGATCTAGACGACCCCGATGGAGAAGAGGAGCTACACAGTTTCGAAGGAGGCTACAGCAAAGGATTCAAGCGATACTTCTTCGTCGTCTAGAGTGCAAATGAAGATGGATCTCTACTTCCCTCCCATATTGTCTTCACATTGTACTGCTTAGTTTAGGATCCCGCAGTATTTATATTTTGTTATCCTAGTTTAATCTATTTTGTTAATCTGACTTTGTATCAAATACACCGCATTGTAACTTTCTGGTCTCATAGGTCACTTTGGCCTTTTGAAGACGTTAATATAACATTTCATTCCTCTCTCTCTCTCTCTCTCTGTGTGTGTGTGTGTGTGTGTGTGTGTGTGTGTGTGTGTGTGTGTGTGTGTGTGTGTAAAGTTCAGAGATTTTGAAGTTTTTGTTCGTCTGTTGCTATTGATTTCTCGCTTGGAGTGTCCAAGCCTGTAACAATAACCTTTTGCCCTTAAGTCTAGCAAAGAAAAGGTTACATATAGAGATAAAGTCCGAAAGGGAGCTTTCTCGTATGATGTACCTTTTAAGCTCTAATAGAATAAAAGCAATCTTTTGGTGTGTAGGATGCCAAGATTGCCAAGGAAATAGTTGTAGGAATTGAGGCCCTTTTGGTGGCAATGGATATCGAGGATACCATGAGTAGCAAAAGAGGGACCCTTGAAGAAATGAATGTCCAAAATAAAAGCTTCCTAAGAAGAGGTAAAAGGAGAGATTTTGATATGTTCTTGGAGAGGGTGTCCATAGTCTCGGAGGAGCTTGCTGAAACTAGGAGGAGGGCCATAATGTCAAAAGCATCATCCACAAATCTCTTGAAGCAGAGAAGGGAAGGGGAAGATAGGAGATCCATGCCTTCTTCTAAAAAGCAAAGAAAGAGGCATGCATAAACAACCGCAAAATTAGACCCCATTGCAGTGCCTTTAACTTGGTGCCAAAACTCCCCATTGAAGGAGAGGTATTGATGGTTGAGGATAAGAGAAGCCAAGGACAAAATGAAATAAACTTTAGGGGAAGGGAGCAAATGGACTTAAGAGAAAAAACGCCTTCACAGTTGGGGATGCTTGGGTAGAGAGATTCAACATCAAAAGTGAAGAGGATAACATTGGGAGGAAAAGAAGTGGAAGCTAAGTGGGAGGAAAAAGGATAATATGAGCCAATGGGAATATTTGAGGTGTTTGGTTTTGAACAAAAGCACGAGATAGAGTTGTGCATGGAGCCATTTGGATGCATTTTACCCTTTGTAGGAGCAAATAGGACGGTCAACGAGGATGGGTTTATGGATCTTAGGTAAGAGGAAGAAAGGGCAAGGTTTTGGGTTATCTAGAGTGAAGGAGAGGATAAAGGTTCTTTCATTGGGTGGGAAGAAGAGAGTGATTTGAGACAATGGAAGAGAGGAGGGGTTTCAAGAGAGTGAAAATACGCTTAAAGGTTAGGCCAAGGGTTGTGGAAGGAGAGGGAGGATTCCAAGAGGGGTTGGGGATAGCCAAAGAAAAAAGAGAAGAAGGGAGTGTACTTTTGAAAAAAAAAAGTTTCAAGCTTCTTGCCAAGTTAGAATAGGCTCCAAGGATTATGGATGGTGAAGGAGGAATTAAGTCCGAGGCCCGAAAGCTTTTGTTCGGAGGAAGAGAGTCCTGGCAGCAACCGTGTAACAATGGCTCCTTGACCCTAATCTTGAGGAGGCAATCGAAGGAGACGGGAGGTTATGAGTCTTTGGGTTCACTAGGGTTGGGCTCCTAGAGCAAACCCAAAGACATAGTCTTTGAGATTGCCAAATGTGCAACGTATCAAGTTCTTTCATGTAATGGCCTCCATTCTTCTAGCTATAATTTTCACGTGGGAGGCATAGCATGGTCAGCTAGCTCTGTCGGAATGTGCAGCAGAAGAGAGAGAGAAGGCACGTGAGAGAACACGAGAGAAATGGATGGTAAATCTGGCTACTCAATAACTTTAGATGGTGATACAATACAAATTACAATGGATACCCAAATGAATGGACCTTGGCAGCTTATATGAAGTGTGCCAGAGGTCGGTCGCACAAAACCTCTAAAGATACCCAACAACCACCAAAAATCCACAAATAGAGAAAAAAGAGAAAAATGGATAAAATGCTTGGTGCAAACTCTATATGTGCTTAGAATCCATACGAGGAAGATGAAAGGATGGCCAACCCACAACCAAGAGCATGTAAAGCATCTAGAAGGTGAACATAAAGCTCTAACACCCCCCCTTCAACAACAGATGCTCACAAGCTGTGAAGGAAAATGCCGGAGTCTTGACAAATCTCGAGAACCAAAAATGAGCATTGAGCCAAAAAAACAACGAACCGTCCAACGCAAAGTGATGATAACTAAAGTGGAGATTTCACTGATCAAGTCGCACATGGAAGCTGTACAAAATGTTAAGGTAAGCAAATGGAGAGGCACAGAGAAGAGGCAACGCCCTTGAAATAGAAAACTTTGACCAAATAAGAAAGGCTGCCGACATTGAGAGTAAATGGGCACCACTACAAGTCCAAAGGAAGTGATGTAGGAGGATGGTAAAGGGAAAATGAAGAGGCTAAAGAAAAATCCCCACAATCGATTTCTCAGCCGAGGCATTGGGAGCAGCAAGCAAAAGATACACTCTTCTTTAGTTTATTGTTGCCAGTCAAGCTTCTGTGCGGAATGGTCATTTTGGTTGACAGCATAACCTGCTACAATTAATTGTCTCTACCCCAGTTAAATACCTGGTAAAATACCTGGCCATGGGAAAGGATTGAGGAACTTAGGTCCATTTTGGGACGAATACAGAATGGAATGAAACTTAATTTGAATATGGACCATAAGGAAGCACAAGAGGAGCCAGTCGAAGACAAAATGGAATGAAAGTTGAGAAGGAGCCAATTGTCACATGCACATGAGCTCTATGTGCCACACGGACAAGCTACTACTACTTCAGTGCCAAGGTAAGTTAAGGAAAGTCTAGGGGATAATAGTTGCGCAATGTAGCTGGCCATAGCATTCAGTTGGTCTGCTACAGTGTCACTTTTTTACATTTCATGTGGAAGGGATATGATCTAGAGAAGGGACAAACCTTGGTAACAAACGAGCAGACGAACATTACAGGATTCCATGACCAAAAAGCAGTGTTCTTAAATTACTAGGTGTGTAAGGTGACAAAGAACGTGTCATATAATGGCTAAGCCCTTTTAATGCTACAACTACTTAACAAGCAATGCCATTGCACAAAGGACTGAATTCTAGACAAAAAGGAAACAACAGAATCCTAGAATGTAGATGGTAATTATTGGGGAAAAGCATTAATACCTTCTGGTGAAAGATGAGAAATTGCTCGAAGTCTCTCTCTCTCCCCTAAAAGAGATGCTTCCAGCTCTACTGACTGTAGAGACTTTGTCTGGTTCAAACTACTGGTGATCGCTTCCTTCAGCTTGTGTTCACATTCTAAGGAGGAAATCTGATGGTCCTCGGCCTCAGAATGCAGAAGGAATACAGGATCTGCTCCATAACGTCGTCGTTTTGTAACCTGATTAACATAACAAGCTTATCATCTTTATGGATGAGCTTACATTGTAGCCTTCAGAGGACTGAGAGCTGTATTTGCTTCATTACTGGCAGTACAAGTAACAACTAAACCACAGTCAAGAAAAAGACACGAATCACATAAAAATAATGAAGGCAGTAGCCAGCAAGAACAACTCAGTTACACTGCAAAAAAGCCATCAATAACATGTGATGCTAATGTAGCCTGACACAAAAGAGCCATAAGAAGATATCGAACTGATTAGAATTTGAATGCAAATCATTGTACGAAACGTATCTGCCACGCTTCCTATATTTGAGGGCCACACAAACTTCTTCTGGTCGGACATCACAATCCATTTGCCTCCATTGCTCATGCCTAGCCATCACAAACAACGGACACACCAAAGCACGATGAAGAATTCAGAAATCTCGTGCTATAAGAGGAAAAGTTCCTCGCAAGCCACCACTTTTGCCTCCCCTAGATAATCCACTTTCCTAGATATAGACAAGATGCATCATTCATCATCTGTTGGAAAGTGGCTGGAGTGTTGGTTTTAACCCATAAGGTAAGCATAAGAATTCATAACTCCTGTATCGGGTACAAAACGTGGATGTCCCGAGAATGGATCTGTATCTGATGGTTACCTAACCTTAGATCAATATTGGTGACATACTTTGCATCAAAAAACCTATCTATAAAACTGAAACGCTCAATCCTGTCGACCGCTTTTGGACCAGTTGTATCCAGATCAGTATGAGTGGGCTCACAGACCAATTGTCATCACGATTGTTCATCAATTTAAAAAACAAATACTGCAAAGAGCACCTATTGAGGAGCCATTACCTTTGAGGGGAACTCAGCCCCTCTATGGTCTTGACTGGAGTGTTACTTTAAGTTCAGTCTCGTGTTTGCAGTTCAGTTGTGGTACTGTAGCAGTACCTTCTCGAGTGACCAGCTGGTTTTACCAAAGAACATCTGCAAGAGACACGTGAGAGGCACAGTTCCCCTCGGAAATCATTGGCCCTTGAACGCAGTATTTCCAACTTTCTGATATAGAAACATCATACAAGTGCTCTTGTGATATAGAAACAATACAAGCTGCTCCTGTGAGATCTCACCCAATCTTGGTGTGTTTTCCATACGGCATAGTGCCATATCATTACTCTGAGACAAGATGTAGGTGTTGCAGCCTCCCTGAAGATAGACGTCTGAATAGGCAAGGGGCTCACTTGCACTCAATAGTTTGGTTTGCTTGCGTTTTGCAGCTACCTAGACAACAAACAAAGGGCCTACTTGCTTCTGTGGCTACCTAGAACCTTCCTAGCCATCCAACAAGCAAGTCGTTTGGTTGCTTTTTGCTGCTATCTCGAAGTTTCCTGACCACCTACAAGCAAGGGGGCTACTTGCTTTTTCCAGCTACCTAAAAGTTTTTCCTAGCCACCATCAAGTGAGGGATGTGCTTACTTTTTTGTGGCACCAAGGTACAATGTCTGCTTGCTTTTGTAGCTATCTAGACCTTTGACTGATCAAAAACAAAATGGGTGAATTTCTCAACATTAAGCATAGTGGGATCACTTGATGAATTTCTCAAAATTAAGCATAGTGGCAATCATTTGGAAGCATGTCAGTGCCTACAGAGACATACACAATGCAACATGAACACTACCTCAGAAAAGCAGTTAATCGTGAGCAACAAAAACATGCAGACCTATACATTATAAATTCATGATGCACATAGAATTTACAGGAAATCGCCACCTTTTCAGAGCTAGTTCCTGCAGGATTGTTGATGCAGGTGATTCTTTGACACCTCTCCCTGAAACATCACAACAAAAAACATTCTTGGCCTCTTCAGTCCAAACACATACAGAAACGTTTGAAAAAGAAAAGAGTCACATTATCTTGAAACTTGGAAAGAGATTTTTACAGCCTCCACAAGTACTTGCAACACACACACACACACACACACACACACCTTCTTTTTTTGGTATGCTATATTGCTTGTGGGAAACCTGAGAGAGAGGGAAAGCCCACAGAAAAAAGTATATACAAGTGAGCAAGGCTATGCATTAAGTGTATGCATGCGTAAGTGAAGCTCTAGAAAAACATGGAGAATAGCTCCAAATTGTCCAAAGTAATTTCATTGATGTCAAAGGAGAATTGTAAATTCTGTCTCAAGAAGATCCTTAATGTAGCAAAGATATCTCATTGAGGATGACAAAACATCAACTGCTTTTTGAAGTTCCAAATACCCCAAAGTAGCCAGAAGCATACCCAGATGAAGAAGATCTTATGAGGTCTAAGAAGAGCAGGAAGCACTCCAAACAACCAAAAGTGTTTCCAAAATTCTGTGAGGGAAAGCGTAATCTCAGACATTGAGTGACTTTGCATGTAAAACTTCTAGTATGCTCACAACACTGTGCCAATGTGATGTGACGGGATTCCAGGTAACATCCAAGAGGCAGTACCTTATAAGGCATCTCCACAAGAATAGACTCTCTTTCAGGGGAAGACGTACTGAGTTCAAGCAATATAAAGAAATACCGACGTTTGGGGCCAATGCTCTCTTGGAGTGGAACTCCGCCACTCCATGTCTCGTGTGTCGTGCATCTCTTTCAGTTCAGTTGTTATTTGAAGTGCATAAAGTTGGTCTATTTTGTCGACGCGTGGTGCCCGTCTCGTGACAGTGGTATCAGAGTTTCAGGCATGTGCTTTTTTGAAAGCATAGCGGTCCTACCAAAGAGCAGATAGAGCAAGTTGGCACTTCCAGTGTTTACATGGAAGTGTGTCAAAGAATCTTCATGCCCCGACCCCGGACTTATTAGCCACTCCCACCCTTACTCCATTCTGCATCGGGCACGCTCCCGTGTTCATCGCTCTGTCTTACAGGGCATAAGCCATAAAAATCACTTGCAAGAGAAGGATCAAAGAAATTTTTTTCGAGCCCTTGTTTTTCTCAAAAGAAATGCCATGCAGTGGTGGAAGTCTATATCTACCAAGGCGCACACTCCAAGGATTTGGCAAGCTTTCAAGAAAAATTTTGCCCGAAGTTACATGCCTTCAGACATCTTTCTTCAATATGCAGTTTCTAGCAGAGTGCGGTATCCAGAAATGCTTGCCACGGAAACCCTAGCAGATTATGACTTTAAATTTTTGGACATCTCTCACCAAGTGTCTCTTCTCGAGCAGATAACCTTGGAGATCCACTGCTATATCTTGGGGCTTGTTTCGACTATTCAAAAGCCTATGGACCATGCTACTATCAGTGTCACCAGCGTGTGACTACTATCTATCCTTTTTGTTGATTTCTTTCTTATTATTTATTTACTTTCACTTTTTGGAAACACCCCTCGGGAAATCTAATTGCCCTACATTGCATAGCTAGTGTGGAACTGTCCGGAGGGAGTCCAGGCCTGAGGGCAAGAGAGCACTAAGGTTGGACAAGGACTATGGTTAGCCAAAGTGGGGTCATTGACTAGCCAAAGTGGAATCCTTTGCTACAAAGGCTACATTTCAATTATGGGTGTGGCTGCAATGTACAAAGGGGGTCAGATGACCTAGAAAGATACAATGGCAGCATATTCTAAAATTTAGGGAACTGCAATTTGGGGACCTGAAAATGTGTTTGCGTCATTACCTCCGGAATGACAAGGGGAACATTTTCTTACTCTGCCGTGAAGTCAACTGGGCAACCGGTTGGGAGATTTTTAGGCGGCAACCCCAAAACGAAAAATAGGTTGTAAATGTGCCAAGTGGCACATTTCTGTGCACTTTCCTCATGCATGAAGAAGTGGCACTGAATTTGAAGGGAGGAGGGGCTCATTTGCAGATTTTTTCACAGGTTAAGAGCTATGGAGTGCTTCCTTTCCCTCCTATGTATAGTGCGGTGCCAGGAGTGATGCCTTGAATGCTACGCACTGCCCTCTCTCTCCCCTATGGCAATATGTTATGCCCCTCTAGTGGGCTTTTCAATTGACCAATGTACAGTTGTGTGGGTTCATGCACGATTGTCGAGGCAAGAGCCTCTTGCACAGGTACTGGATTAGCTAGCGGCTAATCCCCCGCAGGTATATGTGAATTCGGAGAGGTTTCACACCAGAAATCTCGTCCGATTCAAAGGGCAAGTAGCCCTACAGGTGCGGGAGCTCGAGGACTTGCTACGGATGCGACCGGCACGCGAAACGGAGCCCGAAACAGTAAATTACAGCCTGCTATGTATTTTTGCAGGTTTAGGGTTTTGGCCCTAAACGGTCCCTAATACCCCCAAGAGGTTCGGGGACGCGAGGGGACCGCTGTAGAGGTGATCTGGCGCATTTTCGGGGCTGAAAACAGAGAATTCAGTGTGCTGCACATTCTCGCCAGGTTTTGCAAAGTGCTCGTATGCGTCAGGAAAGTCATTCAATGCGTGGGAATATTGACTGTGAAGGGTCCTAGTACAGTTATGCTGCCGAAATCGGGCCGGAACAGTTGAAATTCAGAGAAGCTTCTGCGGGGCAGCTTGTAAGGAACCACAACGTTTATTCCCTCTTTTAAACAATAAATAAATACCGAAAGGGGCGCCTAAGTTAGGGGTCAATCTGGTGCCGGTCTACTCATACAGGTGCAATCTAGCAGCCTGTATCCCTCTCCCCTTTGTTGTGTCTTGAAAGTACAGGTAAAGTGGGCGACAAATTAAATGGGTGAAAGCAAATAAGGTTTAAGTCTAAAGTCTACCGCCCTTTTTGAAAGTACAAGCCGGTTTCATGGTTCCATCGCCGGGATTAAATCGCTTTTTCCCATAGAAGTGAGCCTTGGTCAGTTTGGGCTTGAAGACACGGGGGATCATAGACCAGACACAAGGAATTGCAATTATGGCTGACAGACCAGATGATTTGATTGAAGAGGTTTCCTCCTCACAGGGTCAACGGACACATGAAGTGGGTGAGTCCTCAAGACCACCACAGACGGATGATGATATATTCAGGACCAGTTGGCTACTCCTGTGGCTATGTTCACACAAGTAATGCAGAACCCGAGGTTTTTAGCCTTTCTGCAACCTTCTCTTTCGTCTCAGCAAGTTGGGTCACTGGATCATATTCAAAAGCCTGTTAAGACTCGAGCACATGTGATTCATACTGCAGAGTCAATGGAAACACTTGTACACTTGACGGAGAACATGCAGTCTCCACAACCTGTGCCTAAGGTGCAAGAACAGGTGGCTGAGATGCTAGTCTTTCAAGCTGTACCAATTCAGCCAGCCACTTTTCAACAGCCTATAACTGGTTCTAATGGACAGGGAAGCAACCCACAGGCTATGCAACAAGTCTTCCCACCACCTTCAGTACACCCTGGCTATTTTGGAGGTGGATCGGTATTCTAGAGCATGGCTGGTCATGCACCTGGAAATCAATTCTACACGCCACGAACAGTGTTCAGGGGTGCTCAAACGATGATGCCTAACCCCATGTATAGTGTCACGGGCATGCTACCAGGGTTTCAAAGCACTCAGGGCCAATTTGGGATGCCACAGGCAAATTTTGGTATGGCTGGAATTACAAATCAGCAGCCAAATATGGCATTTCCAGGTCAACTTAATTGCGGTCAGGGAACACAGATGAACCCTAACAGTGTTCCCATGTTTCAGTCACTTCCATATGACAACTTAACGCCGCTGAAGAGGCTAACTCCGTACAAAGAAGGTGACAAAGGTGTGACATTCACGACCTTTACAGGGTTTGATGACAAGAAGAAGGCTCTCTCATTCCTCTAGCAGTTTGACAAGGCCTATGCAGGGGGGAACTTTACAGAGGCTTCAAAGGTCCGCAAGGCAGCCACTTTCTTGACAGGGAATGCGGGACAATGGTGAACAACTTTATTGCTGCAAGGGCAAGCTCCGTCCACATGGATTTACTTCAAGCAGATTTTTGCAGCAACATGGTTATCTGATGACTTTAAAGCAGATGTCATGGCAGAATGGCACCAGCTTAATGCTGCCACTTGCAAGAATCTCGATGACTACAATCGAAAGTTTTGGAAAGCTCTACTTCCAGTAACTTCCTATAGGTTTGTGCCATTGACAGAACAGATTGAAAAATACTGTTGTGGCCTACCCAAAGGATTAAGAAAGTATTGCACGAAGACCAAAGTCACTACTTTGACGCAGCTCATCGAGGTAGCAAACACTGGCAATGGTTTGCTCAAGGGAGAAGATTGTGAATTCAATACTGGCGTCAAGGAACGATCAGCCAAGAAAAATTCAGCGAAGAAGTATGTTCCCAAGGAGGTTCCTAAAGTGACTCAAGAGCCAGCCAACGCAGGGAAAGACAAAGCTACGGCTGAATGAGAAAAGGGACCAGCGAAGAAATAGAAAAGACGTTTTCCTCGCAATTCGGAAGAGCAAAAGAAGGTCCTGAGGTCAGAGAACAAATGCTTCATCTGTGAGCAGCCTGGCCACATTGCTACAATTGTCCTACAAACAAAAGGCCAGCTGATTCTGAAGACAAGGAGGACAAGAAAGGAAAGAAGCCCATGGCTGGTCTAGTTCCAGATATGGTGGGCGACAAGCCAAATTCAGATGCAAGTGAGCTTTGCAAAGCATGGGGAAAGGTTAGGGATCAAACAGTCGTTATCTTCTTTGATCCAGGTGCCAAAGCCAACTTCATTTCCCCAGAATTGGCTTCCAAGTTGGGAATCAGACCTGAAGAGATGGGGTATACAACAGAGGCAGGTTTGGCATGTCCTGGCCATACAGAGGCTGTGACACCCATCATCGGAAAGTTGCGCCTACATATCCAGTCCTATGTAGACGCTGAAGAATTTTACATCATGCCACTGGACGGATGTGATGTGTTGTTAGGTATTCCTTGGTTATTTCGTGTACAGGGAATCATGGATGCCTACAACAAAAAGATCACTCTACAGAGCAGGGGAAAGACTCACATTCTTGATGTAAAGCTTAAAGGGGAGTCTATTCCCACTGTATCAGCTTCTGCTATTACTTCTGTAATGAAAAAGCATCTTCCTACGTAGTTGGTTTTTACACATGAAGTGTCAGATTGTGATTAATCAAATTTATCTGTGCTAGATAAAGAAAGGTCAACGTTTTTACAACAGTATAGTGACTGTTTTTGCGATTCATTACCGTCTCAATTACCGCCAGAGAGACCCGAGAACCATGCGATAGATTTGGTGCCAGGCAGTAGCCCACCAAATAAGCCTCCGTACAGGGTTAGTGCGGCTCAGCAAAAAGAGATAATGGGCCAAGTATAGTAGCTGTTAGAAAAGGGGCTGATTCAGCCCAATTCATCCCCATTCTGTTCTCCAGTGTTGTTGGTGGAGAAAAAGGATGGCTCATGGCGTATGTGCATCGACTACCGTGCACTGAACAAGAATACCATCAAGAATAGGTTCCCTATACCTATAATTGATGATATTTTGGACAAATTAGAAGCAGCAGCTATGTTTAGCAGAATAGATCTAAAGAGTGGGTACCATCAGATCCGCATTAGATCAGAGGATGTGCACAAGACTGCTTTTAGAACGACGTTTGGCCTTTACGAATTTTTAGTGATGCCCTTTGGTCTCACAAATGCTCCCGCTACGTTCAATAGGATGATGGACAGAATTTTCCATCCACACTAGCAGTTTGTTGGTACATTCTTTGATGACATGATAGTCTACTCAAAGAATGAAGAGGAGCATAGGCATCACTTGCCCATTGTGTTCAAAGAGCTCCGCAGTCATAGGTTGCTCATCAATGCAAAGAAAAGTGAATTTTTTCTGGAAGAGATTCATTTTCTCGGACACATTGTCTCTGTCACAAACGGGAACGCACACGAATAATCAACAAGATGAAAATAAATAATCTTTCAACTAAACAAAGTTGAGGGAGAAGTTCGACACAATATTTGGGACCAGAAGATGGGCTGGTCCCCCCCTTAAAGAGAATCCTTTATTAGGGAGAATCTTTTTACAAGCACAAGAACCGGAGAAAACCCCTCCGTTCTAAATCTCGGACTCAATGGTCGTTCCTTCCCGTAAAGGAAATCCGAGAGACGAGTTCTCAATCCTTTTTCCGTCTATACTCGGAGTCGAGACTCCGCAGACAATTTCCGAATTCCGGGAATTCTCGGAACTCCCAAGCGTAAGCCGAAGCCTTCTCGCTTCTCCTTCGCGATGAAGTACCTGCAAACACACACACAAACACATGACAACAATTCGTATGGTGAATCCACAATAGATACCTGTCGCTCTTGCGCGGGAAAAGCGACTTCCGTGCTTTGTAGTCTCGCGATCTCTTGCGGTAGAGTCTTCTCTTGCTGACATTGGTAACCTTCTTTCAATGAGGGCATGTGGTGCTTTTATAGCTCCTTGGCCACGGCACGAATAGCTGCTCGAGTAGAGATCGCGGCCGTTTTTTTGTTTTTTTGTGCTGCTTTACCCGAAATAGGGAGAGAGAATTCGCTGGCTGGTTTTGTTGCTTTATTTTCTAAGTGGCTGCCCACTTATTAAGTGGGCGGCCGGCATATTTTAAAAGTGGTCTGAACTTGCCCAAAAACTCAATAAAACCTTATAAGTTAAAAACAATGCCTTTCACAACATTTCCTAGGCATCCCTGGATGCAACCACATGCACGAATGCAATGCAAACATAGATTCCTCGTGGGAAAGCGTCTACTCTTCCCGGAAAACTCGTTAAAATATTCCGCTTTTTAAGAAAAGCTTCTCAGAACCCATCTTTATTCTTGTGCTTGAGTCTTTACGCATATTCCTCTTTCCAGTTCGGGTTTCCTGCCAGACCCACGAGATATTCCCTTTCCGATGCTCCCGTCACCCCATCACGTGACGCATCAAGAATATTCGTTTCCCAGTCTCTCCCACCGAACTAACGGTAAAACTCCTTCGCGATGCTTCATGTCACCCATCATATGACGCATCAGAGTTTTCCGTTCCTGATGGCTTTTAATAATTCTAGTAGATCTACAGTTCCTAACCTTACGGTTCAAGTGCACATCTTTAAATATCCTAATTTCAATAAAAAGAAATTACTCGAGAAAATAAGAAAATAGTCCATTTAGCAACATCCCTCTGGCTTCTAAACAGTTGTCCTCAACTGTAGTGCTTGTACATATCCTTCCAGTATCTCGGGATAGGGTGTTAATTCCTGCTCGGTCATCCACTGAGCATCTAGAGTAGAATAATTCTTAAACTTTACCAAATACTTCCGTGTAATCTTCCCGGACTTAAGTGGCCGCTCCTGATGATGAATGATCTGTTCCGGTTGGAGTATTTCTTCCGTTTCCTCAACCTCAAGAGGTTCCTCAGCAATAGGATCACTTGGAGGCGGTCCCACATATAGCCGGAGTAAACTAACATGGAAAGCATTGTGGATCTTCCAATTAGATGGTAAGTCTAATCGGAACGTCACATCGTTAACTTGGTCAATTATCTTAAACGGCACATAATAGCGATTGGAAAGGTTTACCACTTTCCCTTTATGAGTCGCTTGTTTCTTTAGTCTTGCCTTCTCAAACTTGAGTAAGACTAATTGACCGACTGTTAAGTCCAGATTCCTTCTGTGCTAGTCCGCAGCTTTCTTATGTTTTTCCTGAGAACGCAAAATTGCTCTCTTAACTTGCCCGTAGGCCGTGTCCAAATCCCGAACAAACTCATCTGCTGCGAAAATCTTATCCTTACTGACAAGGATCGGTGGTAGCAAAGGCTTACCATAGAGAATCTCAAAAGGTGCTTTCCCCATAGACGAATGCACGGTATTGTTATACGCGTACTCAACAAGGGGCAAATACTTCTCCCAGTCAGATTGTCTCTCTGACACATAAGATTTCAGCATATCCAATACTGTGGAATTAGCGATCTCACTCTGCCCATCCGTTTGAGGATGATATGCAGAAGAAAAATTCAACTTTGTGCCAAGGTTATCAAACAAGGCACGCCAAAAGTTGCCTGTCATGCGAGGATCTCGATCACTCACAATAGACTTGGGCAGTCCATGATGCTTAAAGATCTGTGCTGGAAAAATTATAGCCATATGGTCTGCTTTGATTGTTTTCTTAACTGGAATTTGTCCACGATAGTCCAGATCGCATCATTTCCAGTTTGAGTCTTTGGGAGATCCATAATAAAATCCATGGCAATACTCTCCCAGGGTTGATCAGGCACAGGTAAAGGTTGGAGTAACCCAGGCGTCTTATGCCGATCATACTTTACTTTTTGGCAAACCAAGCATTCTCTGACATATTGATCAATGTCTGCTTTAAGGCTTGGCCAAAAGAAATATCTTTCCAATGCTAAGGTCGTAGGGAAAATTCCCCGATGACCTGCATATGGTGAAGCATGTGCTTCTTCCATGATTTTCTTTCTCAATGGTTCTGCCACACAAATTGCTTGGTGGTGATAGAGGTAACCATCCCGAATAGAATAGGGATATTCATCCTCTCCATTCTGTAATTTATTCCAAGTGGAGGAGAAGTCTGGGTCATTCGGATACAACTCTTGAAGTGATTCCAATTCTTGGTGATACACAGAAGTGACTGCGTTCACCCTAGGCCATCTAGACAATGCGTCTGCAGCCACATTCTTACTCCCAGCCGTATGGAGGATCTGCAAGTGAAACATGGACAAAAAGTTGGCCCATCTCATTTGCTTCTCAGATAATTTCCGTTGCGTAAGAAAATACCGCAAACTCTGGTGATCGGTTTTGATCACAAAATCCGCTCCTAGAAGATAATGCTTCCAGGTAGACAAGGCATGGATCACAGCCATAAGTTCCTTCTCATAGATCGAGGCATGCAATTCTACATCCTTAAGTCGTCTACTTTCATAAGCCACTGCATGGGCTTCTTGGTTAAGCACTGCACCGATGCAATCACCTGAAGCATGAACCTCGAATGGTTTCCTTAAGTCTGGCACTATCAAAATAGGTCCATGGCTTAATAGGTACTTTAGCCTACCAAAGGCACCTTGTTGTCTCGATCCCCACCTGAAAGGGATCTTTTTCCTTGTTAGGTCATGAAGTGGTCTTGCTACTTGAGCAAAGCCTCGGATAAACCTCCGATAGTAAGAACACAATCCCAGAAAACTTCGTACATCATGTACCGTAGTGGGAGTTGGCCAATCTTGCACGACTTGGATCTTTGCGGGATCCATTTTCACTTGGTTGTGTGAGACTATATGGCCGAGATAGTGTATCTCAGTGAGGAAGAACTCACTCTTCTTTGCATTCACATGCTTTCCCAATTCCTGAAACACTATATCCAAGTGCTTCCGATGTCCCTCCTCGGTCTTTGAAAAGACGAGTATGTCATCAAAGAACACTCTGTGAAAGCTCGGTGTGGGCTGAAAATTCGGTCCATCATTCGATTGAATGTGGCAGGAGCATTGGTCAAGCCAAACGGCATTACCAAAAATCATGAAGTCCAAAAGTTGTGCGAAAGGCAGTCTTATGGACATCTTCAGGGGCTATGCGTATCTGATGATACCCGCTTTTTAAGTCAATGCGACTAAAGATGCTTGCTCCCTGCAGCTTATCGAGAATATCATCAATCCGGGGTATCGGAAAGCGATTCTTGATAGTGATCTTGTTTAGAGATCGATAATCTATGCACATTCAAAATGTGTCGTCTTTCTTCTGCACCAGTAGAACTGGAGAGCAGTAAGGCGAAGTACTTGGTCGTACTAGACCTTTTTCCAGAAGCTCGTTGACTTGCTTCAAAATTTCCTCTTGCTGAGCAAGACTAACCCGATAAGGGGTAGGTTCGAGGGAGAGCTACCTGGTACGAGATCAATGCGATGATCTTCCGGACGTTTCGGAGGTAGCTTGTCTGGTAGAGTATCCGTGAAACAATCTTTATACTTTTCAAGAAATTGAAAACGTTTAATTTCCAAACTAGAGAGCGAACCCTCATTAGTTTTATCTCTTTCACGTGCGAAAATCAAGTAAGCAGAAACGCACTTCTTTATTTCCTTCTTAATGGAGATATGGCTTACAATAGAGAATAGCCAATCCCCTGCATCAGCAAAAATTTTAATTTTCTTGCCCTCATGCTCAAAAGCGAGGGTCTTTTCTACATAATCTGGGACCGGATATGGTAATGCCATGGCATACCCAAGATGATATCACATCCCTCGATAGGTGCCATCAAAAAGCATTCGCAGTCCTTGTATTCACCAATCATTAGATTGAGTTGTCCTTGCACGGGAGTTGCATTGGTGGTCAACCCCTCAAATGCCGATCCGGAGGTGACTGGAGTTCCAAGCTAAGCCGGTGTAAGGCCCAAACGTTCTGCAGTTTCCAATGAGATGAAGTTGTCCGTCGATCCAAGGTCGTAGAGGATCAACACCCGCTGGTTATTCACAGATCCCCAGCCTTTAAGGAGCTAGCGCTTCCCTTTCTCAGTTTTTGTATTCCCTTGTACATCACAAATGGAATTCAAGCTCGGTGGAGCGGGTTCCTTCTTCCATTGTTCCCTCTTCGAAGATGCTTGTTTCTGCCGTTGTTGCCGAGCAGGGCAGTCGGGCTTCATATGTCCTTTTTCACCAAAGTAGAAGCACCTTCCTTGCTCTTTGAAGGTTTGTACTTGGTTTGGTGTGAGATACTTAAGCCGTTTTCCAGTACCCTCTGGCTTCTTAGGCTCATCCGGATCCTCTGGGGAACGCTTTTTGCCTTGGTTGCCATGGTCATCATACACCGCTCTTTGCCTTGCACGGTATGTGCTATGTTCCATCCATCTGGGGGTACCAGTGGAATGTAAATCCTCGACAATGATTACCGACTCCATCATCCGCTGAAGGGTGTCATGTGGGTACACCTTCATGCTCTTCCGAAGCGGTGGTTGAAGGCCTGCTTCAAACTTTCGCATCTTTTCTTCGTCGGAAATCTTCATAAAGGCGTAACTTTTAGAAGAACCGACCAAAACTTGTCAACATAAGCCGTGACTTTCTCTTGTTCCTTCTGGGCGAGCCAGTCCCATTCCTTCCGAATGTCCTTCTCGAAATCCGGTGGAAGAAATTGTTCATAGAATTCAGCTTTGAATTAAGCCCAGGTTCTGGCTTGAGTACCTTCCAGAATTTTGGCTAGCCACCAGTTGCTTGCAGTCTCCTTGAGATGCATCCCAACATGACGCAACTTGGATTTTTCTGTGAAGTTTCCGTTGCCAAAAGCAACTTCAAACTGCCTGATGAAAGACAGTGCCTTGGAGATATCTCTCCGTCCTGTGTAGTTATCAAACTTCACATCCTTGTCACCGGATTTGAAAATCCGCATCTTGCGGTGACGTCTGCGGTTATCCCTCTTGAACTGGGGCTTCTCTTTAGTAACATGTAGAGAAGTAGTAGGAGTTTTCTTCTTGGGAGAAGATTTAGATACTGTATGAGAAGTAGATGTAGTAGTATAATCAGGAGAGTATGATGGAGAAGAGATAGAGATATCCTTGCTTTCATTAAGCAGAGAGAGTTCTTTTTCCTGGCCCTTGCTCTTAGAAGGCCGTTTGTCCTGATCCGGAGATCCCTTGTGCATTTCGGCACCTTTTTCCGCACCATCCACCTGTTGGTTGCTTCCATTAACAGGATTTTCCTGACGCCCATCGGCATCCGTTCCTTGTGGTTTCTTGATTCCGTCCAAAGCCTTTTGGACAGCCGGCAACAAAATGAGTTGTTGCAATTCCGCGAGTTGGGCTCGCACCTGCTGAAGTTCGTCTTCAGCGGTTCTTTCATGGCTTGTCATGGTTCTTCCCGTTCCTTCCCGGAATCGTCCTTCTTTGCAGAGAAAGAGAGGAATCCGAGCTCTGATACCACTGTCACAAACGGGAGCGCACACGAATAATCAGCAAGATGAAAATAAATAATCTTTCAACTAAACAAAGTTGAGGGAGAAGTTCGACACAGTATTTGGGACCAGAAGATGGGCTGGTCCCCCCCCTTAAAGAGAATCCTTTATTAGGGAGAATCTTTTTACAAGCACAAGAACCGGAGAAAACCCCTCCGTTCTAAATCTCTGACTCAATGGTCGTTCCTTCCCGTAAGGGAAATCCGAGAGACGAGCTCTCAATCCTTTTTCCGTCTATACTCGGAGTCGAGACTCCGTAGACAATTTCCGAATTCCGTTCCCGGAATTCCCAAGCGTAGGCCGAAGCCTTCTCGCTTCTCCTTCGCGATGAAGTACCTGCAAACACACACACAAACACGCGACAACAATTCCTATGGTGAATCCACAATAGATACCTGTCGCTCTTGTGCGGGAAACGTGACTTCCGTGCTTCATAGTCTCGCGATCTCTTGTGGTAGAGTCTTCTCTTGCTGACGTTGGTAACCTTCTTTCAGTGAGGGCATGTGGTGCTTTTATAGCTCCTTGGCCACGGCACGAGTAGCTACTCGCGTACAGATCGCGGCTTTTTTTTTTTTTTTTTTTTTGGCGCTGCTTTACCTGAAATAGGGAGAGAGAATTCGCAGGCTGGTTTTGTTGCTTTATTTTCTAAGTGGCTGCCCACTTATTAAGTGGGCGGCCGGCATATTTTAAAAGTGGTCTGAACCTTCCCAAAAACTCAATAAAACCTTATAAGTTAAAAACAATACCTTTCATAACATTTCCCAGGCGTCCCTAGATGCAACCACATGCACGAATGCAATGCAAACATAGATTCCTCGCGGGAAAGCGTCTACTCTTCCCGGAAAACTCGTTAAAATATTCCGCTTTTTAAGAAAAGCTTCTCAGAACCCATCTTTATTCTTGTGCTTGCGTCTTTACGCGTATTCCTCTTTCCAGTTCGGGTTTCCTACCAGACCCACGAGATAATCCCTTTCCGATGCTCCTGTCACCCCATCACGTGACACCTCAGGAATATTCGTTTCCCGGTCTCTCCCACCGAACTAACGGTAAAACCCCTTCGCGATGCTTAATGTCACCCATCATATGACGCATCAGAGTTTTCAGTTCCTGATGGCTTTTAATAATTCCAGTAGATCTACAGTTCCTAACCTTACCGTTCAAGTGCACATCTTTAAATATCCCAATTTCAATAAAAAGAAATTACTCGATAAAATAAGAAAATAAGAAAATAGTCCATTTAGCAACAGTCTCAAAGGATGGTGTCAGAATGGATCCTGCTAAAGTTGAAGCGATCAAGTCATGGCCAGATTTGAAGACGGTGCACGATCTCCAAAGTTTCTTGGCAGTATGCTTCTATTACAGAAGGTTTATCCGAAATTTCGTTGAGATTGCTTCACCTTTACATGCTCTTCAAAAGAAGGCAGTCACCTTTAGATGGACACAGAAAGAGATTTCAGCTTTAATCTCTTAAAGGAAAAGATGACTTCAGATCCAGTCATTGTGTTGCCAGATCTTAGGAAGTCATTTGTGGTCCAGTGTGACGCCTGTGGTAGTAGCATTGGTGCAGTGCTAATGCAAGATGGCAGGGTAGTAGCCTATGAGAGTAGAATCTTGCAAGGGCCAGGAAAGACTATGCAAGTCTATGACAAAGAACTGCAGGCCGTGATTCATGCGCTCTTAAGTTGGAAACACTACTTGTTAGGTGCAGACTTTGTTGTCCAAACAGACCATCAGACCTTGCGATACTTCTTGACACAGGCAAAGTTATCTGAGAAGCATATGCGATGGGCAAATATCTTGTTCATGTTCCATTTTCAGATTGTGCATGTGGAAGGCAAGAAGAACGTTGTGGTTGATGCCTTGTCAAGGAAGCCACAAATTTCAGCTGTGTCAATTCCTTATCATCATGAACTTGATGATATGAGGGAACAGTATGCAAATGATGAAGATTTTGCAAGGGTCTTCGAGCAGCTAATGGATGGACAACGTCATGAACACTATCTTCTCAAAGATGGGTTCATGATGATGCATGGCAGATTGTGTGTCACAAAGCTATTGCGACGCAAAGTTATGGAAGAGAGTCATGTCCCACCGTATGCAGGGCATCGTGGTATCGATGCTACAGTTACAGCGGTTGAGACGTTCTTCTACTGGCCTACATTGAGAAGAGATGTGGATGCCTTTGTGCGAGAATGCCTAATTTGCCAAAAGGTCAAGTTTGACAGGCAAAAGGCACCAGGGTTATTGCAACCACTACCTATTCCAGATAAACCATGGGAAAGTATTGCTATGGATTTTATCTTTGATCTTCCGAGAACGCAGACAGGAAACGATGATATTTGGACCATCATTTGCAGATTCAGCAAACAGGCTCATTTTATTCCTGTCAGGAAGAAGATAAAGCCAGATCACAGGCTCATTTTATTCCTGTCAGGAGGAAGATAAAGCCAGATCAAATGGCACGCTTGTTTATGAGCAATATTTTCAAGTATCATGGCATGCCACAATCGATTGTTAGCGACCGTGATCCACGCATGACAAGTTTGTTCTGGAGAGGCTTGTTTGAGAATATGAGCACCACACTCAAATTCTCTTCGTCATTTCATCCTCAAACAGATGGGCAGTCAGAAGAGGCAAATTCTATTATCCTAGATCTGCTGAAGTGCTATCTGTCAGAGCATAAAGGAAAGTGGGAGCAATATTTGCCATTGGTGGAGTATGCATACAATAATACAGTGCATTCATCAACTGGCAAGGCACCTTTTGAGATAGTTGAAGGTGGCAAGAAAGTTCCTCCCATACTGCATACAAAGGAAAAGATATTTGAAGCAGATAAGTATGTTCAGGACATGGATGAAATGTACAAGAAGGTCAAAGTGGCCTTAGAAAAGACTCAGGCAAAGCAAAAGAAAGCAGCTGATCGTCACCGTCGTGAAGTGGTATTTTCACTTGGTGATTGGGTGCTTCTACGCTTTGAAAAGGCAAGGTTAAAGAAGATGAAGGGCAAGGAAAGACTGTTTCCAAAGCTCAGCATGCGTTACTATGGGCCTTTTCAAGTGTGCGACATAATCAGTGATGTTGCATATAGGCTGTAATTGCCTGACAGTTGGAAGATTCACAATGCGTTTCATGTGAGTCTTCTCAGACCCTATGTGGGTGATGTGCCAGAAGATATGCCAGCTGAAGATCAGTCGGAAGTCGAGGAACTTGACGAGATCTTAGTCCCGGAACAGATTTTGGCACATAAAGAAAGAAAAGTGAAAGGCAAGGTTGCTAGGCGTTACTTGGTAAAGTTCAGAAACTATCCACCAATGGATCCTAAGTGGATGGAACTCTACCCTTTTCCTATTGGACTGACAAGCCCGATGCCTGACTCTACTAAATAAATAATACGGCGTCCGTCGTAGGCGATAGAAGGTGAACTTGCAAAGTCACCAACTGTGTTATCACTTTACCTTGAAGCCTTCGATTTGCAACCTACCTTGACCCCTTCACTTTCAAAGCTACATGGATTGTCAGTGTGACAATGGCTTCTGAAAGAAATGATGTACATGGTATTCAAAGTGAGCTCAAATGAAATACCTGTTACATGAATCTTAGAGCTGTACAGATTGTCAGTTTGGCAATTGCTCTTATGGAATGTACAAAAGTTTGGTTAGTGCTATAGAAGTGAGTATTTCTTGTCAGTTTGTCAAGGATACAGTAATTGCTACTATTAAAGGGTACATGTGTAACTGTATTCTTAAACTGTCGGTTTGGGTATGCTCGAAAGTGTTACTGGGCCCAACGTGTACTATAAGACGGTCGCAAAATGTGTGCCTACCATTTTGTCATTGGAAAGTTAGTGACTCAAAGCAATGGCAGAGTGCGAAGCTACCACTATGTCATTGGGACAGGGTTCACACGTAGGCAATACGTGTGTCGACGAGGTGTTGAATACACCAGGGTTGACAATGAGCATGTATGTGTCGTACATATGTCGACAGGTGTTGAATACATCAGTGTTGACTGTGAGCATGTACGACATAGATGCAAATGAGGACGTTTGAGATTTCAAGAGGGGGGTATGTCACCAGCGTGTGACTACTATCTATCCTTTTTGTTGATTTCTTTCTTATTATTTATTTACTTTCACTTTTTGGAAACACCCCTCGGGAAATCTAACTACCCTGCATTGCATAGCTAGTGTGGAACTGTCCAGAGGGAGTCCAGGCCTAAGGGCAAGAGAGCACTAAGGTTGGGCAAGGACTATGGTTAGCCAAAGTGGGATCATTGACTAGAATCCTTTGCTACAGAGGCTACATTTCAATTCTGGGTGTGGCTGCAGTGTACAAAGGGGGTCAGATGACCTAGAAAGATACAATGGCAGCATCTCCTAAAATTTAGGGAACTGCTTTTTTTGGGACCTGAAAATGTGTTTACGTCAATTTTTGAGCTAACTTGAGTTGTTCTGCAGAAATGCTGTAAATTACAGCCTGCTGTGTATTTTTGCAAGTTTAGGAAACGGTCCCTAATACCCCTAGGAGGTTCGGGGACGCAAGGGGACCGCTGTACAGGTGATCTGGCGCATTATCAGGGCTGAAAACAGAGAATTCAGTGTGCTGCAGATTCTCGCCAGGTTTTGCAAAGTGCCCGTATGCGTCGGGAAAGTCATTCAATGCGTGGGAATATTGATTGTGAAGGGTCCTAGTACAGTTATGCTGCCGAAATCGGGCCGGAACAGTTGAAATTCAGCCAAGCTTCTGCGGGGCAGCTTGTAGGGAACCACAGCGTTTATTCCCTCTTTTAAACAATAAAGAAATACCGAAAGGGGCGCCTAAGTTAGGGGCCAATCTGGTGTCGGTCTACTCATACAGGTGCAATCTAGCAGCCTGTATCCCTCTCCCCTTTGTTGTGTCTTGAAAGTACAGGTAAAGTGGGCAACAAATTAAATGGGTGAAAGCAAATAAGGTTTAAGTCTAAAGTCTACCGCCCTTTTTGAAAGTACAGGCCGGTTTCAATCAGCTACAACCTTATGGAAGAAACCTAACCTTAATTTTTGATGCGGGTTTCAAGATGGAAAGCAAGTCGCCTTTCGAGCCCGACTGATGTCGAGAATGCAAAGCAAGTCTACTTTCGAGCCCGACTGATGTCGAGAATGCTTTTTCAGTTTGAATTAGCAGTCTTCTGAATTTTGTTTGAGAAATTGTTTGGTGACGCTATTTGGAATTTGTTTGAAATGGATGGTATATGTTATAAACCTATCTTGGTGCCGATTTGAATTGTTTGACTCTTGCTTCAATGCTTAATGATCTCCTGCCGGGTGGAGTAGTGAGAAATGTTGTTTTAACCTCGGAACAACGCAGACGGGATGTCTGGGGAGCCTTTTGTTGTATGCTTGAAAACCTCAGAACAACGCAGACGGGATGTTTGGGGAGCATTTCTTTGTATGCTGGAAAACCTCCGAACGACGCAGACGAGATGTCTGGGGAGCATTGGATTGTATGCTTGGACCTCCAAGAGACGCAGGCTGCGGTTTGAGAAGAATTTTGTTGTATCAGTCCTCTGAGCTCATGGCCCGGACCTTTTTAAGTTATTTGAGGGGGGAGTGATGAGGTAATCACTAAGTAGCTTCATACCGCAGACCGTCTGTCTCGTGAGAGTGCTCAACGGCATTGTTCGTTGTGTTTTGTAACATGCATATGTGAGCATTTGTGTTGCATTGTGATGTGCCAACCACTAAATATTCCTTATTGAATCAGATTTTTCTAGGGATCCAACGACCGATATCAAGAGCTCCAATCTGAAATGAGAAAACTGATTGTCACTCAGATTGTCCCTCGAAATGTCCCTCAGAATAACCCTCGAAAATTTTTGACCTAACTTGAGTTGTTTTGCAGATATACGGTAATTGCGGACGATTGCTTTCTTTCAAGGAGAGATGTCACAAACTGCTGACGTGTCAAGCCACTGAAGAACGGAGCCAACTTGCCCATCCTAGCCGAGGTGTAACAGACTTAGACACTCCGAAGTCAAGAATCAATCACGACAACATCAAATAACCACTTCAAAACAGTTCACAGTTCACAATAGATTTGCATTGGCCCGGCGGAGTTCCGTGCCTAGAGATATTGGCCCCAAAAACTGGCGCCCCTTTCGGTATTTCTTTATGTATTAATCAATTCAAAGTACAAGAGAGTGGTTCGGGTTTCACTCTCAGACTCTGCGTCCAGATGCTCTGCAGAGTGTAAGCCCTCACCACTTATTTATCGATTACAAGGGATGCCAAAAGCACAGCCCCAAAAGCTTAAAAATAAAGCAAAACTCTTTTCTCTCACAAGCTCTCCCTGTAGAGCTTTTAATAAAATAAAAGCAATGGAATTCTCTCTCTCTCTCTCTCTCTTGGCAATTGCGTAGAGAAAATAAAGCAACTGCCGCAAAAAGCAGGAAAACTGTCGTACGGTGCCACGTCAGCAGGCCAGTGCATTTTTCGGGAGTTTCAGCCTGCTGTCCTAGGGTTAGGGTTAAAGTTTAAGGCAGATTTTAGAATTAGGGTTAGGGTTAGGGTTAGGGTTAGGGTTTTCTGGCAAATTTTAGGGTTTGCAAGTTTTAGGGTTAGGGTTTCCATGATTAGGGTTTTCAGCAGTAGTCAAGGTTAGGGTTTCCCGCATGCTAACGGGCAGACACCTCATCACTTTGTGACATATCCCCCTCTTGAAAGCATTGTTATCGCCCTCGATTACGCCTGTAAAACAGACAAAGGCAATAAACCGTCTTAGCAGACACTGACTCTTAGTACCTACGTACTAGGAACACACATCTAGCACATGTATCAATCGACAGTCACATCACAGGACATCACATGACATTCAACATTCATTCGGATCTTAGACCATGATTTATCGGCAATGTAGCTAGCAATCGCATGTAGATCCAATCGGGACCTCATCGATGTCCGATTGACTAACCCCTATTGCAACCATGTCTATTCGAGATCAATCAGACCAAAATGCTGCAGTCATTTTGTCTATCAGTTCCTGCACTTAAAAGAAGTCAAGAACAAATCAATATCATAATCAGGAATTCCATTTCATAAAGTCAAACAGCAGAATACTGTCAGCTTTCAGTATCCCTGAAGCTCAAAGAGACATCAGTGACTCTAGTATAAAAATCAAGGCATCTATTGACAAAGGAGCGGAGTGACTCCCCTCTTGTGCATCGCATTGCACCAGATCTCCGGCCAAGCTGAATTCTGGGTTCCATTTGGAGTAGACTATGCTAAACCAAAAGCCTCGAGGTAAAGTTTCAAAATCTGAGGAGTATCTGCCAGGTCCTCCTCCTCCATCCACTTCGCATCCAATGCAGGATAGTTCTTGAACTTAACCAAGAATCGCCTTCGGACTTTACCTTTATTCTTCGTATCCTTATGTGCCAAAATCTGTTCAAGAACAAGGATCTCCTCGTTTTCTTCCACTTCGGGTTGCTCATCAGGCACATCACCTTTAAAACGTTTCAAGAGACTCGCATGAAATGCATTGTGAATTCTCCAAGTATCAGGCAATTTCAATCGGTAGGAGACATCATTTATGTTTCCAATGATCTGGAAAGATCCGTAGTATCGCATACTAAGCTTTGGAAAAAGCAGAGTTACCCGGAACGCGGAACGGGAACGCCGACGGGCCTCCCTGCGGAACGGGGGAACGGGAATGGGCCCGGAACGAGAACGGCGCGGAACGGCAGGCTAAAAAAACACCCAAATATTATTTTTTTTAGCGTTATGTGTTTGAATACAAGTAGTATTAGAGTCCTTTGACTCTAATACCCACAAAAAACACGATTCGAAGACCATTTAACCTTATTATGACTTGATTGGGATGTGAGGCGCCCAGAGTACATAGCCAGATGAACAACAATGAGCAAACACAATGCCCATAGTACATACACAATGCTCTCAAATAATTGCAAGAGTAGTAGTCAGAGATAACACTTGCCACTTGATTCCGTGAGAGCTTGAGCCTTGAGCCTTGAAAGTTGAGGGTTAGAACTTAGAAGTTAGCCCAAGAGAGAGAGAGGTTGAGAGCTTGAGCCTTGAGGCATACCGCGGCGCCACACTATGGCTTGAGAGTTGAGAGCAAGCTAGGGAGAATGAGCTTGGCTTGAGAGTTGAGAGCAAGGCTCAAGCAAGGGAGAATGGGCCTTGAGGCTTGATGAGTGTGTGAAGAATGGGGGAGGAGGGGGGCATTATATACTTTTTTGACTGCTGAAAATGGCCGTTGGCTACCTAACAGTCATTTTTTTCAATTTCAAAAACTGTCGTTTATGGCCGTTGGGGCCGTTCCAGCCGTTCCGGTCCGTTCCAGCCCGTTCCGGTCGTCCCGTTCCGGTGACAGTTTCCAGCCGGAACGCCGTTCCGTTCCGACGCGTTCCAGAAAATCCCAGCCGGCCGGAACGCCGTTCCGGCGTTCCAAGGCCCGAAATGTCCGTTCCCTGGTAACACTGGGAAAAAGCCTCTCCTTTCCCTTTTTCTTTCTCAGGCGTGCCTTCTCATAACGTAAGAGCACCCAATCATCCTCCTTCAATTTCAAGTCGCGACGATGGCGATCCGCTGCCTTTTTCTATCGTTCTTGAGATTTCTGCAAAGTCTTGCGAACGTTGGCAAAAGCCATATCTAAGTCTCGCGTATATTCATCCGCTTCAAAGATCTTATCTTTTGTGCTTAGGAAGGGTAGAACCTTCGCAGCACCTTCAACAATCTTAAATGGCGCCTTCCCCATCGAAGAGTGTATCATGTTATTGTAGGCAAATTCCACCAAGATATAAGACTTCAATAAATCTAAAACCACTGAATTGGCAATCTCAGATTGCCCATCAGTCTGCGAGTGGAACGATGACGAGAACTGCAACCGCGTGCCAATGTTCTCCCAAATTGCCTTCCAAAACAAACTCGTGAATCTGGGGCCTCTGTCGGAGACAATCGTCTTAGGCATGCCATGTAATCTGAAGATCTGGGCCACAAACAGTCTCGCTAAGTGATCCGGCTTGACTGTTTTCTTCATTGGAATGAAATGAGCCTGTTTGCTAAATCTGTCAATAACAATCCAGATACCATCGTGACCACTCTATGTTCTAGGGAGATCAAAAATGAAATCCATTGCAATACTTTCCTAGGGGCGGGTGGGTATGGGTAAAGGCTGTAACAATCCGTGTGCTTTATGCCTGTCAAACTTGAGCTTCTGGCATACTAAGCAATTGCACACAACTCTTCCACATCCTTCTTGAGTCTCGGCCAAAAGAAGTATCTCTATACCCCTTTCATGGTGGTAGCAATGCCACGGTGACCCGTAAAAGGTGGACCAACGGCTCCTATGATGTATCACGGAAATAGCCAGAACCAACGGCTTCCGAGACAAAGCATCTGCCACCACATTCTTCTGTCCCTGCACATGGACAAGCTCGAAGTGAAACTGTGACAAGATGTTCGCCCATCGCATCTGCTTTTCCGATAGCTGCTTCTGTGACAAGAAGTAGCGCAAACTCTGATGGTCTGTAAAGACAGTAAAATCCGCCCCGAGTAGGTAATGCCGCCACTGAGTAAGAGCATGGATAACTGCCAAAAGCTCTTTCTCATAAATCAATTTCAGCCTTGAGAACAATCGGCTCTCGTAAGCAATGACATAGCCTTGTTGCATTAAGACCGCACCCAGACTACGACCACAAGCATCACAATATACTTAAATGACTTCTGCAAGTCCGGCAAAGTCAAAACTGGTCCCGTAGTCAATTTCTCTTTCAATGTCTGAAAGGCAGTCACCTCTGTGGGTCCCCACGAAAAAGCGACTCCTTTCTGTGTCAAGATATGGAAAGGGTAAGCAATCTCTGCAAACTTTCGAATGAACCACCTGTAGTACGAACACAGTCCCAAGAAGCTTCTAACTTCATGGACATTCTTCAAATCGGGCCAATCACGGATAGTCTCTATCTTGGCCGGATCCATTTGCACTCCCGCTGCTGAGACGATGTGTCCCAAAAAACTGTATCTCTGGTAGGAAAAATTCTCTTTTCTTTGCATTTATCACTAACTGGTGATCTCGTAATGCCTGAAAGACTTGAAGCAGATGATCTCTGTGGCCTCATTCTTGGAGAAAACAATGATGTCGTCCAAGAAAGTGCCAAGAAATAGCCTGTACTCTCGAAAAATCCTGTACATCATCCGAGGAAATGTCGCAGGAGCATTGGTTAAGCCAAAAGGCATCACCAAAAACTCAAATAACCCAAAAGTCGTCCGAAATCCTGTCTTGTACACTTCTCCCGACGCGAGTCTGATCTGATGATATCCACTCTTCAGATCAACCCTGCTAAAGCACGAGAATCCTTGTAATTTGTCGAGTATATCATCAATCCTAGGAATCGGAAATCTATTCTTGATGGTGATTTTGTTGACAGCTCTATAATCGATGCACATTCTCCAAGATCCGTCTTTCTTCAAAACCAACAACACTGGAGAGCAATACGGTGAAGTACTAGACTAGACAAGACCCTTTTCCAACAGGTCTTTCACTTGGTTCATAATCTCTTCATTTTGTGCTCGGCTCACAAGGTAAGGTGGGCGGTTCGGTGATGTGCTTCCAGGTATCATATCAATGGTATGATCTTCAAGACGAGCAGGTGGTAACTCGCCTGGTAGGCCCTCTGAGAAGCAATCGGCGTGAGAAGCAATCTTGGCGTTCTTTATCAAGTTTAGACATATTTGTCCTATTCTTATCGCTCAATTCTTTCATAAAGATCGAGTAAACAAACATACTGGATTTCATTCATTTAGAAATGGCCAAAGCCGATACAATGGGGACAGACTCGCCCTTCAGTTTAATATCAAGTACAATGGTTCTGCCCTTCTCTGTAGTCAATGTCGCTTTCCTCGCCCGATAATCGACCACGGCGTTGTTCTTGTGGTACCAGGGAATCCCTAAGAGAACATCACAACCTTCCAAAGGCATTATGAAAAAGTCCTCATGCCCCAAATACCCCTGACAATGCAACCTAAGTTTGCGAATGACAGGTGTAATGGCCACGTCCCTGCCAGGTGCCGCTAGAACAACCTCCGCAAGTGGTCCCATCCGATCGGGAGTGATCTCGAGCCGCGCCGCCAATTCCGGTGAAATGAAGTTTTCCTTGGCTCCTCCATCAAAAAAAATCAGGGCCTCTTGATCTTTCACTTTGCCCCAAGGTCGGCAAAGTTCTGTACTCTCGTCCATGGTGTTGGGATCGGTACCCACACAATCTGGAGCCAGTCCTGTTTTCATCTTGCCTTTTCTTCCACGTTCCTCAGCTGCTCTCGAACTCTCAGCCCTATCGTCCTCCTTATCATTCTGTTCTTTCTGTGCCTTTTTAGGACATGTCCATGTTCCCCGCATCCAAAGCACTTCCCCTGTCACCAGCGTGTGACTACTATCTATCCTTTTTGTTGATTTCTTTCTTATTATCTATTTACTTTCACTTTTTGGAAACACCCCTCGGGAAATCTAACTGCCCTGCATTGCATAGCTAGTGTGGAACTGTCCAGAGGGAGTCCAGGCCTGAGGGCAAGAGAGCACTAAGGTTGGACAAAGACTATGCTTAGCCAAAGTGGGGTCATTGACTAGCCAAAGTGGAATCCTTTGCTACAGAGGCTACATTTCAGTTCCGGATATGGCCACAGTGTACAAAGAGGGTCGGATGACCTAGAAAGATACAATGGCAGCATCTCCTAAAATTTAGGAAACTGCTATTTTGGGTCCTGAAAATGTGTTGACGTCATTACCTCCGGAATGACAAGGGGAACATTTTCTTACTCTGCCGTGAAGTCAACTGGGCAACCGGTTGGGATATTTTTAGACGGCAACCCCGAAACGGGAAAATGCTTATAAATGTGCCAAGTGGCACCTTCTGGTGCACTTGCCTCATGCAACAAGAAGTGGCGCTGAATTTAGGAGTGGGAGAGCCTCATTTTCAGATTTGTCACAAGTTAAGAGCTATGGAGTGCTTGCTTTCCCTCTTATGCACAGTGCGGTGCCAGGAGTGATGCCCTGCACGCTACGCACTGCCCTCTCTCTCCCCTTTGGCAGTATGTTATGCCCCTCTAGTGGGCTCTTCATTTGACCAATGTACAATTGTGTGGGTTCATGCGCGATTGCCGAGGCAAGAGCCTCTTGCACAGGTACTGGATTAGCTAGCGGCTAATCCCCCCGCAGGTACAGGTGAATTCGGAGAGGTTTCACGCCAGAAATCTCGTCCGATTCAAAGGGCAAGTAGCCCTACAGGTGCGGGAGCTCGAGGACTTGCTACGGATGCGACCGGCACGCGAAACGGAGCCCGAAACAGTAAATTACAGCCTGCTGTGTATTTTTGCAGGTTTAGGGTTTTGGCCCTAAACGGTCCCTAATACCCCCAAGAGGTTCGGGGACGCGAGGGGACCGCTGTAGAGGTGATCTGGCGCATTTTCGGGGCTGAAAACAGAGAATTCAGCGTGCTGCACATTCTCGCCAGGTTTTGCAAAGTGCTCGTATGCATCAGGAAAGTCATTCAATGCGTGGGAATATTGACTGTGAAGGGTCCTAGTACAGTTATGCTGCCGAAATCGGGCCGGAACAGTGGAAATTCAGCCGAGTTTGTACGGGGCAGCTTGTAGGGAACCACAGCGTTTATTCCCTCTTTTGAACAATAAAGAAATACCGAAAGGGGCGCCTAAATTAGGGGCCAATCTGGTGTCTGTCTACTCATACAGGTGCAATCTCGCAGCCTGTATCCCTTTCCCCTTTGTTGTGTCTTGAAAGTACAGGTAAAATAGACGACTAATAATGGGTGAAAGCTAAATCAAGGTTTGAAGTAAAGTCTACCGCCCTTTTTGGATTGAACAGGCCGGTTTCATGGTTCCATCAACGGGATTAAATCACTTTTTCCCATAGAAGTGAGCCTTCGTCAGTTTTGGGCTTGAAGACACAGGGGATCATAGACCAGACACGGGGAATTGCAATTATGGCTGACAGACCAGATGATGTGCCTGAAGAGGTTTCCTCTTCACAGGGTCAACAGACACATGAAGTGGGTGAGTCCTCAAGACCACCACAGACAGATGACGATATATTCAGGACCCAGTTGGCTACTGCTGTGGCTATGTTCACACAAGTAATGCAAAACCCAAGGTTTTTAGCCTTTCCGTAACCTCCTGTTCCGTCTCAGCAAGTTGGGTCACTGGATCATATTCAAAAGCCTGTTAAGGCTCGAGTACAGGTGATTCATACCGCACAGTCAATGGAAACACGTGTACACTTGACGGAGAACATGCAGTCTCCACAACCTATGCTTAAGGTGCAAGAACAGGTGGCTGAGATGCCAGTATTTCAAGCTGTACCAGTTCAGCCCGCCACCTTTCAGCAGCCTATAGCTGGTTCTAATGGGCAGGGAAGTAACCTACAGGCTATGCAACAAGTCTTCCCACCACCTTCAGTACACCCTGGCTATTTTGGAGGTGGATCGGTATTCCAGAGCATGGCTGGTCATGCACCTAGAAATCAGTTTTTCACGCCAGGAACAGTGTTCGGGGGTGCTCAAACAATGATGCCTAACCCCATGTACAGTGTCATGGGTATGCAACCAGGGTTTCACAGCACTCAGGGCCAATTTGGGATGCCCCAAGCAAATTTTGATATGGCTGCCATTTCCAAGTCAAGTTAATAGCGGCCAAGGAACACAGATGAACCCTAATAGTGTTCCCATGTTTCAATCACTTCCATATGACAATTTAACGCCGCTCGAGAGGCCAACTCCATACAAAGAAGGTGGCAAAGGTGTGTCATTCACGACCTTTACAGGGTTTGATGACAGGAAGAAGGCTCTCTCATTCCTCCAACAGTTTGACAAGGCCTATGCAGGGGGAACTTTACAGAGGCTTCAAAGGTCCGCAAGGCAACCACTTTCTTGACAGGGAATGCGGGACAATGGTGGACAACTTTATTGCTTCAAGGGCAAGCTCCGTCCACATGGATTTACTTCAAGCAGATTTTTCCAGTAGCATGGTTATCTGATGATTTCGAAGCAGATGTCATGACAGAATGGCACCAGCTTAATGATGCTACTTGCAAGAATCTGCATGATTACAATCGGAAGTTTTGGAAAGCTCTACTTCCAGTAACTTCCTATAGGTTTGTGCCATTGACAGAACAGATTGAAAAATACTGTTGTGGTCTACCTAAAGGATTGAGAAAGTACTGCACGAAGACAAAAGTCACTACTTTGACGCAGCTCATCGAGGTAGCAAACACTGGCAATGGTTTGCTCAAGGGAGAAGATTGTGAATTTAACACTGGCGTCAAGGCAGGATCAGGCAAGAAAAATTCAGCCAAGAAGCACGTTCCCAATGAGGCTCCTAAAAGAACTCAGGAGTCAGCCAACGCAGGGAAAGACAAAGCTACGGCTGAACCAGAAAAAGGACCAGCGAAGAAATGGAAAAGACGTTCTCCTCGCAAGTCAGAAGAGCAAAAGAAGGTCCTGAGGACAGAGAACAAATGCTTTATATGTGAGCAGCCTGGCCACATTGCTTACAACTGTCCTACAAAGAAAAGGCCAACTGATTCTAATGACAAGGAAGACAGGAAAGGAAAGAAGCCCATGGCTGGTCTAGTGCCAGATATGGTGGGCGACAAGCCAAATTCAGATGCAAGTGAGCTTTGCAGAGCATGGGGAAAGGTCAGGGATCAAACAGTGCTTATCTTCTTTGATCCAGGTGCCAAAGCCAACTTTATTTCCCCAGAATTGGCTTCAAAGTTGGGAATCAGACCTGAAGAGATGGGGTATACAACAGAGGCAGGTTTGGCATGTCCTGGCCATACAGAGGCTGTGACACCCATCATTGGAAAGTTGCGTCTACATATCCAGTCCTATGTAGATGCTGAAGAATTTTACATCATGCCACTGGACGGATGTGATGTGTTGTTAGGTATTCCTTGGTTGTTTCGTGTACAGGGAATCATGGATGCCTACAACAAAATGATCACTGTACAGAGCAGGGGAAAGACTCATGTTCTGGATGTAAAGCTTAAAGGGGAGTCTATTCCTACTGTATCAGCTTCTGCTATTACTTCTGTAATGAAAAAGCATCTTTCTGCGTACTTGGTTTTTGCACGTGAAGTGTCAGATTGTGATGAATCAAATTTATCTGTGCTAGATAAAGAAAGGTCAATGTTTTTACAACAGTACAGTGACTGTTTTTCCGATTCATTACCGTCTCAATTACCGCCAGAGAGACCCGAGGACCATGCGATAGATTTGGTGCCATGCAGTAGCCCACCAAATAAGCCTCCGTACAGGGTTAGTGCGGCTCAGCAGAAAGAGATAATGGGCCAAGTACAAGAGCTGTTAGAAAAGGGGCTGATTCAGCCCAGTTCATCTCCATTCTGTTCTCCAGTGTTGTTGGTGCAGAAAAAGGATGGCTCATGGCGTATGTGCATCGACTGCCGTGCACTGAACAAGAATACCATCAAGAATAGGTTCCCTATACCTAGAATTGATGATATTATGGACAAATTAGAAGGAGTAGCTATGTTTAGCAGGATAGATCTAAAGAGTGGGTACCATCAGATTCGCATTAGTTCAGAGGATGTGCACAAGACTGCTTTTAGAACGACGTTTGGCCTTTACGAATTTTTAGTGATGCCCTTTGGTCTCACAAATGCTCCTGCTATGTTCAATAGGATGATGGACAGAATTTTCCGTCCACACCAGCAGTTTGTTGGTACATTCTTTGATGACATGATAGTCTACTCAAAGAATGCAGAGGAGCATAGGCATCACTTGGCCATTGTGTTCAAAGAGCTACGCAGTCATAGGTTGCTCATCAATGCAAAGAAAAGTGAGTTTTTTTTGGAAGAGATTCACTTTCTGGGACACATTGTCTCAAAGGATGGTGTCAGAATGGATCCTGCAAAAGTTGAAGCGATCAAGTCATGGCCAAATTTGAAGACGGTGCAAGATGTCCGAAGCTTCTTGGGACTATGCTCCTATTATAGAAGGTTTATCCGAAATTTCGTTGAGATTGCTTCACCTTTACATGCTCTTCAAAAGAAGGCAGTCACCTTTAGATGGACACAGAAAGAGATTTCAGCTTTTAATCTCTTAAAGAAAAAGATGACTTCAGATCCAGTCATTGTGTTGCCAGATCTTAGGAAGTCATTTGTGGTCCAGTGTGATGCCTGCGGTAGTAGCATTGGTGCAGTGCTAATGCAAGATGGCAGCGTAGTAGCCTATGAGAGCAGAATTTTGCAAGGGCGAGAGATGACCATGCAGGTCTATGAGAAAGAGTTACTGGCTGTGATTCATGCGCTCTTAAGTTGGAAACACTACCTGCTAGGTGCGGACTTTGTTGTCCAAACGGACCATCAGACCTTGCGATACTTCTTGACACAAACAAAGTTATCTGAGAAGCATATGCGATGGGCAAATATCTTGTCCATGTTCCATTTTCAGATTGTGCATGTAGAAGGCAAGAAGAACGTTGTGGCTGATGCCTTGTCAAGGAAGCCACAAATTTCAGCTGTGTCGATTCCTTATCATCATGAACTTGATGATATGAGAGAACAGTATGCAAATGATGAAGATTTTGCAAGGGTCTTCGAGCAGCTAATGGATGGACAACGTCATGAACACTATCTTCTTAAAGACGGGTTCATGATGATGCATGGCAGATTGTGTGTCACAAAGCCATTGCGACGCAAAGTTATGGAAGAGAGTCATGTCCCACCGTATGCACGGCACGTGGTATCGATGCTACAGTTAAAGCGGTTGAGACATTCTTCTATTGGCCTACATTGAGAAGGGATGTGGATGCCTTTGTGCGAGAATGCCTAATATGCCAAAAGGTCAAGTTTGACAGGCAAAAGGCACCAGGGTTATTGCAACCACTACCTATTCCAGATAAACCATGGGAAAGTATTGCTATGGATTTTATCTTTGATCTTCCGAGAACGCAGACAGGAAACGATGGTATTTGGACCATTATTTGCAGATTCAGCAAACAGGCTCATTTTATTCCTGTCAGGAAGAAGATAAAACCAGATCAGATGGCACGCTTGTTTATGAGCAATATTTTCAAGTATCATGGCATGCCACAGTCAATTGTTAGCGACCGTGATCCACGCATGACAAGTTTGTTCTGGAGAGGTTTGTTTGAGAATATGAGCACCACGCTCAAATTCTCTTCGTCATTTCATCCTCAAACAGATGGGCAGTCAGAAGAGGCAAATTCTACTGTCCTAGATCTGCTGAAGTGTTATGTGTCAAAGCATAAAGGAAAGTGGGAGCAATATTTGCCATTGGTGGAGTATGCATACAATAATACAGTGCATTCATCAACTGGCAAGGCACCTTTTGAGATAGTTGAAGGTGGCAAGAAAGTTCCTCCCATACTGCATACAAAGGACAAGATATTTGAAGCAGATAAGTATGTTCAGGACATGGATGAAATGTACAAGAAGGTCGAAGTGGCCTTAGAAAGGACTCAGGCAAAGCAAAAGAAAGCAGTTGATCGTCACCGTCGTGAAGTGGTATATTCACTTGGTGATTGGGTGCTTTTACGCTTTGAAAAGGCAAGGTTAAAGAAGATGAAGGGCAAGGAAAGACTGTTTCCAAAGCTCAGCATACGTTACTATGGGCCTTTTCAAGTGTGCGACATAATCAGTGATGTTGCATATAGGCTGAAATTGCCTGACAGTTGGAAGATTCACAATGCGTTTCATGTGAGTCTTCTCAGACCCTATGTGGGTGATGTGCCAGAAGATATGCCAACTGAAGATCAGCCGAAAGTCGAGGAACTTGACGAGATCTTGGTCCTTGAACAGATTTTGGCACACAAAGAAAGAAAAGTGAAAGGCAAGGTTGCTAGGCGTTACTTGGTAAAGTTCAGAAACTATCCACCAATGGATGCTAAGTGGATGAAAGAAGGTGAACTTGCAAAGTCACCAACTGTGTTATCACTTTACCTGGAAGCCTTCGATTTGCAACCTACCTTGACCCCTTGAGTTTCACAGCTACATGGATTGTCAGTGTGACAATGGCTTCTAAAACAAATGATGTACATGGTATTTAAAGTGAGCTCAAATCAAATACCTGTTACATGAATGTTAGAGCTGTACAGATTGTCAGTTTGGCAATTGCTCTTATGGAATGTCCAAAAGTTTGGTTAGTGCTATAGAAGTGAGTATTTCTTGTCAGTTTGTCAAGGATACAGTGATTGCTTCTATTGAAGAGTACATGTGTAACTGCATTCTTAAACTGTCAGTTTGGGTATGCTCGAAAGTGTTACGGGATCCAACGTGTACTATAAGACAGTGGCAAAATGTGCAGCTACCATTTTGTCATTGGAAAGTTAGTGACTCAAAGCAATGGCAGAGTGCGCAGCTACCACTATGTCATTGGGACAGGGTTCACACGCAGGCAATACATGAGTCGACGAGGTGTTGAATACACCAGGGTTGACAATGAGCATGTATGTCTCGTACATGTGTCGACAGGTGTTGAATACATCAGTGTTGACAGTAAGCATGTACGACATAGATGCAAACGAGGACGTTTCTGATTTCAAGAAGGGGGGTATGTCACCAGCGTGTGACTACTATCTATCCTTTTTGTTGATTTCTTTCTTATTATCTATTTACTTTCACTTTTTGGAAACACCCCTCGGGAAATCTAATTGCCCTGCGTTGCATAGCTAGTGTGGAACTGTCCAGAGGGAGTCCAGGCCTAAGGGCAAGAGAGCACTAAGGTTGGACAAAGACTATGGTTAGCCAAAGTGGGGTCATTGACTAGCCAAAGTGGAATCCTTTGCTACAGAGGCTACATTTCAGTTCTGGATGTGGCCGCAATGTACAAAGAGGGTCGGATGACCTAGAAAGATACAATGGCAGCATCTCCTAAAATTTAGGGAACTGCTATTTTGGGACCAGAAAATGTGTTGACGTCATTACCTCCGGAATGACAAGGGGAACATTTTCTTGCTCTGCTAAGAAGTCAACTGGGCAACCGGTTGGGATATTTTTAGACGGCAACCCCGAAACGGGAAAATGCTTATAAATGTGCCAAGTGGCACCTTCTGGTGCACTTGCCTCATGCAACAAGAAGTGGCGCTGAATTTAGGAATGGGAGAGGCTCATTTTCAGATTTGTCACAGGTTAAGAGCTATGGAGTGCTTGCTTTCCCTCTTATGCACAGTGCGGTGCCAGGAGTGATACCCTGCAAGCTACGCACTGCCCTCTCTCTCCCCTTTGGCAGTATGTTATGCCCCTCTAGTGGGCTCTTCATTTGACCAACGTACAGTTGTGTGGGTTCATGCGCGATTGCCGAGGCAAGAGCCTCTTGCACAGGTAGTGGATTAGCTAGCCGCTAATCCCCCCGCAGGTACAGGTGAATTCGGAGAGGTTTCACGCCAGAAATCTCGTCCGATTCAAAGGGCAAGTAGCCCTACAGGTGCGGGAGCTCGAGGACTTGCTACGGATGCGACTCGATGCGAAACAGAGCCCGAAACAGTGAATTACAGCCTGCTGTGTATTTTTGCAGGTTTAGGGTTTTGTCCCTAAACGGACCCTAATACCCCCAGGAGGTTCGGGGACGCAAGGGGACCGCTGTACAGGTGATCTGGCGTATTTTCAGGGCTGAAAACAGAGAATTCAGCGTGCTGCAGATTCTCGCCAGGTTTTGCAAAGTGCCCGTATGCGTCGGGAAAGTCATTCAATGCGTGGGAATATTGACTGTGAAGTGTCCTAGTACAGTTATGCTGCCGAAATCAGGCCAGAACAGTGGAAATTCAGCCGAGTTTGTGCAGGGCAACTTGTAGGGAACCACAGCGTTTATTCCCTCTTTTGAACAATAAAGAAATACCGAAAGGGGCGCCTGAATTAGGGGCCAATCTGGTGTCTGTCTACTCATACAGGTGCAATCTCGCAGCCTGTATCCCTTTCCCCTTTGTTGTGTCTTGAAAGTACAGGTAAAATAGACGACTAATAATGGGTGAAAGCTAAATCAAGGTTTGAAGTAAAGTCTACCGCCCTTTTTGGATTGAACAGGCCGGTTTCATCCCCTCCCTAATGAAGCAAGCTCTCTCCTGAGGAGTAAGCTTGGGTCGTGCATCCTTCTTCTTTGGGTTGCTCTCTCTTTCTACTTTCATTCCCTGAAGTCTGTTCGGCTCGTTGTGTCATGACCTCATCGGTGGGGTAGGTTAGACTGCCAGAGTGAATGGCAAATCCCCGCTTCGCATGACTCATCAACTCCTGAATAGAAGCTGACTTCTGTTCCAAGTAGTGATCTCGGATCTCTGTAGGTAGACCCAAGGTGAACCGCTCAATCTGTTCTCTGAACGAAATCTTTTTGAGTGAAGAGGCGGGTAGAAAAGAGCTCCAGAATCTCTCACAATAAGCATCCATTGTATCTCTCTTGGTCATCCAAAGATGGTTCCAAGCAACTCATATATTGCGTTCATACTCTTGCGTCAACCAAGAAGAAATAAAAAGCTTCTTAAATTTCAGCCATTTAACTGGCGCAGTCTTGTTTAAAAGAAGCGTGGACCACCAAGTTCGAGCATTCCCCTTAGAGTAAGAGGCAACTCTCCGAATCTTGGAGTGCTCTGAGTAGCGTCCTCCTGCGAAAGCGATGTTAAACTGCTGTATAAAAGACAAAGCCTTCGAAGCATCTTTGTATCCTGAAAAAGTGTCAAATTTGATCGACTGTCCACCTTCCTTAAACTCCGGACTTTCTTGCTTTTATCTTCCAGAAAGTCATACTGGTTGGCTTTATGAAAATTCTTCTTGTTCGCATAAAATTTTCCGTCATCGGAGTCTGAACTATGTCTGTAGACGAGTCGTCTGTAGAACTGTCACTCACTGGGCGAGATTTGATCTTCTTTGCCTTTTTCTTGCGCTTTCCGAAGCGTTGTTTCTTGCTTTGCTTTTTGCCTTTTCTGTCTTCTTCGCTCGAATATGAAGAGCTAGAAGAACTGTCAGAAGAAGAATAAGAGAAGAACTGGGTACTTCTTCAAATCGGACATGCTTCCCCTATTTCTTCGCTTTATCAAATGTCGACTGACGACCCAAATAACCCGGGAAGTCAGTGCCTTTCTACTACTTTTTGCCGCGCTTTTTGGCTTTCTTCTGCGCGTCAAAAAGCTGAGCAATACGTGCATCAACCACCTCTTCTAATTCCTTCTCTGAACTCTCAAACTCTGCGTCCAGATGCTCTGCAGAGTGTAAGCCCTCACCATTTATTTATCGATTACAAGGGATTCCAAAAGCAGAGCCCCAAAAGCTTAAAAATAAAGCAAAACTCTTTTCTCTCACAAGCTCTCCCTGTAGAGCTTTTAATAAAATAAAAGCAATGGAATTCTCTCTCTCTCTCTCTCTCTCTCTCTCTCTCTCTCTCTCTCTCTCTCTCTCTCTCTCTCTCTCTCTCTCTCTCTCTCTCTCTCTCTCTCTCTCTCTCTCTCTCTCTCTCTCTTGGCAATTGCGTAGAGAAAATAAAGCAACTGCCGCAAAAAGCTGGAAAACTGCCGTACAGTGCCACGTCAGCAGGCCAGTGCATTTTCCGGGAGTTTCAGCCTGATACCTTAGGGTTAGGGTTAGGGTTTATGGCAGATTTTAGGGTTAGGGTTAGGGTTAGGGTTAGGGTTTTGAGCAGATTTTAGGGTTTGCAAGTTTTAGGGTTAGGGTTTCCATAATTAGGGTTTTCAGTAGCAGTCAAGGTTAGGGTTTCCCGCATGCTAACGGGCAGACACGTCATCACTTTGTGACACGAGGGGCCTAAACCCTAAGAAGCAGCAGCAGAAGAAGTTCCCACCAACTTATGGGGCCCCGTTCGATGGGGCCCAAGTAACCTAAAGATAAAACAAGATCCACTCTCACACACACAGGAATTGTGTAAAAGATGATGATGTGGCAGCTGTACGGACGACTGAAAATTACGTTGATATGCTGACGTGGCACTTGTCCGAATTTTCACGTTTTACGTTGATGACGTGGCAGCTGTATGGATTTCCACAAAACGCGCTGGCAACTTTTGAGCGAGATGCTTTTGAGTGATGCTTTTCATGTAACTGCTTTTCAGAGGCCAAGGGTCTTAAAATATCCAAGGGCTCATTCTCTGGCACTCTTTCGGATGAAGGTGCAAAGCTTGGAGTATCGGCATTGTGTTGAGTTCAAGCAATATAAAGAAATACCGAAAGGGGCGCCAACGTTTGGGGTCAATGCTCTCTTGGGGTGGAACTCCGCCACTCCCCATCTCGTGTGTTGTGCATCTCTTTCAGTTCAATTGTTATTTGAAGCGCTTAGAGTTGTTCGGTCTATTCTTTTCCGTTGGCACGTACTGCCCGTCCCCGTGACAGTTCCAGTTCTTGGTGATACACAAAAGTAACTGCATTCACCCTAGGCCATCTATACAATGCATCTGCATCCACGTTCTTACTCCCATCTGTATAAGGGATATGGAAGTGAAACATGGACAAAAAGTTGGCCCATCTCATCTCCTTCTCTGATAATTTCCGTTGCCTAACGAAATACCGCGAACTCTGATGATCGGTTTTGATCACAAAATCCACTCCTAGAAGATAATGCTTCCAGGTAGACAAAGCGTGAATCACAGCCATAAGTTCCATCTCGTAGATCGAGGCATGCAATTCTACATCTTTAAGACGTCTACTTTCATAAGCCACTGTAGCTATTGTAACAACTTTCATGAGTTACCACTGCCTGCACAAAGAAGTTGCCCAAAAAAGGTCTTTTTTGATTAATAGTTCTCATTCTTTTATCAACGATCAAAGTTCTCATGATGAAGTCCTCTAATGTGCATGCAACAGTGTTCATCCAGTTTTGCACCATTGTCTGCTTGAAAACCTAAAGAATGATTCTAAAGTGAACACATTCATGCAGCTAAAATAAATTTGTTGTGACATGGTGATATCACCATGCCGAGGGTAGCATCAACCCTGATCCACCCATACTAAAGGATATACTCCTAGGTCAATAAAGAGTCTCATTATCTGTGATTTCTGCGACACAATACACACATGCAAAGATCCTGTCTTCTTGCTTTAAGCAATCAACTACCCAAACGGTTGAATGTTTCAGTGTTCTGCTGAGGCCAAAGAGCCAAGTGCAAAATTTATTAGGCCACCACTGCCAGAGACTTTACTGAGTTTCCGAAATAATCTAAGGAGTTATACCAGCAAGAACATCTACTACATCAATCACTATCTGCAGAAAAAGGCATGTGCAGCAGCAGGATTCCAAACTTTTCAAGTGGCCTTAGGTGCTTGCGATTTTCACTGTGAGAGGCTGTTGAATACGAGTTGTGCAGATTCATTCAGATTATACACTTACAAGTTGAACAACAAAGTAAGCCCCAAATCAAATAACAAAGAAATACTTACTGTATTTCTTTTCTAGAATAGCCCATGCCATCCAAAACATTTTGGAGAAGCCTTGTCTTTTCCAAAAGTTGCTTCTGTGCTGATTCGGTCTTTACAAAATCTTGCAAGGTGCTTATACCACTACTTGCATGGACTGAGGAGTACATGCTTTCAGTTGCTTGTTGGAATTCAACTTGCTCAAGCCTGCAAAAATAAAACTAAATAGAAGTCAACATGACATTATCACTGTGATAAGAAAATATTAAAGTAAGCTGTACATTTTCCAGAATCCATATAAATTTAAATTCTCACTTCTTATATAAATCCTCACTTCTGATACAACGCCTTTCTCTAATTCCACTTGGTGAAAATTTGGCAAAGCCAGACCAACAATGTGCGGTTGTGTGATTATGCATGCCACATTGGGCTCTGCAAAACAAGTCCCCATTGAAAGTGACCAAATGTGCCGAGTTTTATAATTAGGTTTTGTCACGTGCAGAGCTAACCCTATGTGCATGTGGACAAGCTAACTCCTACTTCTGGGTTTAGGACAGCCTAGGAAGTGTTATGGCACCCTTGAGAGCTTGTACACAACACATGCATGTCCATGCACTTCAACTAGGTGTAGGCAATGGGGAGTTTTTCCATAGTCTAGCATAGTACCAAGCCTAGGTAGTTTTAACTGCATGTAAAGCACCTATTATTAAGGGTTCAGTGAATTATTAATGAGTGACATCAGGCCAATATTCATCCCAGCCGTAGGGTTTTTATTGGGGCTTTTCCTACCTAATCGTATCTCATATAAAGGTGACCCCTAGGCCCTTGGGTTGAAGGGAGTAGTACCCAGCCTAGAGTTTTGGCTAGCAGCATCTTCTAAGCACCTAGGCGTTTTTTTACCATCATCAGCAGCAGTAGCAGATTCAGCCTTAGCGTTTTTCATCATGCAGTACCAAATCAACACCGCTAGACCAAATCAGCCCTAGCGTTAGCAGTTTTCACCATCCTCCGACAAGAGATCGGCCAGCATGTTTCTATTGCAGATTACAGCCCAGATCAGCCAGCATTCTTCAGTTTTCAGCCATCCCCATCTACCATCAGCACCTTCAACATCGGCATTAGCAGATCAGCCCATATCCTTGTCACAATCGCAGATCCAAGTCAGATACACTAGAGTTTTCTATTTTCAGCCCTTAGCCTCATAGATCCAAGCACCTACAGCAAGATCCCATAAGCATCTCAACATCTAGGACCAACGTATCAGCATTTGTGCAATCTAAAGAAAATACCTTTCTAGTGATAGAGAGGGGGGCTCTTGGAGGGAGGTTGGGACCCATCTGATGTGAAGTCTTCTTCTCTCTCTATCACTCACAGAACCTTCACTCACAGTATCATTCTCTCTTCTCTATCTAGTCTTTTGCACATCTCTCCCACAAAGTAAAAGAAACTCTCTCATGAAGTAAAAGGAACTTGAGTACGCACTGAACACTCATCCAAAGCATTCACCACCAATCACTTTTGCTGCACATTACAATTTTCGCGTGAAGGTCAAGACGCACTGAATGATTGTGTCCATCTACTCAATCACTATCACAAACTGCAGACATGTCAAGCCACTGAAGACCTGAGCCAACCTGCTGATCCCAGCCAAGGGGCCTAAATCCTAGAAGAAGCATAAGAAGACAAGGTGTTTACCAACTTACAGATCCTCGCTGTGTGGGCCAAATAATAATGAAGTGTCACCAACTTATGGGGCCCAAGTGCCTAAAGGCTATAATAAAATAAAGCGAGACCTACACACACACAAGATCCCTTTTGTGTAGCAAACTGATGACGTGGCAACAGCTGTCCGGAACCTCCGGATTTTACACTGACGGGCTAAAGTAGCAGACTGTGCGTTGACGGCACGATGACGTGGCAATACAGAATTCCATGAAAAGCGTTGGTTGTTGTTTGCGTTAGCTTTTGGAGGCCACAAGAGGCCAAGGGCCTTTAGATACGTGGGCTAGGCTCTTCCTCTAGCATTCGACCAAGGGGCGAAGCAAAGCAACGACCCAGAGTTCCCGCCGTTGTGAGTTCGGGGTAGTTCTCGTACGATTTGCTGAACGTTTCGTTTCGTTCGGCCGGACCCATCCCATCTTGTACGTTCCGTACGGTTAGTTTTTATGCAATCGTTTCTAGCCTTTGGCAGTTTTTGACTATCGACTAGGGACCGTTGAGCACACCTTTTAGGGCCGTTTTGGGGTGCAAATTCAAGCAGTTTAGGCACATTGGACTCTATGTGTTGGGGCTCCTTGAGCTTTAGATGCTCCCCCTTCCATATGTGACATGAAGCCCATGTGACATAATGACATAATACATTGGATGCCACTTCTCTCATGCTCTCCCTCTCTCCCGTGCTCTCCTCTCTCATCCCATGTGTTGTTTATAAGAGCCCTTGGGGCCTTACTCTGCAGAGCATCTGGACGGGAAGTTTGCGAGCAGAGGTCCCTTGGGAGTTGTACTTGGCAATGATTAATGATAAAGAAATACCGAAAGGGGCACCGAACTTTGGGGCCAATACCTCTGGGCACGGAACTATGCCGGGCCGTATGGACTCACAAAGTTCATTGATTTTGAAGTTTTTGTTCGTGTGTTGCTATTGATTTCTCGCTTGGAGTGTCCAAGCCTGTTACAGTGGTTTGATTTGAGTATGATCTCAATGTGCACTAATAGCCGTCTTTGTGCAAGTGCTAGATTTGTGTCGTCTAGTACATGAGTACTTAGAGTCAGTGTCTACCAAACTTGTTTTATGTCTTCTGTCTGTTTTCACGAACGTAATCGAGGGCAATTACAATTCTTTCAAGAGAGGGGTATGTCACAAACTGCTGACGTGGCATACTAATCGGACATAAGTTGTCCCAACTTATGGGCACCAGCCGAGGGAGGCTGTCACAAGACGGGCACCATGTGCCAATAGAAAAGAACACACTAAACAGACTTTTGGCACTTCAATAACAACTGAACTGAAAGAGAGAGACGACACGTGACACGGAGTGGCAGAATTCCACCCCAGAGAGTATTGGCCCCAAACCTTGATGCCCCTTTCGGTATTTCTTTATATTGCATCATCAAAGTACAAGTCGATACTCCATCCTCTGCACCTTCGTCCATAAGCATGCCCAAGAATCAGCCCATGGCCTCGTATTTAAAGGCCCAATAGGCCCTATGCCCAAAAGCAATCTACATGAAAAGCCTTCAAACTCAAAAGCATCTGGTCCGAAAAGATCACAATTTCGCCAACATAACGGCGCAAATATCCCTAAAGATCACAAGTACACGTCAAGGACACTTTCCCTTGCGGTATGGAAGCTTTCTAGTGAGCTACAAGTCAATTTCTACATGCTGTAATTTCCTGTTTTGCCAATGTTAGGTGCCTACTGCCCTATACACACATCCTAAGGTCTTTCTAAGGCTCCCTTGGAGATTCCCCTGCAGTTTGAGTTCGAAACCCTAAACCTGCTGAAAAACACAGCAGGCTGTAATTCTTTGTTTTGGACCGTTTCGAGCGGGGCGAGCATGCCTATGCGTGTCTCGAGTGCTCCCGTACGCAATGAGACAGTTTCCCTGTAAAGCTGACGAGTTTTCACGCGAGAAACTCTCCGTTTGCGCATTCCTTTGCGATGGAACTGTGCTTACCTGAAGGGGATTAGCAATTAGCTAATCCGGTTCCAGTACAGAAGGCTCTTGCCTTGGCAAACGCGCATAAAACTACACAATTGTACATAGGTCAAATGAAGAGTCCTCTTGTGGGGCATCACGTTACTACACGCAGGGAAGAGAGAGAGAGCAGTGTGCAGTGTGCAGTGTCACAAAGTGATGACGTGTCTGCCCGAGAGCCGAAACCCTAACTGCTGCTGAAAACCCTGATTCTGGAAACCCTAACCCTAAAACTTGCAAACCCTAAAATCTGCCAAATACCCTAACCCTAACCCTAAAACCTGCAAACCCTAAAACCTGCCAAAAACCCTATCCCTAACCCTAGGGCAGCAGGGCTGAACCCGGAAAAAGCACTGACATGATGACATGGCACCGTACGGAAGCTTTCCGGATTTTGCGCTAGGAAGAAACAGCTTTTGCTCTACCCAAATTGAGATAGAAAGAGAGAAAATATTTGCTTTATTTTCAAAAGCTCAAGAGAGCTTGAGAGAGGAAACAGCCTTTCCTTATATTTTTAGGCTTTTGATTTGAAGCTTTTCGGGGCTCTGCTTTTGGCATCCCTTGTAATTTAAATATGTGGTTTGGGCTCCCACTCTGCAGAGCATCTGGACGCAGAGTCTGAGAGTGAGACCCGAACCACTCTTGTACTTTAAAGTGAATAATACATAAAGAAATACCAAAAGGGGGCAAGGTCAAGTTTGACAGGCATAAAGCACAGGGATTGTTACAGCCTTTACCCATATCCACTCGCCCCTGGGAAAGTATTGCAATGCATTTCATTTTTATCTCCCGAGAACACAGAGTGGTCACGATGGTATCTGGACTGTTATTGACAGATTAAGCAAACAAAGGCTCATTTCATTCCAGTGAAGAAAACAGTCAAAAAGGATCACTTAGCGACACTATTTGTGGCCCAGATCTTCAGTTACATGGCATGCCTGAGACGATTGTCTCCGACAAGGACCCCAAATTTATGAGTTTGTTTTGGAAGGCAATTTGGGAGAACATTGGCATGCGGTTGCAGTTCTCGTCATCGTTCCACCCGCAGACTGACGGGCAATCTGAGATTGCCAATTCAGTGGTTTTAGATTTATTGCAGTCTTATATCTCGGATCAAAAGACTCAATGGGAAAAGTACCTACCTTTGGCGGAATTTGCCTACAACAACACGATACACTCTTCGACGGGGAAGGCGCCATTTGAGATTGTTGAAGGTGCTGTGAAGGTTCCACCCTTCCTAAGCATGAAAGGTAAGATTTTTGAAGCGGATGAATATACGCGAGACTTAGATACGGCTTTTGCCAAGGTTCGCGAGACTTTGCAGAAATCTCAAGAACGACAGAAAAAGGCAGCGGATCGCCATCGTTGCGACTTGAAATTGAAGAAGGATGATTGGGTGCTCTTACGTTTTGACAAGGGACACCTGAGAAAGAAAAAGGGAAAGGAGAGGCTCTTTCCAAAGCTTAGTATGCGATACTACGGACCTCCAAGATCTCTGAAAAGATAAATGATATTCTCCTTCCGACTGAAACTGCCTGACACTTGGAGGATTCACAATGCATTTCATGTGAGTCTCTTGAAACCTTTTAAAGGTGATGTGCCTGATGATGGGGAGCCTGATGAGCAACCCGAAGTGGAAGAAAATGAGGAGATCCTTGTTCTTGAACAGATTTTGGCACATAAGGATACGAAGAATAAAGGTAAAGTCCGAAAGCGGTTCTTGGTTAAGTTCAAGAACTATCTTGCATTGGATGAGAAGTGGATGGAGGAGGAGGACCTTGCAGATACTCCTCAGAATGTGAAACTTTACCTCGAGGCTTTTGGTTTAGCATAGTCTACTCCAAATGGAACCCAGAATTTAGCTTGGCCGGAGATCTGGTGCAATGGGATGCACAAGAGGGGAGTCACTCGGCTCCTTTGTCAATAGATGCCTTGATTTTTATACTAGAGTCACTGATGTCTCTTTGAGCTTCAAGGATACTGAAGGCTAATAGTAATCTGCTGTATGACTTTATGAAATGGAATTCCTGATTATGATATTGATTTGTTCTTGACTTCTTTTAAGTGCAGGAACTAATAGACGAAATGACTACAGCATTTTGGTCTAATTGATCTCGAATAGACATGGTTGCACTAGAGGTTAGTCAATCGGACATTGATGAGGTCCCGATTGGATCTAGATGTGATTGCTAACTACATTGCCGATAAAATATGGTCTAAGATCCGAATGAATGTTGAATGTCATGTGATGTCCTGTGATGTCTAGTGATGTCATGTGATGTCGTGAGATGTTATTGTCGATTGGTACATGTTAGGTGCAGCGGAATGAATGTTGTATTTTCTCAAGATTAGTGTTCTTTATTGCTCAAGGTTCCTTTTAGTTCTTACGGAAGGAGAGAGCCTTCCGTCTTATGGAGAGTGCTATGATCACGAACAAAGTGAGTGGATATTGTGCGGGCAAGTGAAGGAGACTGAGAGAAGGAGAGAGAAGAGATATGACACCCGAGAGTTGTAAAACCCTGCTCCGAAGGCCCCACTCTTGTCGGCAAGAGTGGTCTACTTTGATTGCACAAAGGTGTACAATGCGAATGCAATGGACTGATGCAATGGGACTATGCCGATGACGACGACGACTCGATGGCTGAATCTGTGATCTTCTTTGGCTGAATTTGTGGACTGTTTTTGGGGCTGAAAATGACTGGTTTCTTGTTGTGGTTATGGCTGAAAATGGTGGATCTTGCGGGGTTCATGCTGATGGTAAAACGCTGAAGTGCTGTGTCTGGCCAGGCTGCGTTTTTAGGGCTGAAAGCACCTGCTGGAAACGCTGCAAAAAACGCTGAGAACACCTGCTAAAAACGCTGAAAGACGCTGAAAAACGCTAATAGGCTGATCTGTTGCTAGCGTTTTTGCTGAGGGCTGAGATCCCAAAACGCTAGGCCTTTGGGGCTGATCTGCAAGGTAACTATCGCCAGAAGGGGGGGGGACTTCAACGCGATGGGAGATGCTGTGAAAAACGCCAAGGGGATGGGAGGTGATGGCAATGGATCTGATGTTGAGGGGGGGTACTGCTGAGAAGTTGCCAGTTGAGCGGGAAGCTCCTGCTACCTCTTCTGCCAGAAAGTGCTAACTTGGGTTTGCTTATATATTAACTTAGCAAAATTGCCCTACCTACTTTTGTTGGAAAGTCACTTAAAAATAATAAGTGAAAATACCAATAAATAGGAAAATAGGCTAAATGCACTGTAAAATTCCCCTAACTTATGCTAATGGATTCTGATGGGAATTCCGATGATCATGCTATGTGCAACCGGAGGATATGCATCTATTGCTAAGTGACTGGGCATGCACAGTCTACGAATAGACTCACAAAGTGCCAGATCACCGCTAATCTAAACTGACTTGATTGACGGGAACCCTGCTATGGTGTAGCTTGTCCACGGACACATAGGGTTGGGATGTGTCACGTGACAGTACATGTGCTAGATGTGTGTTCCCAGTACGTAGGTACTAACAGTCAGTGTCTGCTAAGACGATTTATGGCCTCTGTCTGTTTTGCAGGCGTAATCGAGGGCGCTTACAATGCTTTCAAGAGGGGGGTATGTCACAAAGTGATGACGTGTCTTAACTGCTCCTGAAAACCCTGATTCTGGAAACCCTAACCCTAAAACCTGCAAACCCTAAAATCTGCCAGAAACCCACCCTAAGCCTAAAACCTGCCAAAAACCCTAACCCTAGGGTACCAAGGTTGAACCCGGAAAAAGCGATGACATGATGACATGGCACCGTACGGAAGCTTTCCGGATTTTGCGTTGGGAAAAAGCAGCTTTTGCTCTACGCAAATTGAGATAGAAAGAGAGAATATTTGCTTTATTTTCAAAAGCTCAAGAGAGCTTGAGAGAGGAAAGAGCCTTTGCTTTTATTTTTAGGCTTTTAATATGAAGCTTTTCGGGGCTCTGCTTTTGGCATCCCTTGTAATTTAAATATGTGGTTTGGGCTCCCACTCTACAGAGCATCTAGACGCAGAGTCTGAGAGTGAGACCCGAACCACTCTTGTACTTTGAACTGATTAATACATAAAGAAATACCGAAAGGGGTGCCAGTCTTTGGGGCCAATATATCTAGGCACGGAACTCCGCCGGGGCAGTGCAAATCTATTGTGAACTGTGAACTATTTTGAATTGGTTATTTGGTGCTGTCGTGATTGATTCTTGACTTGGAGTGTCCAAGTCTGTTACATGCAGGACATCACTTCTTGCACTACATTGTATATGAGAGGGAAAGCTTGCACACAATAGCTCTTAAACTGTGACAGGTTCTCAATGAAGCATCCCCCCAGTATAAATCGAGCGCCCCCTCTTTTGCGCTTGACCTGTAATGCATCTGTGAACAAATAGATGCTCGTGACATACCACCCTCTTAAAATCCCAAACGTCCTCGATTGCGTGCCATATATACATGCCATAGACGATTTAGTGTGGTAAGCACCCTTTTATCATCGCATGTATCTGCGAGAAAGATCGTCAAAACATGTGTACAAATGACTTAATGAGACCTTCATACTTTTGTCAAACAACGTACACTGCTATTGCATTGAATCCATGAGTACATTTGATGTGCTAGTTCTATCATTACCCCTCCTTTGCAGACGTTGGGTTGGGGCATACGTAGGCTGTAACCCAAAGGCTCAAGGTAAAACTGCAATACATTTGGTAACTCTGACAGTTCATGCTCTTCCATCCACTTTGCATCTATAGGTGGATAGTTCTTAAACTTCACCAAATAGCATCTTGCAACCTGTCCCTTAACTTTTACCTGTACAAGAGGCTCTTGCCTTTGCAAACGAGCATAATTCCACAACACTGTAGCGTACTACCCACGACCAAGTAACGTTCAAATTTCATTTACCACCTGGTAGACCCACATCACTCCCGCAGGAGATCTAGTGGCCAGTCTACCACTGTGAGACCTCTCCCTATCTCATCCTGGTTCATACTTGCAAACCCTAAAAACGCAGCAGAAAATCAACCCTAATTTGACCACTTTTTGGCGAGGCGAATGCTGAAAAGGTTATGTAAGAACGTGCAGAATTTCCTGTCTGTCCTATGAAGAGGACCCTCTTCCATAATGCCCTTCCCTTTGTCGGCCATGGTGTAATCGCACGTTTCTGTACTCTGTGTCTTCACCAAACCAACGGAGGCTTACTTCTTGAGGAAAAAGTGATTCTATCCCGGTGACGGAACCATGAAACCGGCCCATAGGGCGGTATGTTAAAGTTTAGGCATCTCACGTGAACTGTCCAATGTGATCCCATTATTAAATTTGGCTTTTAGGTATTTATTTTACTTATTTGTCAAAGTCTTGGGTAGGGCAATTTACTAAGGGTGCTATATAGGCAACCCCTTACCTCCATTGTATATACATTCCGTTATTCATTGCCAAGGTTGATTGGTTCGGGAGACTCTCTCTCTCTCTCTCTCTCTCTCTCTCTCTCTCTCTCTCTCTCTCTCTCTCTCTCTCTCTCTCTCTCTCTCTCTCTCTCTCTCTCTCTCTTGCGCACTCCCCTTGGTCTCTACGCTTCCTCATCGTCGACTTTGACATGGGTATCAGAGCGAGCGGCTTGAAGCCCTTGGCGTGGAGGAGCAACCTTGAGAAAAAAGGAGAAGCCTATCTCGTCCTCGGCATTGCCTCTGTCACCAGCCAGTGGCAATTCCATTTTTGTTTATTTTCTCTTTCTTTGGGGAATTTCGTTTGTCTTACCTTTTGGAAACACCCCTCTGGAAATCTAACTGCCCTACATTGCATAGCCAATGTGGAACTGTTCAAAGAGAGTCCAGGCCTAAGGGCTAAAGAGCACTAAGGTTGGACAAGGACTATGGTTAGCCAAAGTGGGGTCATTGGCCAGCCAAAGCGGAATCCTTTGCTACATAGGCTACATTTCAGTTCTGGGTGTGGCTGCAGTGTACAAAGAGGGTCAGATGACCTAGAAGAATGTAATGGCAGAAATCCCTAAATTTTAGGGATTGCTATTTTTGGACGGCAAAATGTCTTCGCGTCATTACGTGCAGTTTGACATGGGGATCATTTTGTTACTCTGTGGCCAAGTCAACAGAGGCTGCAGGTGAGATATTTTTAGACCCGAGGGTCTAAAGCGGGAAAATGCACAAATGAGTGACACTTGGCACTTTGAGGCTAGTTTACTACTTAAAGAGAAGGCAAAAACGTGATTTTCAGCTATGAGCTCGTTTTTGAGTGTTGTCACAGGTGGGAGAGCTTCAATGGAGTGCTGGCTTTCCCTCTTATATACAGTGCGGTGCCAAGAGTGATGCCCTGCACGCTACGCACTGCCCTCTCTCTCCCCTATGGCAGTATGTTATGCCCCTCTAGTGGGCTTTTCACTTGACCAATGTACAGTTGTGTGGGTTCATGCGTGATTGCCGAGGCAAGAGCCTCTTGCACAAGTACTAGATTAGCTAGCGGCTAATCCCCCGCAGGTACAGGTGATTCGGAGAGGTTTTACGTGTGAATTCTCGTCCGATTCAAAGGGCAAGTAGCCCTACAGGTGCGGGACCTCGAGGACTTGCTACGGATGCGACCGGCACGCAAAACGGAGCCCGAAACAGTGAATTACAGCCTGCTGTGTATTTTTGCACGTTTAGGGTTTTGGCCCTAAACGGACCCTAATACCCCCAGGAGGTTCGAGGACGCAAGGGGATCGCTGTACAGGTGATCTGGCGCATTTTCGGGGCAGAAAACAGGGAATTCAGCGTGCTGCAGATTCTCGCCAGGTTTTGCAAAGTGTCCGTATGCGTCGGGAAAGTCATCCAATGCGTGGGAATACTGATTGTGAAGGGTCCTAGTATAGTTATGCTACCGAAATCAGGCTAGAACAGTTGAAATTCAGCCCAGATTGTGCGGGGCAGCTTGTAGGAAACCACAGCTTTTATTCCCTCTTATAAAGAATAAAGAAATACCGAAAGGGGCGCCTATTTAGGGGCCAGTCTGGTGTCTGACTCGCATACAGATGCATTCTAGCATCTGTATCCCATTCCCCTTTTGTTGTGTCTTGAAAGTACAGGTAAAGTGGGAGACAAATTAAATGGGTGAAAGCAAATAAGGTTTAAGTCTAAGGTCTACCGCCCTTTTTGAAGTTAACAGGCCGGTTACATGGTTTCATCGACAGGATTAAATCACTTCTTCCTCAAAAAGTGAGCCTTGGTCAGTTTGGGTTAAAGACACAAAGAGAGTTTGGGATGACCTTGAAAACACAGAGAGTTTGAAAGTAGATCGAGTGGATTTACAGGTGAGAAAGGCTACGAGAGTTTTTCTTTGGATACAGGTGAGAAAGGCTACGAGAGTCTTTCTTTGGGAAAGGCTACGAGTCTTTCTTTGGATGTATGATGGATGGCAACAAGGAAGAGGGTTCCTCTTCAGGGATAGACAATCTATTCCAACTGCACATGAAATTGGCGAGAGTTCAGGCCAAGCAGAGAAAGCTTTGCAGGTTGTTACTGCTGTGACCATGTTCAAGCAATTGATGGAGAATCCAAGATTTATGGAGTTCATACAATCTTCATCAATAGCACATCAAGTTCAAGGCAGTTTTGGCATGCCAGGAACAGTGTTTAGGGGTATGCAAGGCATGGTGCCCAACTCCATGTATGCAAACATTGGTTTGCATCCAGGATTTCAAGGCACACAAGGTCAGTTTGGGGTGTCACAAGGCAACTTGGGTATGGCTGGTTTTTCAATCCCATCAGTGAATATGACACCTGGACATCAACATGTTACTAGCCAGGGAGTACAGATGGCTCCCACAGGTGTAGCCATTATGCAAACTGTCTCTTTTGACAATTTGGAGTCAATGGATAAGCTAAAGCCATACAAAGAAAATGATCAGTGAGTCCATTGACACATTCAATGGCTTTGATGAGAGGACAAAGGTTTTCTCTTTCCTCGAACAATATGACAAAGCATTTGTTGGAAGGAGCATTTAAAGTCAAGAAAGCTGTCACTTTTCTGAAAAAAAAATGCAAGTCAGTGGTGGAATACACTGTTGTTACAAGGACAGACTCCTTCCACTTGGAATGTTTTGATACAGGTACCCAATTAGCTAAAGGCTAATTCAAAACAGGTACAGGATGATTTAACAAGATTTATTGTGAGAAATCTCGTGTAAATCAAAGGGCAAGTAGTCCTACTAATGCAGAAGATCAAAGGCTACAAATCGGTGCGATTGGCACGCAAAACAGAGCTCGAAAGAAGAAAATACAGCTTGCTGTATTTTTCTGCAGATTTAGGGTTTTGATCCTATTTGATGCCTTTTTGTCCCAAGAGCTTCGGGGAAGCAAGAGGACAGTAATACAAGTGATCTGGAGCATTTTAGGAGCTAAAAACAGAGAATTCAGCGTGCTGAATTTCCAGGACAGGTTTGCAAAAGTGCTCTATTATGCGTGGATAATCACTTGGATATGTGGATTTTTGGTTGTGAAGGTTTCTACTACAGTTATGCTGCCAAAATTGGGTCAAAAAGAGAATTCTCAGCCCAATAAAAGTGACAGCATAAGGGTAGATCACAGGTTAATCTCCAAAGATCAAGATGAAAAGCAGAGAAAGATTGTTTTCAATGCTCAGTATGCAAATCAGTGATATTGCATAAAGGCTGAAATTGCCTGAGAGTTGGAAGATTCACAATGCGTTTCACGTGAGTCTTCTCAGACCCTATGTGGGTGATGTGCCAGAAGATATGCCAGCTGAAGATCAGCCGGAAGTCGAGGAACTTGACGAAATCTTGGTCCCGGAACAGATTTTGGCACATAAAGAAAGAAAAGAAAAGGCAAGGTTGCAAGGTGCTGTTTGGTAAAGTTCAAAAGCTATTCACCTCTGGATGTCAAGTGGATGGAAAAAAGTGAACTTGCAGAGTCACTAAAAGTATGGAAACTTAAAACCTTGGTTTGCAACCTACCTTGACCCCTTGAGATTCAGAGCTACATGGAACGTCAGTGTGACAATGGCTTCTGAAAGAAATGATGTACATGTTACTTACAGCGAGCTCACATGAAGTGCATGTTACATGAATGTTAGAGCTGTACAGATTGTCAGTTTGGCAATTGCTCTTATGGAATGTCCAAAAGTTTGTTTAGTGCTATAGAAGTGAGTATTTCTTGTCAGTCTGTCAAGGGTACAGCAATTATTTCTATTGAAGAGTACATGTGTAACTGCATTCTTAAATTGTCGGTTTCGGTATGCTCGAAAGGTTACTGGATCCAACGTGTACTAAAAGACAGCGGCAAAATGTGACGCTTCAATTTTGTCATTGGAAAGTTATGGACTCAAAGCAATGGCAGAGTGTGACGCTTCCACTATGTCATTGGGACAGGGTTCACACACGCAGGCAATACATGTGTCAACGAGGTGTTGACTGTGAGCATGTATGTGTCGTACATGAGTCGACACGGTGTCCGGACACCCGAGTGCTGACTATAAGCATGTACGACATAGGTGCAAACGACGACGTTTGAGATTTCAAGAGGAGAGTATGTCACCAGCCAGTGGCAATTCCATTTTTGTTTATTTTCTCTTTCTTTGGGGAATTTCGTTTGTCTTACCTTTTGGAAACACCCCTCTGGAAATCTAACTGCCCTACATTGCATAGCCAGTGTGGAACTGTTCAGAGAGAGTCCAGGCCTAAGGGCTAAAGAGCACTAAGGTTGGACAAGGACTATGGTTAGCCAAAGTGGGGTCATTGGCCAGCCAAAGCAGAATCCTTTGCTACATATGCTACATTTCAGTTCTGGGTGTGGCTGCAGCGTACAAAGAGGGTCAGATGACCTAGAAGAATGTAATGGCAGAAACTCCTAAATTTTAGGGACTGCTATTTTTGGACAGCAAAATGTCTTCGCGTCATTACGTGCAGTTTGACATGGGGGTCATTTTGTTACTCTGTGGCCAAGTCAACAGAGACTGCAGGTGAGATATTTTTAGACCCGAGGGTCTCAAGCGGGAAAATGCACAAATGAGTTGACACTTGGCACTTTGAGGCCAGTTTACTACTTAAAGAGAAGGCAAAAACGTGATTTTCAGCTGTGAGCTCGTTTTTGAGTGCTGTCACAGGTGGGAGAGCTTCAATGGAGTGCTGGCTTTCCCTCTTATGTACAATGCGGTGCCAGGAGTGATGCCCTGCACGCTACGCACTGCCCTCTCTCTCCCCTATGGCAGTATGTTATGCCCCTCTAGTGGGCTTTTCAATTGACCAATATACAGTTGTGTGGGTTCATGCGCGATTGCCGAGGCAAGAGCCTCTTGCACAGATACTGGATTAGCTAGCGGCTAATCCCCCGCAGGTACAGGTGATTCGGAGAGGTTTCACGTGTGAATTCTCGTCCGATTCAAAGGGCAAGTAGCCCTACAAGTGCGGGAGCTCGAGGATTTGCTACGGATGCGACTGGCACGCAAAACGGAGCCTGAAACAGTGAATTACAGCCTGCTGTGTATTTTTGCAGGTTTAGGGTTTTGGCCCTAAACGGACCCTAATACCCCCAGGAGGTTCGGGGACGCAAGGGGACCGCTGTACAGGTGATCTGGCGCATTTTCGGGGCAGAAAACAGAGAATTCAGCGTGCTGCAGATTCTTGCCAGGTTTTGCAAACTGACCGTATGCGTCGGGAAAGTCATCCAATGCGTGGGAATACTGATTGTGAAGGGTCCTAGTATAGTTATGCTGCCGAAATCAGGCCAAAACAGTTGAAATTCAGCCAAGATTGTGCGGGGCAGCTTGTAGGGAACCACAGCTTTTATTCCCTTTGTTAAAGAATAAAGAAATACCGAAAGGGGCGCCTAATTTAGGGGCCAGTCTGGTGTCGGTCTTCACATACAGATGCATCCTAGCTTCTGTATCCCATTCCCCTCTCTTGTGTCATTATAGCACAGGTAGAATAGACGACTAATAATGGGTGAAAGCTAAATCAAGGTTTGAAGTAAAGTCTACCGCCCTTTTTGAAGTTAATAGGCCGGTTACAGCCTCCCTACAACATCTCAAAACGCTACCAAAACGCAGCCCAGCCGGAGACAATCCCCCTCGTATCGTTTTAAAACGCTGCTGTAGCAGCGGTCACCACGGCGTTTTGAGATGCTGTGCCCAGCCTTGCCCGGCAGTGAATCCCCTTCCCTGCGTTTTGAAACGCACCGGCGCCTCCCCTCCCCTCCCTGGCTTCTTAGTGTTTTAAAACTCCGCAGAAGAACAGGCTCCCCCTTGGCAGCCCTACGTTTTGAAAGGCTGCAGTTGACAGTTCTCCCCTTGGCAGCAGGTCATCCCCAACGTTTTGAGACGCCATCGTGTCAAGGTGCCCTGTGTTTGTTTTTCAGCAGCGTTCTAAAACGCTATTGGCCAACAAGTAAGGGGCAGCAACGTGTGTAGAGGGTTGAAACCGGGCCAGTCCTTCGAGAGCATGGCTCCTTGCTTTGATGATCATGATCCCTAGACGGAGACATCGGAGGAGACACTTTTGGCACGACTCGGGAGACAGAGGCAGAGAAATTGGAGCTTAAGAAAGGGACAATGTGGGGATTTTATCGGCTTGGTTTGTGCGGCCAACTTTGGAGTGCGAGAAGGTTCCCGGACTTCCAGATCTTGCAACTTCACCATGGCCCCGCCTTGCTCAAGCACCGGCGACAAATTGAACGGGAATAAGTACGCTCATTGGAATTTGATTATGCGACTCTAGTTCTCAGAGAAAGAGTTATGGGATGTTGTCGATAGCTCAGAGCCTCGTTCCACACGGGATTCCCACAACAGGTACACCCACCTTCAAGATGACGAATATCTCGAATCGTGTGTCGATTGGGATGCGGCTAATGCGAAGGCAATGTCGGCCATTGTGGAATCTCTTACAAAGGACCTTTCTCCAGCCTTGAAGACTGCCAATGAAATGTGGTTCAAGCTCGTAGGTTGTTAGGTGCAACGGAAATGAATGTTTGCGCTTTACTCAAGATGAGTGCTCCGAACTGTGCTCAAGGTTCCTTTTGTTCTTATGGAAGGTAGAGCCTTCCGTTCTTAATGAGAGAATGCCATGATCACAAACAAAGTGAATGGACACTGTGCGTGCAAGTGTATGAGACTGAGAGATAGAGAGAGAAGAGAGATACGACACCAGAAACGTAAAACCCTCCTCCGAAGGCCCCACTCTCGTCAGCGAGAGAGGTCTACTTATGATTGCACAAACTGGTACAAACTGTATGCATGAGACTGATGCAATTCTAGGCTATGTCGACCATTATGACGGGGATGACGAGGCCGACCTAAGGGCTGAAATCTGCAATCTTTTATCTGTAGTCCAAAAACGCTATGGGCTGAAATCTGCTACAATCCAAAAGCGCTGATTTTGGGGGCTGTTTCTGCGGGTCTTTGTTGCTGAAAATCTGCAGGTTTAGGGCTGAAAACAAAGGTTCATTAAGGCTGAAAACTGAGGTTCTTACCAGGCTGAATCTGCTACCTTCTTAGGGGCTGATCTTGATGGTTTTCCTACTGCTGAAATCGTTGCATGCTGTGGCTGAAAAACGCTGCCAATATGCAAAGGTTGAAATCTTCAAAAACGCTAGGCTGAGGTGTCTTTGCAAAAACGCTATGGTCTTCAAAAACACTAGCTTGCTGGGGTCTTCTGGCGATGATGCTGAGTGAAAATGCTAGGTCTGAGCTTGCTTAAGTTGCGGTGATCTCCTGATGAGAAAACGCTAGGGCTGATTCTTCTTGCTTGGAGGGGGAAACCGCCAAGGGGTCTTGTTGAGAAGTTGCCTGATGAGCTTGGCTCCTGTTGCCTCTTCTGCCAAATAGTGCTAGCTCTAGTTTGCTTATATACAAACTTAGCAAAATTGCCCTACCTACTTTCCAACAAAAGTCGCTTAAAAATAATAAGTGAAAAATGTCAAAAAAAGGTAAAATAGGCTAAATGCACTAGAAAATTCCCCTGATGAAATCTGATGGATTCTAATGGAAATACTGATGATCATGTTGTGTGCAACCAGAGGATATGCATCTACACTAAGTGTCTGGGCATGCACGATCTACGAATAGACTCACAAAAGTGCCAGATCACTTCTAATCTAGACTGACTGGACTGACTGAACCCTTGTCATATTGTAGCTTGTCCACGGACACATAGGGTTGGATGTGTCACGTGACATCCCCTCCTTTTCAAAGTGAGGTACTGGTACCGAACTGTATGGCGTCGAGGGAGATCGCCAATAGCATTCGGAATCCTCGAAAGGGACTCTTCGTCGGCCCACTCTGATGTGTGGGTCGTATATTGCTAAACTGGCTTTATTTGACAAGAAAATAATTCTAAATGGATTATTGGATTTATAAGTGAGAGGGTTTTCTCGCTTGGAACAACAGGAAAAATAATTCTAAATGAATTATTGGAATTTTAAGTGAGAGGGTTTTTCTCACAGGAGACATCCGAGTACAAAGTATTCCTAGTGCGTCGTTCAAAGTAATGATGGGAGCATTGTGAATGGGAATATTTGTAAGGCCACCAGGAACGGGTACTTCTGATGCGTCACATCGGATGGGTGACAGGAAGCATCGGGAAAAAGTATTCGACCATCCGGGAACGGACATCTCTGATGCGTCATAGGATGGGTGACATAGAGCATCGCGAAGGAGATTGTACCGTAAGTTCGGTAGGAAGTGACTAGGTGATGGGTATTCCTGATGCGTCACAAGGTGGGTGACAGGTGCATCGGAAAGGGAATATCCATAGTCAAGAGGAAATTCCGAACTGTGTTAGAATTGTGCACAAGGAAAGGCAAGCACCTGAATGAAGATGGGTTCAGAGGAAACTTTTAGGAAAAACGGATGCTTTTTGAGAAAGCGGAATTGCTTTTCGGGATGTCTGCATTGCAACTGTGCGTGTGATTGCATCCAGGGACGCCTAGCAAGTGCTGTGAAAGCATTGTTTTTAACTTATAAGGTTTTCTTGAGTTTTTGAACAGATTCATACCATTTTTAAAGGTGACCGGCCGCCCACTTAATAAGTGGGCAGCCATCTGATAAATAAGGCAACAGATCAGCCAGCGTTTTCTCTCTTTCTTTTTTTCTAGCGGAACAACGCCAAAAAAAAAAAAAACACACACACACACACACACGAAAAAAGCGGCTGCGATCTCTACGCGAGCAGCTATTCGTGCCCGTGGCCGGGAGCTATAAAAGGATCTCATGCCCTCACTCAGAAGGAAGGATCAGTTTTTACAAGAAGGAGATGCTGTTGCAGAGTTCACCCGCAAAGAAGACGTTTGCCGGTGATGCCCATGGCTATTCCAAGTGTACCCGATGTCGCCAAAACCCAGTGCGCGAGTTCCCTCGCGAAGAAGTGCCTACGGAGCGTGTTTCCATCGCGACAAGCTGCTGTTTTTCTCTGTTTTCAGCCCATAAACGTCGTAGACGGGGCTGATTTACAAGAAGGAACCTGAGAACACACCTCTTTTGTGTGTAGGATTGGAAGAGAGGAATTTTCTATGTAGAGATCTCTTCCGGGGAATTGCTTTTCGAGAATCGAGTTGCATTTCGAGCGTCGAGACTTTGAAGGTAACGATTTTCATGTTATGATCTTTGAGTATTTGATTGCAGGTGTATTTCCTCTTCGTGAGGGAGTAGGAGCAGAGGAAGGCATGAGCCTCTGCAGGAGAAAAGCGCTCTGAGGAACTAGAGCCAGATCAGCCCAAGGGTTTCGAACCCGAGTTTGGGAAGTAGATCCGCGGATCGGAGAGAGGTAGTCTCTCAAGTTGTAATCCGGAAGTTGGGATTCCCAAGTAAGGACTTCGTGTCCGGGAAAGCAGAGTTGTTCTGCGGGAAGAGGACTCTGGAAAGAGAGTTGGAAAAGAGTTGCAGGGATGCCATGCCCTGAGTCTGGAAGGTGAGATCCAGAGGCGAGAACCTTGATTCTCGAGGAATTGGAATAAGGAACGGAAGTTCCTTGGAATAGGGTTTTGCCCTAGGTATCGGAAGCTGAGGCTTCCGAGAACCATCAAATCTTATTCTAGAACGAACGTGGTAATACTTTCGGTTCAAGTGCTTATATAGACTTCTCCTCAGTAATAAAGATACTATTACGAGGGGGGACCGGCCCATCTTCTGGTCCCCAATACTATGTCGATCTTCTCACTCTCTATCTCTCTCTCTATTTATTTCTCTCTATATCCTCTGGCTTCAGTAATAAGTGATAAATCCTATTTATCCGAATGTATTTTATATTGTTATGCGCTCTCGTTTGTGACAGTGGTATCAGAGCATGGTCTCCTCTCTTTCTCTGTAAAGGAGGACGACTCTGGGAAGATACGGGAAGAAGCCATGACAAGCCAAGAGAGAAGTAAGCAGGCGGAACCCTAGTCCTGCAGGAAAAGCTCGCAGAGTTGGAATTTTTTTTTTCTCTCTGCAATGAGTCGACACAAGACTTGGGATTCTCTGAGAAGGCGACAAGAGCATGATGCTCAAGAACCTAGAGAATCCAAGGAGCGAAATGCTCAAGATCCTTCAGAATCCTGAAAATATCCATAAACATTAATCCAGAACCATAGCCAGGAAATCCCGTCATTCCGGGAAGGATATGAAGAAGGTCTTGATGAGCGCGCGGCGATGTGTGCAAGTGAAAGAGCACGCGAGGAAGTGCAGTGTGTGCGCGGAGAGGGGTGGCGAAAGCTAGCAGGAGAGGAAGCGCTAGCAGAACGAAGAGGGAGAGAGAGAGCTTACATTTTTTGGGAAAACTCAATAAGTGAGTTTTGGGTTTTCCCACTTTTATTATAAGTGACCTTTAAAAATGTGTCCAGGTTCAATATGAATCTGAACAAAGTATAAAAATGTACAAAAAGGCCAACAACCTCCCACTTAAAGGTATAAATGACGCCTTTAAGTTAACCAACTCCCACCAGCTGTATGCAATGCTCATGTTGAGCCTTAGCAAGACTCTTGGTGAGAACATCTGCAGGGTTATCCTGTGTGTGAATCTTAGTCAAGGTGACTAGACCATCCTCCAATACCTGTCGTATGAAGTGGTATTGCACATCAATGTGGTTTGTCCGTGCATGAAACATGGCATTCTTGGCCAAATAGACAGCACTTTGGCTATCACATCCCAAGACAGGAGTACTAGCAGGCATACCAAGCTCTTTGACAAGTCGGCCCAACCATATGGCCTCTTTAGAAGCCTCAGTGGCTGAAATATATTCAGCCTCAGTAGTACTCAATGCCACAATTTTCTGCAGTCGTGGACACCAAGAGACAGCACCACCAGCAATAGCAAACACATAGCCACTAGTGGACTTCCTGGTATCCAAGTCACCTGCCATATCTGCATCACAATAGCCCTACAACTTCAAGTCACTTTTTCCATAGCATATACACCTAGATTGTGTACCTGACAAGTATCTCAGAATGCATTTCACAGCTTCCCAATGTGCTTTGCCGGGATTGGACATGTATCTACTAACAACTCCCACCGCATGGGCAATGTCAGGACGAGTGGCAACCATAGCATACATAAGAGAACCACAAGCTGATGCATAAGGGATTCCCTTCATAACATTCATTGCCACGTCATCCTTTGGGCAATCGGCTTTGCTAAGTTTTGTGTGTGGAGGTAAAGGTACTCCAAGTGACTTAGCTTCAGCCATGTTAAACCTGTCAAGTACTTTAGCAATGTACCTTTTTTGAGATAAGAAGAGCAATTTCAGTTTTCTATCTCTCTTGATTCTCATACCCAAGATGTGCTCAGCATCACCTAAATCCTTCATTGCAAAAGCTGAATTCGGCTGACGTTTAAGAGCATCAATGGTAGACTTATGCTTCCCAGCAATCAACATATCATCTACATATAGCACAAGGATTATAGGACTTCCATCATTATCCTTCTTTATATACAAACAATGGTCTGAATGGCTGCGTTTAAAGCCTTGAGACAGCATAAAAGTATCAAACTTTTTGTACCACTGACGTGATGACTGCCTCAAACCATACAGTGCCCTTCTTAGTTTGCATACAAGTTCCTTTCTATCAGGAACTACAAAACCCTCATGTTGCTTCATGTAGATATCTTCATCAATGTCACCATGAAGAAAAGTTGTTTTTACATCCATTTGATTCAATTCTAAGTCAAGCACTGCAGCGAGAGCAAAAAGGACACGCAATGTCGTAAGCTTTACAACAGGAGAAAAGATCTCTTGAAAGTCAATCCCCTCTTTCTGTGCATACCCTTTGGCAACTAACCTTGCTTTATACTTGGGCTTTCCATCAACACATTTGACCTTGTAAACCCATTTGTTAGGAAGAGCCTTTCTTCCTTTAGGCAATGGCACAAGATCCAAAGTATTGTTTGCATGCAAAGATTTGATTTCCTCTTGCATCGCAAGCTCCCACTTACTGCTTAACTCACATGATTTTGCCTCTTTATATGTAAGAGGCTCTCCCTCATATGTCAACATAACATGATGCAAAGAGGGGTCAAAGCGCTGTATCAACCTTCTGACACAAGTAGACCTGCGTACCCAATGATCTACATTCTCAGGCACAGGTTCTACATCAAGAGGCAACTCATTTTCAGCATGCTCATGCTGCTGAAAATCATTTTCAGCCATGACATGTGGCTGTCCATCCTCATTTGGAGCATCTAAATCATGTCCTACCTCTTCTGGCTCAAGGTTAACCGGCTGATTATCAATTTCAGCTTGCAGTAATGCATCCTGAGGCTCTTTTTCAACATCAATAGGTGGCAAGAGAGACTGAAATTTGACCGATTTCTTGTCAATTTCAAAAGATGTAGCATTTTTCAGCAATTTAGCCTCATTGAACACTACATCTCGGCTACGTACTACCCTCTTAAACTGAGGCAACCATATCTTGTAGCCCATTTCACCCTCTTCCCCATAACCTAGGAAGAGTCCTTAGATGGACTTGGCATCTAGCTTTGTCCTCAAGTCATTACGAACATGGACAAAAGCCTCGCAGCCAAACACTCTCAAATGATCATAAGAGGCAGGGTTGCCAGACCAAACCTCCTCTGGAATGTCATTTTTTAGCGTACTGTTAGGAGAGCGATTGCATACATGAACTGTAGTTTTCAAAGCCTCTCACCAAAACCCATGAGGGAGATTAGCCGTGGACAACATGCAACGCACTCTCTCACATAAAGTACGGTTATACCTCTCAACCACACCATTAGAAGATAGATTATAAGGGGCTGTCAACTCCCTTTTAATCCCATATTCTTCACAATAACGCTGAAATTCAGCAGACGTGTACTCCCCCCCATTGTCACATCTCAGACATTTAAGCTTACTACCCTTTTGCGTGGTCACAAAAGCATGAAACCTCTTAAATGCATTAAATGTCTCACTCTTATTCTTTAACAAAAATGCCCAGCCTTTCCTAGTGCAATCATCAATGAATGTAACAAAGTATGATGCACCACCAAAAGACTTAACAGGCATTGAACATACATCGGAGTGAATTAAAATCAAGAGCATTAGCTTTGCGCGAGACACCAGAATAATAAGAAGACTTCTTTTGTTTACCATACAAACAGTCATTACAAAAATCTAACTTGGTGCCCTTTACATCAACCCTCTTCAAAGAGGAGAGCACATCAAGTCCCTTCTGGCTCATATGTCCAAGTCTTTTGTGCCACAACTCCAAATGAGAAGCAACTTCGGCCACTGCAAGAAACTTGCTAGGCAAAGCTTTGCCATGTAAATAGTACAATGTACCACTCTTGCATCCCTTGACAATGAGCATTGATCCCTTAAGCAACTTCCACGAACCCCCAGCAAAAATGGTTGTATAACCCTGTGCATCCATCTGGCCAACAGACAATAGACTCTTCTTGATGCCTAGTACATACCTTACATCTTTAAGCATAAACTCTTGGCCATTGTTTAATGCCAAGCGCACAGTGCCCATTCCTTCAATGTCACAAGCATGGTTATCCCCAAGGTAAACCTTACCACACTTGCCTGCATGATAAGAAGCAAAACACTCCACAGATGGAGTCACATGAAATGAGGCACCCGAATCTACTATCCAAGACTATGTAAGGCCATCATTTGCACTTAGCAATGCATCAATGACATCTCTACGTGAGATAAGCATGTCTTCTGCATTTGCTACAACAAAATCTGAGGGGCATGAAGCTGCAACCAAGATCTCCTCACTGTCGAACTCTGTGATAACCACACTAAAGGATACATTGACAGTCTCCGAATCCTTGGAGGAGGTACCTGCTGATTTTTCCCCTGTCTTATCCTCTGTCTTCTTCTTCTCCTGTGATTCCTTCTTTCTTTCCTGCTCTTTCTTGAAATACCTACAATCTGGCTTCTTATGGCCTTTTCTGCCACACTGGTAACAAGTCACATCCTTATCCCTAGACTTGCTTTTGCTCCTATTTTGAGTCTTGGTACCTGTATTTTGCTTCTGACTTCTGCCTCTCGCATTGTAAGCAAAACTGCCACCTTCCCCACCACTAGACTTGCGTCTAATTTCCTCATTTAAGATGGAGCCTCGCACTCCATCATATGTGAGGTTGGGGCTATTACTCAAAGAAACCACAAGCGTTTCCCAAGAGTCTGACAAAGTCATCAATAAAAATATGGCTTTCAACTTGTCATCAAAAGGTTGAAGCCCAGTATCCTGTAGCTGACTCATAACACTGGTGAAAGCACTTAAGTGCTCAGAAGCCGACTTGGCTTCGTCAAGCATCATGTTCACCAATTTGCGCATCAAACGCACCTGATTCACAGGGGTGGCATTCTCATAAGTGGCCTTCAACTTATGCCAAATTGCATGTGCACTGTCCAAGCCCTTTATGTCCACCAGAATGTCATCGGTCACAGCCATTTTGATGTAGGCCTTTGCCCTCTTGTTGAGCTTGGCCCAATCCTCATCCGACATATCCTCAGGCTTTACAGCCAAAAGGGCGTCCTCACAATCCTTGAGGAACAAAATCCCCTGCATCCTGTCCTGCCATAGGTCGAAACCTGTACCGTCAAATAGCTTGATTTCCATCAAGCTCTTGGCATCAGACGACGAGGAAGTAGAGGCCATTTGCACGGATAAAAATGCAGCAGAAAGTGTCTACACAAAATCTGAAAATTTTCAGTGATCACAATGTACCGCACGTTGCATACAATGTGCTGAAAATTTCAGCAATTAACAAGTATCCCCAATGCGTACTTGCATAAACCCACAAAAGGCGTACATAAACCTCAATTTGTGTACATAAAAACAGTCCAATTCTGAATTTTCTGCAACTTTACTGTTTTGGCGTATCAATTTGCATCAAATGGACCTATTTTGAGTGGGAAAAGCAAGGGGCATTCACGGGAATCGATTTAGAACACCTGCGTTTTGCTGTTTTGACCTGTAATTTTCTGGTTTTTACCTGTTTTGACCTAATTTCAGCTTGTTTTAGGCTGTTTTGGAAACCCTAATCACCCTAGGTGACACCGGAAGCAAGGGACTTCACGATGAAAGCGGAAATTTGACGCGAGAGAAGCCTTTTGTCTGCTGTCCAACCACCTGCGCAAAGCTTCTGAAACCCTAATCCGGCTCTGATACACGTTGATGAGCACGCGGCGGTGTGTGCAAGTGAAAGAGCACGCGAGGAAGTGCAGTGTGTGTGCAGAGAGGGGTGGTGTCACAAAGTGATGACGTGGCTACGGACAGCAGAAACCCTAAAATTCTTGCAAACCCTAATTTTTGCAAAAAACCCTAATTTTCGAAAATCGCAAAGGCTTTTTTTTTTTTTTTTTAAACGATGAGCGACGCAAATTTTGCTTTTTCTCTACAATATGAGAAAGAGAGAGAGAATGCTTTTGCTTTCAAGTTTTGACTCTCTGTGGGAGAGAGAGAGCAATTGCTTTTGATTTGAAGCTTTTGGGGCTCTGCTTTTGGGCATCCCTTGTAATCTTTAAATTAGTGCTGAGGGCCTCACTTCTCAGAGCATCTGGACGCAAAGTCTGAGAGTGAATCCCGACCCACTCTCTTGTACTTTGAATTGATTAATACAAAAAGAAATACCGAAAGGGGCGCCAGTCTTTGGGGCCAATATCTCTAGGCACGGAACTCCGTCGGGCCAGTGCAAATCTATTGTGATCTGTGAATTGTTTTGAAGTGGTTATTTGGTGCTGTCGCGGTTGATTCTTGACTTGGAGTGTCCAAGTCTGTTACAGTGGTATCAGAGCATGGCCGATTTCTCTTCTACGGGAAATTCGATCCCCGATTATTTTTTTTCCGCGGCACCTATGGCTTCAGGCAATGATCAGTCGACTCCCTCTGCATCTGGAGATGCGGACAGGGATCACAACGAAGATTCCAGCAGAGAGTAAGGCCCGCCTTGGCGCCAGTTGATCGGCGACGCAACAAAGATGATGCTCAATTTTGCCAAGGACCCGAAGATGGCAAAATATATGAACCAGACCTCTTTGGAAGAGGTATAGATGGAGTGGCAGAGAACCACAACACCACTCCCGAAATCTGCTTTCAAGAAACCTTCTGATCCCAAACAATATTCAGAGAAGGAACTAGAAGAGGTGGTTGATGCACGGGTTGATGCACGGATTGCTCAGCTTTTTGACGCACAGAAGAAAGCCAAAAAGCACGGCAAGAAGCAGAAGAAAAGCACTGACTTCCCGGGATATTTGGGTCGTCGGTCGACATTTGACAAGGCAAAGAAATTGAAGAAGCGCGTCAAGTTTGAAGACCTACCCAGTTCTTCTTCTTCTTCTTCTTACAGTTCTTCTAGCTCTTCAGACCCGAGCGAAGAAGACAGGAAAAGCAAGAAACAAAGCTTCGGAAAGGGCAAGAAAAAGGCAAAGAAGGCTACATCTCGCCCAGAGACTGACAGTTCTACTGAGGACTCGTCTACAGACAGCTCAGATTCCGATGACGGAAAGTTTTATGCGAACAAGAAGAATTTTTAAAGAGCTAACCAGTATGACTTTCTCGAAGATGAAAGCAAGAAAGTCAGAGTGTTTAAGGACGGTGGCCACTCGATCAAGTTTGATACTTTTTCAGGATACTCAGATGCTTCGAAGGCTTTGTCTTTTATATAGCAGTTTCACATTGCTTTCGCGGGAGGACGCTATTCAGAGCACTCCAAGATTCGGAGAGCTGCCTCTTACTTTAAGAGGAATGCTCGTACTTGGTGGTCCACGCTTCTTTTAAACAAGACTGCGCCAGTTAAATGGCTGAAATTTAAGAAGCTTTTTATTCCTTCTTGGTTGAAGCAAGAATATGAACGAGATATACGAGCTGCTTGGAACCATCTTCGGATGACCAAGAAAGACACAATCAATGCTTATTGTGAAAGATTCTGGAGCTCTTTTCTACCCGCCTCTTCATTCAAGAAGATCTCGTTCAGAGAACACATTGAGCGGTTTACCTTGGGTCTACCTACAGAGATCCGAGATCACTGCTTGGAACAGAAGTCAACTTCTATTCAGGAGTTGATGAGTCATGCGAAGCGGGGCTTTGCCATTCACTCTGGCAGTCTGACCTACCCCACAGATGAGGCCATGACACAACGAGCCGAACAGACTTCTGGGAATGAAAGTAGAAAGAAAAAGAGCAACCCAGAGAAAAAGGATGCACGACCCAAGCTTACTCCTGAGGAGAGAGCTCGCTTCATCAGAGAGGGGAAGTGCTTTGGATGCGGGGAACAGGGATAGGCACAGAAAGAACAGAATGATAAAGACGATGACAGGTCTGAGAGTTCGAGAGCAGCTGAGGAATGTGGCAGAAAAGGCAGATAGAAAAGCAGAACTGGTACCACATGGCGTGGGACCTGCACCGAATCTAATGAATGAAAGTACAAACATTGCCGCTTTTGGGGCAAAGAGAAGGATCAGGAAGCTCTTTTCAAGGAGCCAAGGCTAACTTCTTTTCACTTGGAATTGGCGGCTCGATTTGGAATTACGCCCGACAGATTGACGCCACAGGCAGAGGTAGTTCGACTGGCACCTGGATGGGATGTTGCCATTACACCGAGCATTGGCAAACTTTGTTTGCAATGACAGGGGTGTTCAGGGCATGCGAGTGACGTTCAACTCAGGATCCCTTGGTACCACAAGAACTACGCTGTGGTTGACTATCGGGCCGAGAAAGCGACTTTGATAAATGAAGGGCTTAGAGATTGTACTTGATGAGCTTCAGTTTCTTACTCATTCTTTTGGGAGAGAACTGAACGCTGGATAAAGTTTGAATATGTTTTGACCTGGTCAAAAGAACGCCAAGATTTTTCTCCACACTCATGCCGACATCATTGTTTTCTCCAAGAATGAGGCAGAACACAGAGATCATCTGCTTCAAGTCTTTCAGGCATTACGAGATCACACATTAGTGATTAATGCTACGAAAAGTGAATTTTTCCTACCAGAGATACATTTTTTGGGACACATTGTGTCAACAGCAGGAGTGCAAATGAACCCGGCCAAGATAGAGACTATCCGTGATTAGCCCGATTTGAGGAATGTCCATGAAGTTAGAAGCTTCTTGGGACTGTGTTCGTACTACAGGAGGTTCAGACGAAAGTTTGCAGAGGTTGCTTCCCCTTTGCATACCTTGACACAGAAAGGAGTACCTTTTTCGTGGGGACCCACAGAGGTGACTGCCTTTCAGACATTGAAAGAGAAATTCACTACAGGACCAGATTTGACTTTGCCGGACTTGCAGAAGTCATTTGAAGTATTTTGTGATGCTTGTGGTCGTAGTGTGGGTACGGTCTTGATGCAAGAAGGTCATGTCATAGCTTACGAGAGCCGTTTGTTCTCTAGGCCGGAGATGACAGCACAGATCTATGGGAAAGAGCTTTTGGCGGTTATCCACGCTCTTACTCAGTGGCGGCATTACCTACTCGGAGCGGATTTTCCTATCTTTACAAACCATCAGAGTTTACGCTACTTCTTGTCACAGAAGCAGCTTTCGGAAAAGCAGATGCGGTGGGTGAACATCTTGTCACAGTTCCACTTCCAGATTGTCCATGTGCAGGGACAGAAGAATGTGGTGGCAGATGCTTTGTCTCGGAAACCGTTGGTTCTGGCTATTTCCGCGATACATCATAGGAGCTTCGAGGATATGGTCGATCAATGTGCCACAGATACAGATTTTGCAGATATTTTCACACGGATACGGGATGGGGAGACAGTAGCTGGATACTCCCTTCGGGAAGGCTACTTGATGAAAAAGACTATGTTGTGCGTTACACAGCCGTTGAGGGATAAGGTTATGACTGAATGCCACACCCCACCTTTTACGGGTCACCGTGGCATTGCTACCACCATGAAGGGGGTAGAGAGATACTTCTTTGGGCCGAGACTCAAAAAGGATGTGGAAGAGTTTGTGCGCAGTTGCTTGGTATGCCAGAAGGTCAAGTTTGACAGGCATAAGGCACAAGAATTGTTACAGCCTTTACCCATACCCACCCACCCCTGGGAAAGTATTGCAATGGATTTCATTTTTGATCTCCCGAGAACACAGAAAGATCACGATGATTTTCCTATTACATGGCACGTCTGAGACGATTGTCTCCGACAGAGACCCCAGATTTATGAGTTTGTTTTGGAAGGCAATTTGGGAGAACATTGGCACGGGTTGCAGTTCTCGTCATCGTTCCACTTGCAGACTGACGGGCAATTTGAGATTGCCAATTCAGTGATTTTAGATTTATTGAAGTCTTGTATCTCGGATCAAAAGACTCAATGGAAAAAGAACTTACCTTTGGTGGAATTTGCCTACAATAACACGATACACTCTTCGACGGGGAAGACGCCATGTGAGATTGTTGAAAGTGCTGCGAAGGTTCTATCCTTCCTGAGCACAAAAGATTAGATATTTGAAGCGGATGAATATTCGCGAGATTTGGATACGTCTTTTGCCAAGGTTCGCTAGACTTTGCAGAGTCTCAAGAACGACAGAAAAAGGCAGCGGATCGCCATCGTCGCGACTTGAAATTGAAGGAGGATGATTGGGTGCTCTTACTTTTGAGAAGGCACGCCTACGAAAGAAAAAGGGAAAGGAGAGGCTTTTTCCAAAGCTTAGTATGCGATACTACGGACCTTTCCAGATCACTGACAAGATAAATGATGTCTCCTTCCGATTGAAACTGCCAGATACTTGGAGGATTCATAATGCATTGCATGTGAGTCTCTTGAACCCTGTTAAGGGTGATGTGCCTAATGATGGGGAGCCTGATGAGCAACCCGCAGTGGAAGAAAACGAGGAGACCCTTCTTCTTGAACAGATTTTGGCACATACGGATACAAAGAAAGGTAAAGTCCGAAGGCGGTTCTTGGTTAAGTTCAAGAACTTTCCTGCATTTGATGCGAAGTGGATGGAGGAGGAGGACCTAGCAGATACTCCTCGGATTGTGAAACTTTACCTCGATGCTTTGGTTTCGCATAGTCTACTCCAAACGGAACCCAGAATTCAGCTTGGCCGGAGATCTGGTACAGTGGGATGCACAAGAGGGGAGTTACTCCACTCCTTTGTCAACAGATGCCTCGATTTTGATACTAAAGTCACTGATGTCTCTTTGAGCTTCAGGGATATTGAGAGCTGACAGTATTCTGCTGGATGACTTTATGGAATGGAATTCCTGATTATGATACTGATTTGTTCTTGACTTCTCGTGAGTGCAGGAACTGATAGACGAAATGACTGCAACATTTTGGTCTGATTGATCTCGAATAGACATGGTTGCAATAGGGGTTAGTCAATCGGACATCGATGAGGTCCCGATTGGACCTAGATGTGATTGCTAGCTACATTGCCGATAAATCATGGTCTAAGATCCGAATGAATGTTGAATGTCATGTGATGTCCTGTGATGTCTGGTGATGTCCTGTGATGTCGTGTGATGTGACTGTCGATTTTGTACATGTGCTAGATGTGTGTTCCTAGTACGTAGGTACTAACAATCAGTGTCTGCTAAGACGGTTTATGGCTTTTGTCGGTTTTGCAGGCGTAATCGCGGTCGATTACAATGCTTTCAAGAGGGGGGTATGTCACAAAGTGATGACGTGGCTACGGACAGCAAAAACCCTAAAATTCCTACAAACCCTAATTTTTGCCAAAAATCCTAATTTCCGAAAATTGCGGAGGTTGTTAAAAATAAAAAATAGAAATTTTTTATTTTTTTTATTTTTTTTAAATGATGAGCGACGCAAATTTTGCTTTTTCTCTACAATATGAGAAAGAGAGAGAGAATGCTTTTGCTTTCAAGTTTTGACTCTCTGTGGGAGAGAGAGAGCAATTGCTTTTGATTTGAAGCTTTTGGGGCTCTGCTTTTGGGCATCCCTTGTAATCTTTAAATTAGTGGTGAGTGCCTCACAAGAAATACCGAAAGGGGCGCCATTCTTTGGGGCCAATATCTCTAGGCACGGAACTCCGTCGGGCCAGTGCAAATCTACTGTGATCTGTGAATTGTTTTGAAGTGGTTATTTGGTGCTATCGCGGTTGATTCTTGACTTGGAGTGTCCAAGTCTGTTACAGGTGGTGAATGCTAGCAGGAGAGGAAGCGCTAGCAGAACGAAGAGGGAGAGAGAGAGAGCTCACGTTTTTGGGGAAAACTCAATAAGTGAGATTTGGGTTTTCCCACTTCTATTATAAGTGACCTTTAAAAAATGTGTCCAAGTTCAATATGAACCTGGACAAAGTATAAAAATGTACAAAAAGGGGTTATTTAGGCCTTTAACCCAACAGGTCTTTAGACCTTAGAACATTCCGGTCAAGTTTGATACTTTTGACGGAAGGAAAGATGTCCTGAAAGCTACCGCTGTCATTCGAGAGTTTGAAGTTGCCTTTGCAAACGGCAATTTCTGAGAAGCGTCGAAGATGAGGCATGTGACCAAACACCTCAACGGGATTGCAAGTACTTGGTGGTATACCAAACCTCTGCAAGGAACTTACAACAAGACTTGGATTCAATTCAAGGTTGAATTTTTGGACAAATTTTTTTTCCTCTACGCTTTGAGGAAGGCATCAAAGATGATTGGGATCGGTTTGCCCAATAGGAACACGAGTGACTCGAAGTAAGTAGTGGTTCATTCTTGCCAAGGTAGCTCCACTCTTGATCCTCTTTGAGGAAGGAAAGATGAAGAAATTTAACGAAGGACTTTTGCCCGAATTTTGTAGATGCATCTGCAAGATACTTTGCAACAGATGGTGGAGTCAGCGATTAAAGCTGAAAGTGTACATCTTAGTGTACATAGACTTTAATCTCCGCAGTGGGACGGGAACCATTGAACACAGAAACAATGAATTTTTGTTACCTCTCCTCGAAGGATACGTTGCTATCCGGAGAAAGTTTGGAGTAAGGGAATTCAATCTAACTCCTAAATTTTTGAATAGAAGACCCTCAAACTTTAAGTGAGAGGGCAGGTCTTTGATCAAAGTTAAATCTTTGAGGAACTCATAAACTGCGTATTGCTTTTATGCACGAGATATGCATGTGTCTAACCAAGACAATCACTCTCGAGTGTTTATGAGAGTAGAATTCAGTAGAAACATTGCTTTATGCGATGGATTGTTTTGCTCAAATATCCGGAAGGTCAACTATTGATCTCGTATCCAGTAGTTCACCAACAAATTACCTGCTATTGCGGGTAGGACGGCAGAAAGGAAGGAACCATTCCGAGATTTTAACCAAGAACAGCTTTCACTAAGCTTGAGTACCTTATGAACCAACACCCTCTACCCGGTAAGGGAGAACATGGTAGTGCTTTTCGCACAAGTGAATGAACACTCTCTTTATGAGGGAAGGAACAAGCGACGACTACGGACTCTGCTCGAGAATCCAAGGATTGAAATCCTAGTTTATTTAATGAGCGGGTTTTGCTCTAAGATCGAGCCAAGGGATCGTCAGGTTGAGCGTCTTCGCTCTAAGGATCTTACGAAGGGAAGGTAATTTCCTAGGTTCATCAAAACTCTACCACAGCTTAAGAATTATGTACACCTTTGGGTACATGGATAACACAAGAAGATGCAGACCTATGCCAAGGTGGGTCATCTGCCAGTTGATTTTTTTTCTCCTGAACGGAATGAGATGAACCAACTTCCTTTTCAGGAACTGGACGGGAGTTTATTATACTCTCTTGAGCGCCTTTTTGCGCGCAAGGATATTCCGACACGAGAATCTCTATTTGAGATGTGTTCGGTAGAAGGAATTTGAGTTTCTCTACGCAGAAGAGGTTTTCTGATGGTCGTTGATTATTGAGTACGCTATGTGCTTTTACCATACAGTAGCAACTTTTGGTTGCGGTATATGTTTCTCCATCAGCAGGTCAAGTAGCATTTACACGCTGCTGGAATAAATTCGAACTATTATGTTCGTAAGAGTAAAATTCGCCAACTATTTTAAAAATGGTAAGAATTACCTTAACCACATATGGGAGAACATCATTGAGATCTAAAGCGTGTTCGCCCTTAAGTGGACCAAGTTTGAACTTATGTTCAAAGAATGATATGGCTAGAATTTTATCTGCCTAAGATTTTGCGAGGAGTCCTAGATGCTTGCAAGGATGGCCTCTTCAAGGAAGAGACGCTAATGGGCGTCAGGAAAACACTGTTGGTGATAATAACTTGCAAGAGGAAAAGATTGGAAGGAAGTACCGCCGTGCACCAGGAATCTTCGGATTGGAACCATTCGCCTACGTTGAGCAACGGCCCGAAACAAGAACCTTCTTTAAGGTGATCGCAGATTTTGTTTGTAAAGGAAGATATCGAGATTAATACTCTTATGATTTGGGCATTCCCTATGTGGGAGGACACAAGAGGTTTAACATCCTCTGGACTAACAACGTAGGATTATGCGCAAGGACAGATACCTAGATTGATTTCTAGGAGGATTATTCTTCTCGGGATTGAGAAGGTGGATGGAATTGAGTTAACAGATTCTCGGATGAGGAGACTTCCGATCTGTTGGAAAGACGCGAATGACGAGTTCTTACATGGCTCGTAAGTTTGATGATTGGTGAAGGATATCCTCGAGGTACTAGAGGAAGGACATGAACCGGTAAGGTAAGTATTGAATTATTGAATTTTTGAATTTCTGTTTAATTTAATTTTTAAGTTCTTTTTTGAGAAAGGACCAGCTCAACTCACCATTGAGCAAGATTTGGAATCTTTTTGGTTTCTACCCAGGCAGTTCAGTTGGACCTCTACAGTTGAGGACAACTGTTTATAAGTGAGAGAGATGTTGCTAAACTGGCTTTATTTGACAAGAAATAATTCTAAATGGATTATTGGATTTATAAGTAAGAGGGTTTTCTCGCTTGGAACAACAGGAAACATAATTCTAAATGAATTATTGGAATTTTAAGTGAGAGGGTTTTTCTCACTGGAGACATCCGAGTACAGAGTATTCCTAGTGCGTCGTTCAAAGTAATGACGGGAGCATTGTGAATGGGAATATTTGTAAGGCCACCAGGAACGGGTACTTCTAATGCGTCACATTGGATGGGTGACAGGAAGCATCGGGAAGAAGTATCCAACCATCCGGGAACGGACATCTCTGATGCATCATAGGATGGGTGACATAGAGCATCGCGAAGGAGATTGTACCGTAAGTTCGGTAGGTAGTGACTAGGTGATGGGTATTCCTCATGCGTCACAAGGTGGGTGACAGGTGCATCGGAAAGGGAATATCCATAGTCGAGAGGAAATTCCGAACTGTGTTAGAATTGTGCACAAGGAAAGGCAAGCACTTGAATGAAGATGGGTTCAGAGGAAACTTTGAGGAAAAACGGATGCTTTTTGAGAAAGCGGAATTGCTTTTCAGGAAAGCAAATGCTTTCCCGCGAGGAAGTCTATGTCTGCATTGCAACTATGCGTGTGATTGCATCCAGGGACGCCTAGCAAGTGCTGTGAAAGCATTGTTTTTAACTTATAAGGTTTTCTTGAGTTTTTGGACAGATTCATACCATTTTTAAAGGTGACAGGCCGCCCACTTAATAAGTGGGCAGCCATCCGATAAATAAGGCAACAGATCAACCAGCGTTTTCTCTCTCTCTTTTTTTCTGGCGGAACAACGCCAAAAAAAAAAAACACACACACACACACGAAAAAAGCGGCTGCGATCTCTACGCGAGCAGCTATTCGTGCCCGTGGCCGGGAGCTATAAAAGCATCTCATGCCCTCACTCAGAAGGAAGGATCAGTTTTTACAAGAAGATGCTGCTACAGAGTTCACCCGCAAAGAAGACGTTTGCCGGTGATGCCCATGGCTGTTCCAAGTGTACCCGATGTCGCCAAGACCCAGAGCGCGAGTTCCCTCGCGAAGAAGTGCCTACGGAGCGTGTTTCCATTGCGACAAGCTGCTGTTTTTCTCTGTTTTCAGCCCATAAACGTCGTAGACGGGGCTGATTTACAAGAAGGAACCCGACAACACACCTCTTTTGTGTGTAGGATTGGAAGAGAGGAATTTTCTATGTAGAGATCTCTTCCGGGGAATTGCTTTTTGAGAATCGAGTTGCGTTTCGAGCGTCGAGACTTTGAAGGTAACGATTTTCATGGTATGATCTTTGAGTATTTGATTGCAGGTGTACTTCCTCTTCGTGAGGGAGTAGGAGCAGAGGAAGGCATGAGCCTCTGCAGGAGAAAAGCACTCTGAGGAACTAGAGCTAGATCAGCCCAAGGGTTTCGTACCCGAGTTTGGAAAGTAGATCCACGGATCGGAGAGAGGTAATCTCTCAAGTTGTGATAAGTTGGGATTCCCAAGTAAGGACTTCGTGTCCGGGAAAGCAGAGTTGTTCTGCAGGAAGAGGACTCTGGAAAGAGAGTTGGAAAAGAGTTGCAGGGATGCCATGCCCCGAGTCTGGAAGGTGAGATCCAAAGGCGAGAACCTTGATTCTCGAGGAATTGGAATAAGGAACAGAAGTTCCTTGGAATAGGGTTTTGCCCTAGGTATCGGAAGCCTCAGCTTCCGAGAACCATCAAGTCTTATTCTAGAACGAACGTGGTAATACGTTCGGTTCAAGTGCTTGTATAGACTTCTCCTCAGTAATAAAGATACTATTACGAGGGGGGACCAGCCCATCTTCTGGTCCCCAGTACTGTGTCGATCTTCTCACTCTCTATCTCTCTCTCTCTATTTATTTCTCTCTATATCCTCTAGCTTCAGTAATAAGTGATAAATCCTATTTATCTGCATGTATTTTATATTGTTATGCGCTCCCGTTTGTGACAGTCATGCAGTACTTGAACTTCATAAAGGTCTGTAACGCTTGCTTCTTTAGGCCGCACCGAAAGCGACACAAAGTCTTCTGAGTTTCCTCCAATGTTTCAACTTCGTCGAGAGTCATGCTTCTTTCTTCTTCAAGAATCTTCATGGCTGAAAATTCCTAAAATCATTTCCAACAAAAAACCATGAACATACCCATTCCATGTAAAGTGAATGGAAAAAATCTTGTCTTCTCTAAAGACTGTGCATGCAATGTAGATGAACAAAGTTCACCAAACACGTGCAAACAATGAGATTGAATCTTTTCTTGCTGATTTAAATCAATCAACTGTGGCAATTCACAACGGAAATGCCCATGCCTTGTGCTCATACTTTCATTTGCTCGTTCTACGAATGTGTCATGCCAAGGAAGAGACAGGGAATGTGACTTCCTTGAATCCGCATACATTCGTGCTCACCCATGAGTGAAACGTGCTCAACATACAATATGTCATGCCTAGGAACATAAAGACGCTGACTAAAATACAGGAAACGATCCCGAATGAAACACTCGAACAAAGCGTGCGTATCAATCATGCGAACACATAATACTTCCTGTGAGGTTTCTTTGAACCTAGGCTCGTGAGCCAAGATCGGTTCTTCTTGAATGATCGAATCGTCCTGTGGGGGTTCTTTGGACCTCGACTCGAAAGCCAAGATCGGTTCTTCGTAATTGATCGAATCTACAACAAGGTTAGCTTTGCTAGAAAAAGCATCCACTAACACGTCATCCTTGTGAATCTTCATGCAACTCATCATGCTTGTGAGAAATCACATCTTGATCATGCAAATCATCATGCTTATCAATATCATTCAAATCATCATGCTTATCATCATCATGCTTCTCACAATCATGCAAATCCTTTGTGTCATGCTTTGGAGAAGAAGAGACTGAGAGAGTCTCCGTCTCCTGAATCTCTAGCATCTGTGCCGGCACTTGAGAAAAGAGTCGCAAGAACTCTTGCCTGTGTCGCTCGCGCTGTTCTTGCTTGTCTTGCCTTTCTTTCTTCTCGTTCTGCTTTGTCTTCTGCGTGCCGGCGATCCATTTCTGCTTTTCTTTCTTTGCATTCACAATCAAATTCTGCCATTCTTTTTGCATTTCTTGCTTCGCGTTCTAACTTCCTATCCATCATCCTCTTGTCGAAAGCCTCCATAGGAGTTAGTGCAATCCTTGTCGTAGATGGGGAAGGCGGAGGGTCGGAAAAACCTCCTGGTGGGGAAAATTCTTCTTCGCCTCTCTCATGCTCATCACCTCCAAGCGAAGTATCCATTCCGCTTCGAGTGATGACCATTCTGAAGTCATGGGTTCTTGTGGGTTCTTGTGGTCTTGGATTCTCAAGTTCACGAGGAACTTGGGTTCTTGAGGTTCTTGAGGTTTTCTTTTGCTTGCAAACCGTGTTTAAAAAGGATCTACTCTTCACCCGAGTTCTAATCCTTTCCGCGGGCGCACCCCTTGGCGGCCTTGCGCTCACACCAAGGTTTCTTTTTCCCACCTCACGTCGATTGGCCGGCCGCTAAGTGCACGGTCCGCTCTCAATGAGTGAAAAGAGACAAGGGGAGGTTGGACAAGCCCTTCTTTCCTGGGATTCCTGTCACTCTTCAAAAACACGATTAGAAATCAACACGCCCAAGTGAACTTGGGTTCGTGCGACCGCAACAAGCAAAAAAAATTCTTGTGATTCTTGTGGTTCTTTCCTTGAGTGATACAGAACACTGCCAAAGCTGTGATACCAATGTTAGGTGCAGCGGAATGAATGTCTGCGCTTTGCTCAAGATAAGTGCTCCAAATTGTACTCAAGGTTCCTTTTATTCTTATGGAAGGTAGACCCTTCCGTTCTTAATAAGAGAATGCTATGATCACAAACAAAGTGAATGGACACTGTGCGTGCAAGTGTATGAGAATGAGAGATAGAGAGAGAAGAGAGATACGACACCAGAGACATTGTAAAACCCTCCTCCGAAGGCCCCACTCCATAGTTACCCGGAACGCGGAACAGGAACGGCAACGGGATCCCCGCAGAACGGGGGAATGGGTAGGGGTCCGGAACGGGAACGTCGCGGAACGGGAGGTATAAAAAACACCCAAATAGTGCAATTTTTAGCTCCTTGTGTTTAAATACAAGGAGTATTAGAGTGCTTTGACTCTAATACTCACAAAAAACTCGTTTTGAAGACCATTCAACCTTGCTATGACTAGATGATGAGAGAGAGAGAGAGAGAGAGAGATGGAGAGGGAGAGATTTGAGAGAGTGGGAGGGAGGGGAAGAGAGCTTGAAGGCTTGAAGCCTTGAGCCTTGAGAGAGTGAGTCTTGAGAGGGAGAGATCTTGAGAGTGAGAGGGAGAGAGCTTGAGCCTTGAGGATTAGCTTGTGAAGAGAAAGGGGGAGGGGGGTGCATTTTATGAGTCCTTGAGGCCTTGCACACTTTCAAAAGAAGCCCAAACATTTACTTCAATTTTTTCAATTTTTGCCAAATTTGTTTGTAGCCGTTGGCCGTTCCAGGGGCATTCCGGAACGGTCCGGGGGCGTTTCGGAACGTTCCGGAACGACCGTTCCGGTTTGCATTGGCCACCCGGAACGTCAGACATTCCGGGACGTTTCGGAACGTTCGGGAAGGGAATTGCCCCCCGGACACCGGAACGGGGGCTAGGGGGCGTTCCCCGGTAACTATGCCCCACTCTCGTCGGCGAGAGTGGTCTACTTATGATTGCACAAACTGGTACAAACTGTATGCATGAGACCGATGCAATTCTAGGCTATGTCAACGATGACGACAGGGATGACGAGGCCGACCTAAGGGCTGATATCTGCAATCTTTTATCTGCTGTCCAAAAATGCTATGGGCTGAAATTTGCTACAATCCAAAAATGCTGATTTTGGGGGCTGTTTCTGTGGGTCTTTGTCGCTGAAAATCTGCAGCTTTAGGGCTAAAAACTGAGGTTCATTAAGGCTAAATCTGCTACCTTCTTAGGGGCTGATCTTGATGGTTTTCCTACTGCTGAAATCGCTGCATGCTGTGGCTGAAAACGCTGCCAATATGCAAAGGCTGAAATCTTCAAAAACGCTAGGCTGAGGTGTCTTTGCAAAAACGCTATGGTCTTCAAAAACGCTAGCTTGCTGGGGTCTTCTTGCGATGATGCTGAGTGAAAATGCTAGGTCTGAGCTTGCTTCCGTCGCGGTGATCTGCTGATGAGAAAACGCTAGGGCTGATTCTTCTTGCTTGGAGGGGGAAACCGCCAAGGGGTCTTGTTGAGAAGTTGCCTGATGAGCTTGGCTCATGTTGCCTCTTCTGCCAAATAGTGCTAGCTCTAGTTTGCTTATATACAAACTTAGCAAAATTGCCCTACCTACTTTCCAACAAAAGTCACTTAAAAATAATAAGTGAAAAATGTCAAAAATAGGTAAAATAGGCTAAATGCACTGGAAAATTTCCCCTGATGGAATCTGATGGATTCTGACGGGAATACTGATGATCATGTTGTGTGCAACCAGAGGATATGCATCTACACTAAGTGTCTGGGCATGCACAGTCTACGAATAGACTCACAAAAGTGCCAGATCACTTCTAATCTAGACTGACTGGACTGACTAAACCCTTGTCGTATTGTAACTTGTCCACGGACACATAGGGTTGGATGTGTCATGTGACATAGGTATGTTTGATCGGGATTCTCCGATGCGAGCAGTCACCCTTCTTGGACAGTTGTTTGCCATCCACTTTCCCCGAGGAAGTTCCATGCAATCATTTCTTATAAACACTAAAGTTATTCATGATCAACTATCGGCTATGAAGAGTGCACTGACGAGTACCCAGTTAGCTGCTTTGGTTCTCACAAAGTTGCCTCAAGAGTATGAAACAGTGGCTAGGACACTACGGCTACAAGTCACGAAGGAAAAGCTAGAATTTGACAATCTCAGCTCTTTTCTCATTGAGGAGGAAGCCGTGTTGGTAACTCAAGGCAAAATCTGAGACAATGGAAGCACATGGTGAAGCACTTGCTGCTTCGGATTCGAGAAAGAGGACAAAGTACCGTTGTTACAAATGTGGAAAATGAGGTCATTTGGCCAAGGATTGCAAATCCAAAGGCAAAGCCTAAGATTCTACAAAGGACAAAGGTAAAAGCAAGCAACAGGAGGAAAGCAGTGATAGTGACTCAGGGAAGGACAGCAAGGAGGCAGTTTATGTGGTGGTGACTACACTGGCACGGACTCCCGCCTTCCAATCACATGAAAATCGGTGTCACCACTAGCTTCAGCCAGAGAGAGGCTTGTGAGTGGCAGAGAGGGGCAACCACATGCTCCCTATAATTAATTTGGACCCTTGTGTTGGCATTCAAGTTATTGGTGTTTAGATCCGTAGGTCGGAGTTCAATGCACATACATCTGGCAGGGAACCAATCAGACGTCTAAAACACTATGGATGGGCTAGCCAATTCATTGTTGTTGGTCGGATCATGGAGAGGATGTGTTCCAACAGTTCATTATCTTGGAGTTTTATATTTCGGACGTGATGTGTTCACAGTTCACGAATGGGGATTATTAGACGTAGTATGGTCTACAGTTCAAAGTTTCTACAAAGGCAACCGACGCTCAAGATGGCATTACTTTCAAGTACAAAGTTGAGGAGAGCAGCACCGAGGTGTATCGGTATCCCGGCTGGTGCTGGGGTGTCCATGGTAGCTTCTTCATCGACTTGGGTCTCACTATTGATGTCCACTATGAGCTGCAGAGAGGGTGTTAAAGTTTAGGCATCTCAAGTGAACTGCCCAATGTGATCCCATTATTTAGTTTGGCTTTTAGGTTTTATTTTACTTTTTTGTCAAAGTCTTGGGTAGGGCAATTTACTGAGGGTGCTATATAAGCAACACCTTGCCTCCATTGTATATACATTCAGTTATTCATTGCCATGGTTGATTGGTTCAGGAGACTCTCTCTCTCTCTCTCTCTCTCTCTCTCTCTCTCTCTCTCTCTCTCTCTCTCTCTCTCTCTACGCTTCCACATCGTCGACTTTGACACGGCAGACGTAGGATTTCACCTGAAACTTTACTTTAAACTTTAACACACAGAGAAACCTTGCAGAAGGAACCTATAACAAGAATTAACACTTCAAAGCACACATAGTTCGGAAGCTAGAATGCTCCAAGCAGACGCCGACAACTATTGGCCCCAAAGACTAGCACCCCTTCCGGTATTTCTTTATTGTTATTATACTTGAGAAAAAACCTGTAAACTTCCACAACCTATCCCACTTTTATCGATCTGAAATTCCTCTACTCTAACCCGATTTCGGCAACATAACCACAGTAGAAGTCTCCACAAACAAAATCCCAAGTAAACATTGACTTTACACGCACTTTAGAGCACTTTGCAAAACCTGGAGATAAATTACAGCACGCTGAATTCTCTGTTTTGCGCTCCGATTCACAAGCCGATCACTTTTCTGGGTAGCCCTCGAGCTCTCACACCTGTAGGGTCACATGCCCCTTGAATTAGAGGAGATTCCTCGCGAGAAATCTCTCTAAATTGTTCTATACAAGCACCCAATGCTTTTACGAGGCTCCCTTGACAAATAAACGATCCGAGCGTTTAGTTGTATGTTTGAAACCTCCAAGCAACACAAGCTCCGGTTCGGGAGCGTTTAGTTGTATCCGTACTTTGAACTCATGGCCCGGACCTTTTTAGGTTATGGGAGTGACAAGGTAGTCGTTGAGTAGTATCATACCGCAGACCGTCTGTCTTGGAGGAGTTGGTGCTTAGCGGTGGCGTTCGTTGTGTCTTGTAAGATGCATATGTGAGCATTTGTGTTGCATTGTGATAGGCCAACCACTCACTATTCCCAATTCGGTGAGATTGCTTGGGTATCTCTCTCTAGAATCTGCTTACTTTCTCTCTAAGACGGATGAACTCTCTCATTTAAGGAGCATATTGAGCTCTCTTCATATCTCAGTTTTAGTTTTTTAGAATAGAGCAACCTAGCCTGCCCCTAATTAATTGTGAAACACAAAACATCAGAGAAAGGAAGAAAAGGTGTAGGCAAGGGGAGCTTTTTTTTCCCCTCCTGAAGCTTCCCTATGTGTGATTGCTGTTGAAAGTGTGTGCACGCGCACGCGCCTGTGTGTGTGTGTGTGTGTGTGTGTGTGTGTGTGTGAGGATTGGTGTCGCTTTTCCAGCATAGGGGCTATCCTATTCAAGGCAACCTTAATGGCTATAAAAGCTCCCCTTGGTTGTCACTTTTTGTAGCTAAGTTGACTATCACCGTATAATCTATAAATTTAATGAACATGATTATTTTTTTGCACATATGAATAATTTAGGATCCAACTCATTCTCGGCAAGAGTTATCCAATCAGAATTTTCAGAGTCCAAGCATTGTAGGAGTATAAGAATAACTAGACATAGTGTTAAGCACACTAGGAACAAACGCATAAATAAGTATGGTGTTCTTAGGCCTCAATTTAAGTAATTAAACAAGCTTCTCCAAGTTTTTAATGGTTTGTCACGACTGGACAATGGTTGGACAAGGCAGACATTGGTGTCTTAAAGTTCTCAAGAGGTAAATGTCACAAAGTGATGACGTGGCTATGGACAGCAAAACCCTAATTTCTGCCAAAAACCCTAAAATTCCTGCAAACCCTAATTCACCTCCGCGATTTTCAAAAATTAGGGTTAATTTTTATTTTAAAAAATTCACCTCCGCGATTTTCAAAAATTAGGGTTTTTGGCAAAAATTAGGGTTTGCAAGAATTTTAGGGTTTTTGGCAGAAATTAGGGTTTCTATTGTCCGTAGCCACGTCATCACTTTGTGACATACCCCCCTCTTGAAAGCATTGTAATCAACCGCGATTACGCCTGCAAAACCGACAAAAGCCATAAACCATCTTAGCAGACACTGACTATTAGTCTACTCCAAACGGAACCCAGAATTCACCTTGGCCGGAGATCTGGTGCAGTGGGATGCGCAAGAGGGGAGTCACTCCGCTCCCTTGTCAACAGATGCCTCGATTTTGATACTAAAGTCACTCATGTCTCTTTCAGCTTCAGGGATACTGATAGCTAACAGTATTCTATTGGATGACTTTATGAGATGCAATTCCTAATAATGATACTGATTTGTTCCTTCACTTCTTTTGAGTGCAAGAACTAATAGACGAAATGACTGCAGCATTTTGGTCTACTTATCTCAAATAGACATGGTTGCAATAGGGGTTAGTCAATCGGACATCGATGAGGTCCCGATTGGACCTAGATGTGATTGCTAGCTACATTGCCGATAAATCATGGTCTAAGATCCGAATGAATGTTGAATGTCATGTGATGTCCTGTGATGTCTGGTGATGTCCTGTGATGTGACTGTCGATTTTGTACATGTGCTAGATGTGTGTTTCTAGTACGTAGGTACTAATAGTCAGTGTCTGCTAAGACGGTTTATGGCTTTTGTCGGTTTTGCAGGCGTAATCGCGGTCGATTACAATGCTTTCAAGAGGGGGGTATGTCACAAAGTGATGACGTGGCTACGGACAGCAAAAACCCTAATTTCTGCCAAAAACCCTAATTTTTGGAAATTGCAGAGGTGAAATTAAACAAAAAAAAAGGGATATTTTTGAGGGACGCAAATCTCAGCTTTTGCTCTCATTGAGAGAGAAAGAGAATTTGCTTTTGCTTTCAGATGCTCTTTGTGAGAGAGGGAAAAGAGCTTTTGCTTTCAAGCTTTTGGGGCTCTGCTTTTGGCATCCCTTGTAAACCTTTAAATAAGTGGCTTGGGCCCTCACTTCTCAGAGCATCTGGACGCAGAGTCTGAGAGTGAAACCCTAACCGCTCTCTTGTACTTTGATGACTGATTAATACAAAAAGAAATACCGAAAGGGGCGCCAATCTTTGGGGCCAATCTCTCTAGGCACGGAACTCCGCCAGGCCAGTGCAAATCTATTGTGATCTGTGAATTGTTTTGAAGTGGTTATTTGGTGTTGTCGCGGTTAATTCTTGACTTGGAGTGTCCAAGTCTGTTTCAGTAAACTAAAGCCGTCCACGCATGTACCGAGTCCAAAAAGTCAAGGAGTCCAAGAATCTAGAAGTTTTGTAGTGTTTTCACAAGAAGAAAACAACGTCTTGGATAGATTAGTGTCTAGAAAATTGAACTTGCCAAAAGGCTCTCCACATTTTAAAGAAATCTTTTTGTTGTAGCCATACGTGGGCTGCATTTTTTGCCTCTTTATCTCCTCCATGCCCTCCCCACATCACCCCGATGCTATGCTATGAAGAACCCTCCTTGCCCATGCAATCATACCTTTACTAAAATATGATTTTGCTTCTCTCCTTTAAAAATTCAGCCCACTAGTTCTGCAATGTTGAACTCTTCTTTGTACAGTGGGTCTCCCTCTCTCAGAAGGACCTCTCTATCAAAAGTTTGAGAGCAAAGAAAGTGCATGTGTGCTTTCTCTCTCGCAAGAGATGCACTAGAATACCTCTTCCTCTCAAGAATCTCAAGGCATATGGAGGAAAATCGACACGAAGAAAATCAGTTTCAAAGGACATGCTCGCAACCGCTTGCTGCACGGAAAAATTTCAGCCTTTTGAAAGTGGAAAAATGAACCAATTTAAAACAGGCATCACCAGCCATAAAGAGGACAAGTCAGCCCACAATTTTTATGGCAACCATTATGCAAGAATGTGCCCACAACAAATTTCAACAACGTGTGTTTCAAAAGAATCACTTATGATACTTTAGTGCACTTTTCTCAACCGAGAGCAAAACCTTAGATTGTGTGCCCCTAAACCTCAAGGAGTGTGTCAATTGACTTTTCCTTCAAATTTGCCAATTGTGCACGCACACATAGTTTTAGGGTACTATGAGGCCCGTATCTCACAACCTAGTGATGCATTTGATGTAAGAAGTGGACTGACACATTCCTAAGCACCGACACATTGCAATTATCCTAAGCTACATGCTGGTGTTGCCAGATGTCCACGAAAGTGTAACAGCATCCATCAAACACGTATACAAAGCATGTACATAAAATGTTTCTCATTAAGAAAAGCCTATGTGTCCAGATATGGAGGCTCTATAGACTCTCTTTGGCTCTAGAAGTAGGTTCAGCATGTCTACGTGGCACACACAGCCAAGGTGCACGTAACAGTTTTGAAGAGCTAAAAGTGCTTCAAACATGCAAAGATCAATAGTTCACCGTCTTCTCTCCCACCACTTGCCCAAAGTGGTTACAGTGCTATCAAAGCTCAGCTGCTTGCATGCCCTTTGCAAATTGAAGCACGATCCTTCGATGAACTACCATGGCATCATAGTTCAATTGCAAAACAACGGTGAAGATCATCTTAGAAATGTTGATTGTGTTCCTAGGAGTCCTTCCATGCAACAAAGACCGAACGAAACTCATGCTCAACACGTGATTTAACAGGTTCTCTGATTGGCCTACCAACAACTCAATGTCTCTGATTATCGAATTGGCACCTCCGATACCACCAGTTATACATGGTTCTCTCTCTCTCTCTCTCTCTCTCTCTCTCTCTCTCTCTCTCTCTCAAAACAATACCTGGCGGTTGTAGAGAGCTGCTTGTCGAGAAGATGCTTGAGAGTGATTTCAGCCTGACTTCGTGTAGGTGGCTCCCCCTCATCATCATCGCATGAAAACGCCATGGCAGTGCTCCCAAAATCAGCATTTGATCCATTTTCCCTAAATAAATTAGTAGAACTTTTACAAAATTAATACGGCACTAGAGGGCACTCCCTTTGATGACCATAAATAAGTGGAAGGGAAATTGAAATTTTAACCTAATATATTGGGTTAGGTTAGGGGTATTATCGAAGTGCAGTTGCAGGAAATCATATAGATATGATTCAGGCTTGGTAATATAAAATAATAAGCAAACTTTGATTCGGAAAATAAATTCGATTAGAGAACATTGGTAGCAATGTATTCTAAACAAAAATATATCATTATTCTTATGCTTATGTATGCCCATTGTGGATTTGTGATTGAGACGGTTTTGTTTTTACATGTTTATCAATTTTTGTTTGACCTGTAAGTGTTGTCTTGCTTCTCTTCATGGGTTTCGGAGAGCCATAAGGTCAAGTTTGGTCGGGTATATGACAGCTTGTGGATGAGAGATTGAGTCTCTATTTATGCGCATAGTTGGCTTCACAATTTTTGTGTATGCCAAATTATTGGTGAGGTATTATTTTGAGATTTTGCTCAAATTACAGTGGGAAACTCTATCAAATTTTTTCCCAGGTTCTTGCCATAATTTCTATGTATTCGCACTTTACTCTCAAATGCTACAATGGTTGATTTACTCTCTAATGCTATAGTGGTTAATTTCATTTTTTGGTGTTTTGGCCTACCTATTCTACTCCTATGAATTTAAATGAAATAATGCTATAAATTGAAATTATGGCTAGTGGTGTTGGAAAGAACAACACTCTAAAGCAATGGCAATTGAAATGATTGGTTTACCTTTAATCACAAACACTCTTTGCTACCAAATGAATGGTCTAGCTAGTCCTCCCTCAACTCTTAGACTCTCTCAAGTGAAAAAACCTTGTTTTGTCTCTATGTTGCTAGTGAAATTAGAATGGGTTTTTAATGGTTTTGGATAATCACAAGTATAGTCACTAGATCAAATCCCCGACAATAGTGCCAATGTTAGCAGATCACCTTGCATACGTTATGGCATAGCTATCTGGCACTAACACACTCTTTTGTCGCTGCTCAAGGGAGACGTGTTGGGTTGTCAATCATGGCAGAGTAACCTATGCTAAAGATGCATGAAAGAGCAATCACGGATCAACACACAACTATTAATAATTGAGCATATAGTCAATCCTCACACCAACTAATCACCTGATGATTTCTCAGCTAAATGATCTTGGAATGCTTCCAAACTTTAAGAGAAGATAAGCAAGGTCTATCAAAACAGTTTTGAACCATAATATCCCAATTCTAGAGGTACCATGAATCATATGCATCATTTTGTAGGTCATCAAAACATGAACAAAAATAGTCTAACAGCTTCCCCTAGGGACTAAGATCAACCTCTTATCAAAAAATTATCATTTAAATTTGAATCAAAGAGAAGATTAAGACTCACACAGTGTAGACACAAACCTTCACCAAAGTGAAAGTGATCACATTCAAGAGATAGAGCAAGAGGAGAGAATAGAATGCACTTGAAAGAATTTGAATTTGATTACTAGATTGAGAGAAATGTTGATTAAAAAAGAGCTCTGTAGCTTTAGCTTCACCCATACAATGTCATCCAAAAGTCTTTCACGTTTCTACAAAATGACATATACTTAAGGAGTCTAAAATGTGACCTCCAAGCTTCAATTCCCATGGGTATAGTACAAATACATCATAAGTAATTGGGATATTTTACAATTACACCACAATGTGAGAATTCCACGCATCTTTTGCAATCTGGTAGTTACAATAGGAAAATTAGACTAGAAGAGGTATCCACCTTGGCATCTACAAACACTCAAAAATCCAAAAAAGTTTTGATGTATTCATTGCGAGACATAATGGCTTGCACCTTATCATCCCGAATGCAATGGATTGGCACAAAGCACCAACAAGGTGCTATACATGGCACTCACAAAGATGATAGAAGTGGATAGTAAACCTTGAGAAGATATATTACTAGGAGTGTTGCAAGCATATAGGATAGCTTATAAGACCTCAATTGGCATCACTTTTTTTAGATACTCTAAAGATTTAATGCAATTCTTCCGGTGGAATAATTGCTCCCTATGCTACAGCGCAGAGTTCCTTTGGAATGGATACATGCCTTTTCAAATCAACTAAAAGAACTAGAAAATCTTAACAAAATAAGGCTAAAATCAATTCATGCAATGTACACCAAGAAAAGGAGACGAACAACATAGTTTGACCAAAATTTACCCTCAAGATTAGGAGCTCAAAAAAGAAGAGCTTGTGCTTCTATATGCCCTTAAAAAGAATAAGAAAAACACATTGCTAGAGGTCTAAACCCATTTTGTACATAGTGATATCTCCAATGGAGATGCAATTTTCCTTGCGATTATAATGGAAATTCCATGAAAGCATACATAAATGACTCAAATATCAAGAAATACTAGATCTATTGAATGAGGAAATGTTGTGACAATTGTATGTAGGGGAAAACAAGGCTGAGCCTCAAGCTTTAAATGAAACAACAAGCTCAAGAAGAAGTTATAGAGAGAGCTCATCAAGGCAAGCTACAACGTCTTTGAGTTAACTTCTTACAACGACTAATAGTTGGGGGGAAATCTAATCCTCCCCTTTTGGTGGATTTCAAGGCAAAATCATACACAGTCCAATATTGTTGAACGCTAGAGTCGACCTCAACTTTATCTTTTACAAATTCCACCAAAAGCTATCTCTCAAGCCTGTGTCCAATCGTGCCACCACACTGCACAACTTTGCTAGCATATCAGTCTACACTTTGGGCACAATCATAGTGGAACTCACTCATCAGCATTTTATTAGCTAGTGCAATTTCACATTGCACTACCCACATAATCTGCACATGTTCCCATACTTAGCTACTCCTAGAAGAGAGAGAGCAAGTGCAACATTGATTGGAAATTGAACACAGTCACATTCAACATCACCTCAGGTAGAGTCAATGATGTTGACACGCCAACAAAGAACAATCCTCCACCAGCTACCATCAAGCCAATGCAACCTAAACAACTACACTCTGTTGATCAAGGATTGTCTCTTTTATTGAGTGGAAAATATGATTCAAAGTCCTCAACCTCATTCTCCTACAAGAACACGTTGTTCCCAAGAAACAATTGCCTTCAAAGCAAGAGTGGGCTAGATTACCACAATTGCTAGCTACAATGACTCAATGTTACCAACAATCTAAACCACAACCAAAACAAGTAGCTTGGAAATTTAGTCCAGCAAAGAGATGGTAAAAAAAGCATTACTAGGAGCACAAGACTACTATCAAGGGCAATAAAGGCTACAGTTTCATGAGCTACCGGCTCAATATTCTAATCCAAGTAAATCCCACAATAATACTTCCATGAAGCCATCTCATTGATTGATTGCTACAGAATGTCAATGGGTACCTAGACAATGGGATCAGTCTTCCACTTAAGCCCAAATAGCAACTCTAAGGCCTATACTTCTTCTAGTCACGATTCCTACTACTATTTTGGAAAGGGCAACAACACTTCCAATCTTATTGTTTGGTAAGCAATCTTTTGTAGGAAATAATCCAAGTCACAACCCTAAACCAAGAATTGCATATGAGTCTAAAGTTGGGTAGCTTGTTCCAAAATGAAGGCAAGCCCAAAGTTTTAAGTCTATTAACTAGTACTCTTCAAGAGTGTGCTTGTGAATATTGCCTTTTTTTTTGCACCATTTGGAGTGCCCTAAGTGACCTAGCTAGCACAACATGTTCTATTAAGTTTCTCATGTGGTCAATGAGCATAAGAGGACAACAAAAGGAGGAAATGTTACTACGGTAGAAACTTGGAAATCAAAAGTGTAAATTCCCTTCCACTTGTCCTTTTTGGAGAGCATTCCAAAACAAACAATCATGTAAAGCCCTACATTTGGAGCTCTTTTTGTGTATCTCTGAATCACCTTGCACTTGCATGAACCCATTGACAGTGTTGGGGCTACACATACAATCAATAGGGGGAGAAAATAAGTAGAGCAGACCAAAAGAAAAAAGGCAACGAATCGAGCTAAGTAGGCTAAAAAGTATTAGGCCATGAGATGATGTGTACGACCATTGAGACCAGTAGGTAAGCAACCCGCACTAAAGAAAACTGTAGCAGAAAGCCAAACACAAATTGGGTGGTAAATTGGGCCAAAACACTCCAAACAAGGATCTGAAATAACCATCAAGAAGCTCAAGACTAGTGTTTCACAGGAAAAGCCGCAAAGTCGAGAACTAAAAAAATTTGCACCAGCAAATGGAGTTGAAAAAAAAGGACTCAAGAAACACCTATGAGCCCCAAAATGATTTGAGAGACAAAAGATGTTTTGGGGTCCAAATGACTTTGTAAATTCATAATAGGGTTTATAATGATAAGATAAAATCTAGGGGTAACTTTCTCTAGAGAAAAAATCACACCAAAACGTTTTGAGCCTAAAGGGGGGGTGATGAGAGACAAGTTTGGGAATTTGACACCACCAACATGTTCAAGAAGTGAGCTTTACCTTTGGGGGGTGGGGGGGGGGGGGGGGTTGTCAAAGTGCACCCAAAACAATTTGAGTGCTGCAAAACGATATGAGAGTTTGAAGGTGATTTTCATTGCAAGAAAACCATACATCTAGGGTTTGAGAGAGTGATGAGGATTCATTTTGCTAAGCATTTTGTTAGTGGAGGAGGAGAAGAGGAGCCTCGACACTAAAAAGACCACGTGGAAAGATTTTTGATACCAGGATTTGGCTCTATCAATGTAGCTACACAAGCAACATTTTCATTTTTCCTACCTTGAAAGATTCAAAAACTTTGAAGTGCAGTTTTCTAATGAGTACATCACCCAACATCTTGGCAGCCACGATAACATGGGCCACAAATCATATCCCAATATGCCAAAGGTTGCTTGTAGTATTGTACTCACATGGAAAATTGATTCCAAACAATAGAAGAATTCTTTTCTAGGGAGAGTTTTTTGTTTCCCATCTTAATTTTGCCAGTTAAGTATGGGAAAAATAAAAGAGCATAAGTGAATAAACTCAAAGTTAAGACTAGGGTTTTTAATTAAGGCTAGGAAAAATTAAAAGACTAAGATTAACTCAATCCGTCCTTAATTAGTTAGTTGATCCTAGACCTTCTTCACCAAGTATGGCTAGTCCACATCTTCAAAGTAGCACCTACTTGCTTTATGTGAAGATAGCTTATGTGTGGGAGTGTGTTGGTGAATCAAAGGTAAGTCCAAAAAGAAGGGGGCTAGTTCTCTCGTTTGGAAAGGAAGGGAGGGTACAAGTGTTCACTTAAGCATCAATTTGCATTTTTGAGTCTTCATTCCTCATTGGTACATTTTATGAGCATTCCATTTTGAATTTGAGCAAATGGGGGGGTGAGTTTAGCAAGAACGGTTAGTTGGGTTTTACTCTCTCACCCTTTCCATTATGCAAGTTTTGAAGGTGGAAAAGAAAAGCAAGCAATCTCTCTCTTTCTCTCTCTCTCTCTCTCTCTCTCTCTCTCTCTCTCTCATGGGAGCACAACAGATAGTCTATATGCTCAAGAACTTGGATATAGATGCTAATCCAAGCAAGTGGAAGCTTCATCTTCTTCTTCATCATCCCCTACTACTCTACTATAAGGTGTTTTCCTAAGAGATTGCTTACAGATTAATCATATATGACATACACATTCTCTTTCTTGAAAAACACTTTTTTCTTTCACCCTCATCTACATCTTCCCCACAGTTCCTTTCTCCTCATTGGGGTGTTTAAAATCGGGAAGGAGGGTGACACCATGGAATCTTGAAGTACATCATCTTCTTGGTTCAAGAAAGGCTCTGTAAGAGCACAATCATGTATTGTAACCAAGCTCTTTCTTGAGAGAATTATGATAGAAGTCCTTTTGGAGGGGGGACTGTCTCTAAGCAAATCCGGTCCTCATTAATTTGTAGCTCTTACTCTCGTAATTCTCTTCTAGTTTTTGTGCATGATTAAATTTTCTAATGTGTGTGTTAATGTGCACTAAAATTGTCCCGATGCAACTTCTCTATCTCCTCTAAAGCATCCTCTTTTAGGGAAACTACACCCGTCACATAATCTATTTCCGTTGATAATTCAAGAAATTACTAGATTCTTTGACACTGGTATCAGAGGCTAAGTTTCTTTTTTCTTGCCTAAGAAGAGAGGTCCTTGAGTAATCTATAAAAGGTTGGAGTTGTTCGATGTAGTAGGGTAAGTGGGGCTAGGATTTATTATGTCGATTTGCATAACAGGGTTCAGGGGACACCATCGAGAACCATGGTCTTAATAATGGAGTATTTTGGGACTTTCCTATGGCTTAACCATTATTGATCTATCAGCCGCTTGATAGGAACTGGTACCAACCTTGCAGTATTAAAAACACTCCACTACTCTATGCAATTAACAATATTTTAAACCACACTTGTAGTTACTTGAGTACCAATTTTCAAGGGATAAGAGGATTGGTAAACAAAGCTTTAGAAGTGTGAAGGGAAAGAACTAGGATACACACACGAGGAATTTTAATCATGGTTGAAATAATCAAGTGAATAGGATTAATATTGGTGACATGGACTTAGTACATGGTGTAACTACTGATGATGGTCAAAGAACTATCAACTACCTTGTGGACAAGATTTAAGAAGCAATGGGAAACCCTAATTTGCAAGTGAAGGTTCAAAGCCAACTGCAAGCTCTTCAAGTTCTTGTGCCCAAGAAGAGAGACTTCTTGCGAGGCCTTCTAGTGAGACCTCCAAAAGAGGAAACTTTTTGGTTAATATAGAGGAAGTGCAGGTTGAACTCCCACAACAATCTATGAAGAAAATGCCATGCGGCAAGAGCTTTCAAGGGAAAGGTGTGAGAGTAATACCCCTGTGAGGAACCATTCACCTTGCAGGATGGATAGAGGGAAGCAACCTGGATTCTCCATCCATTGCCTATCCCAAATTCACCATGGGAGAGTATATCCATGGATTTCATCTTTGTATTACCCAAGTCTATCCATGGGAATATAGGAATATGGACAATAATCGACATGTTTAGCAAGAAAGCACACTTTATTCCTGTCAAAAAGACTATTAAGGCACACCAAATGGCAACTCTCTTCATATCACATATTTTCAAACACCATGGATTACCAACATCCATCACGTCAGATAGAGATCCTAGAATGACCAGTAATTTTTGGAAAGTTCTCTTTGAAAATCTAGGAACAAGATTAAATTTCTCTTTGGCCTATCACCCACAAACGGATGGCCAAAGTGAGAGCCAATCTTACGATACTCGATCTACTAAAAACTTATGTTACAGAAGTAGATCAATGCTCACAATGGGAAAAGTACTTACCTCTTGTAGAGTATGCCTACAATAATATTGTACATACATCTACAAGAAAAGCACCTTTTGAAATCATTGAGGGAAGACCTAAAAGTCCCTTGCTACTCAAAGTACATGGGAAGATCTTTGCTGTCGATGAGTATAGCCATGTCCTACGAGAATCTTTTCAAAAGATTCAGGATGCTATATCCATCTCTCAACAAAGGCAAAAAGCTGTTACTGACAAGCATAGAAGGGCCTCAATGTTCAAAGAAAATGATTGGGTCTTACTTAAGTTTCCTAAGGCTCAATTAAGGCGAACGACGAGTAGAAATCCTACGGGCCATCAAAAGTATTATGCTAACCTAGCAAAAAGATACTATAGCCCTTTCCAAATTTTGAAGCCTATCAATGAGACGGCTTACCAACTCAAGTTGCCCAACCATTGGCTCATATACACAATGCTTTTCATGTGAGCCTAGTCAAGCCCTACAAAGGAGAGACACAAAGTGAACCAATTATTGAAGACCCTCCCGAAGTTGAGGACCAAGAAGAGATGCTACAACTGAAAGCTATTCTTTGGCATGAATACAAGGTACTACGACATGGTAAGATTATCCGATGGTATCTTATTAAGTTCAAAAATTATCCTTTTGAAGATGCTAGATGGATGCAAGGAATACAGCTTAAGGATATTATGAATCTTGTCAATGCTTGCTACATAAGAGTAAGCACATGTACTTGTCTTATAGGACTAGTTCTCCTTTTATTGTGCACAAATTTAAATACTATGCATGCTTAGAATCATGTTTGTGATGACAACGTCTCTCAAACACCAAGTATAATTTGTCACTCTACTTGGCAGAATGAAATGGAGTAAAGAGTAGACATGCTTGCGGTAGCTATGTCTCCAAAGCACCAAATGGATTAGTCATCCATCTTGGAAAGATGTCGTAGGGTAAAAAGGGATCCTCTACCCGCTAAGTAAGATTGACTAATGACTAAAGCTTTATCTCTTCTACCTCAAAGTCGAGGACGGCTATGATTTTAAGAGAGAGCTAATGTCATAAAATCTAGTATCTAACTAACCCAAATGATTTTCTCATATTAAACTGATAATTTAATGTGAGAGAATAAACGGGAACAAGGGTTAGGATATAGATATGTGCTTATAGATCTATCTCAACACGGGGCCAATGATAAAGGGGCCCAAATGAGAGATGGTCCATCAAAGAGAAAGGCTAACCAATGGAGCATAAAGACCTTAGGGTTAGCTTCATTGAAGACCTCCACTAGTTAGTGTTAAAAGTCCTTTGACCTTAGGTGAGCTAGGGCTGTGCTTGAGGTGGGAACCCGGCCCAAGCTTGAGGTGCTTGACATGCCTGAGGACTAAGATTCTTGAGATGCTTGAAGTGCTTGATGATTGAGATGCTTGAGGTGCTTGTCATGCTTGAGATGTTAGGGCTATACTTGAGGTGAGAAACCAGCCCAAGATTGAGGGGCTTAAGGGCCAAGCTTGTGGTGAGAACTAGGTCCAAGTTTGAGGGGCTTGAGGTGGCACAAAAGTCAACGTAAATCCCTACAAGGAGGGGGCGAGCCATGCAAGAAGGGGGGGTGGTTTCTTGTGATTGGCTAGGCCTAGAGGGGTCCAATGAGCTTCAAGCATGAGCTACAAGGGGGGGTTGACCAAAGCAAATAGGGGGCCTGCTTGAGGGGCATACTCTCCCACACACACTCATACACACTCTCATTGTGTGAATTGGAAAGTACAAGAGCTCCCTCTCCTTCTCCAAGCAAGTAGAGAGGTTGAGAGCCTACACCAACACTCCTTTTCATTACTATGCTATTATGTATGCTAGCAAGAAGAGTGATGATAAGTGAGGAACTAGTTCTTTCTCCTATGAAATGTTTCTTCCTCCTCTTCCCTACCCTCATTCCCTGCTAGCTCTCTCCACCTTCAAAGGTATTTGAGGTCTTGAGACCGAGGCTTGGGATAGTTACAGTTTTCCACAAAATTTATGTTATGCTCGTGATGCATGAAGCTTTCCATCTTCATTGCATCACCTAGGTCACAGGGAACACAAAGATTGTATTGTAACAAGTCTCTCTTGCTGGGGGAAACCATAATACAAATGCCTATTGGAGGGGGGACCGGCTCCACATAAATTCGGTCCTCAACTGTTGTCATGTTCTCTAAACTCTCTCTCTTGCAAAAGTATTGTTCATGCCAAGCTAACCAAATGCTATGTTTATGTTGCTACCATCAATTATGTTCACCCGCTATGCTCACAAAGTAAATTCACAAAAGTACTCTCTCTAATTTCCGTTACTCTCAAGTTAATAGGCCAATTCCATTACAGTGCTGAGGATGATAACTATGATGGAAAAATGCCATGAGGTGGGGTAGAGTAAATATCCTCAAACCATACCGTTTCTAAAGTCTATTAGCGTTTTTTCTTTTAAAATTGCAATCAAACTTTAAAAATAGCTTGCATGCTTGCTAGTTCTACTTGTCGCTTTTCACACGGATTATCCTTGGATTGATTGATGATTTAGACAAGTCATATGTGAAGTAGCAAACATAAATTGCAAGAGAGCAAGTTGTTTCTAAAATTCGTTTGCATTTCCATAAGAAAAAATGTAAATGAACTTCAAAAAAAGGCTTGCCCTCTTGCTGTTTGTGCTAACAAGAGCATATACGTATTTTCCAAACTAATAATAAACAAGTGGACAAGTCATATACAAAGCGACAAGCACAAATAGCAAGTGCACAAGTCATTTCTAAAGTCTATTTGCATTTTTTCTCAAAAAAATGCAAACAGACTTCAGAAACAGCTTATGCACTTACCATTTTTGCTTTCACTTTACACATGGATTTCTCTTGTGTGATGGTTTAGGCAAACCATATACAAAGTGGCAAGCAAAAATGGGAAGTGTGCAAGCCGTTTTCGATGTTCGTTAGCGTTTTTTCTTTTAAAAACAAAAACAAACTTTAAAAACAACTTATGTAATTGCCATTTCTACTTGCCGCATTGCACAAAGCTTGCTCATGTGCCTATCAAAGGTTTTGATAAGTCATATGTGAAGCAACAAGCACAAACAATAAAAGAACAAGCCATTTCTAAAGTCCATATATACATTTTTTAGAAGAAAAAACGCAAACGGACTCTCAAAACGGCTTGCTCTCTTACCATTTGTGCTAAAAAGATCGTATACATCTTGCCCAAACCAATAGTAGACAATTGGATAAGCCAAATAGGAAGCAACAAGCAAAAATGTTAAGTGTGTAAGCCATTTTTGAAGTCCGTTTGCGTTTTTTTCTCTAAAAAATACAAACAGACTTCAAAAATGGCTTTTGCACACTCATCATTTCTGCTTTCAGCTTTACATACGCCTTGTTCTATATATTTTACACTTTGTATACAGATTACCCATTTGTCTATTGATGATGTGGGCAAGCCGTATGTATTTTTGTTAGCACAAATGGCAAGAGAACAAACCGTTTTTGAAGTCTGTAAGTGATTTTAAGAGAAAAAACACAACGAAACTTCAAGAACAGCTTGCACTCTTGGCATTTGTGTTAACAAGAATGCATAGGGCTTGCTCAAACCATTAATGGGTAAATTGTATGTAAAGTGGCAAGTATAATCGACAAGGGGGCAATCTGTTTTTGAAGTATGTTTACATTTTTAGAGTAAAGAAAATACATGGACTTAAAAAATGGCATGGGTACCTGCCATTTGTGCTTATGGGTTGATATACAACATATGAACTTTAGTTTGTCTTGCGCACTTGCTATTTGTGTTTTCCACTTCATATATACCTTGTCCACTTATCTATTGTTGATTTGGGCAAGTCATTTGTGAAGCGACAAGCACAAACTTTAAGAGGGTAAGCCATTTTGGAAGTTCATTTGCATTTTTAAGGAAAAAAAACACAAAAGAATCTTATCGTTTTTACTAACAAGAATGCATATGGCTTGCCCAAACCAACAATAGACAAGTGAATAAGGTATATATAAAGTAACAAGCACAAATGGTAAGTGCGCAAGCCGTTTATCAAGTCTTTTTTGCACAAAAAAAAAAATCAAACACTAACGGACTTCAAAAACGACTTATGCACTTAGGACTTTCCATACGGCTTGTTGTTTTGTACATGGCTTGACATATGTATTTGATGCTGCACATACAACTTGTCCATTTGTCTATTGATGATTTGAGCAAGCCGTATGCATTCTTGAACTAGCATAAACGACAAGGGAGCAAGCCGTTTTTGAAGTGGACAAACCATATGCAAAGTGAAAAGCAAAAAGGGCAAGTGTGTAAGTCATTTCTAAAGTCCATTTGTGTTTTGTCTTCTAAATGTAAATGGACTTCAAAACGGCCTATACACTTGCCGTTTTTATTTTCCATCTTGCTCAAACCATCAATAGGTAAAAGGGCAAACCATATGCAACGTGGCAAGCACAAATAGCAAGTGCACACATAGTTTCTGAAGCCCATTTGTGTTTTGAAGGACCTTAAATGCAAACAAAATAAAAAATGGCTTGCACACTTACCATTTGTGCTTGCCACTTGGTATATGACTTGCCCACTTATCTATTGGTGGTTTGGGAAAACCATATACATTCTTGGTAGCAAAAACATATCGACTTCAAAAATGCTTGTCATCTTGTCGTTTGTGTTAAGCACATATATAAACTTAAACCCTAAACTCTAAATTAAAATTATTGATTCAAAACCTAAATCTAATAGAAATATTAACTCTAAGCTAAACTGAAATATAATTTTGATTGACACAATGTAAAAGTCTAAACTTAAACTTAACACTAAATATAAACCTAAATTCATAATTTAAACTTAAATCTAGATTATAAATATAAGATATTTATCTAAATACAATTTAAAATTTTCATTTAAATACAATTTAAATTTTTCATTTAAATACAATTTAAAATTTTTATTTAAATAAGATTTAAATTTTTCATTTAAATAAAATTTAAAAACATAAATTAAACATTTAAATTTAAACTAAAAATATAATCCGTAAATTTAAATTCAATTTTTAAGCTTAGCACAAATTGATAACAATATAAAAACTTAGATCCTAAATTTTAAACAAAAAATAATCATAAATTATAATTTATATTTTTAAGTCTTCAATCTTATATTGATACTGGAAAAAAATTAATTAATAAAAAAAACATTAAAATCTTTGATTTTTTATAAATTTAACAATTAATTATCAAAATGCTTTTTTCCTTTACATTATGTGTACGTACATTATTGTTATTGATTATGTGTATGTAGATCTACATTATTTATGTGTTTAAGAAAGATTATTTAACAATTTCACAAACAATTGAACCATACAATGGGAGTAAAGACCAGTTAACGTGTAAATAACCAAACCTTATGTATACATTAGATAACAAGTAGATAAAGTTAAACTTACAATTGACATTTAAACTTGATACTGACATATAGTGTATTACATGTTATTATCAAAGAATCATATACAAGGGTCATCTATCATTAATAAAAATAACCAAATAGTGGATGATCTTCTGTTATTGCTGCAATTGTCATTGTAATCCAGAGGAAAGAATCTCTTACCTGTCACCATCCAAGAAACACAAGCTCGTCAGAACTGGCATTACTTGGGAAGATAGGTGTCAATGACTCCCTCCCCTCGTTATCGGTGTCAAAATTTACAACAAAAACTAACAACATAACATAGATCAAATTTATGTTTAGAAAATGATCCAAACATTAGATAATATTATCGGTATATACATTAGGTATACATTAGGTATTATCGCATGGTTAGTATGTTACGGCATTTATCTACTATGTTACGGCTATGCATATGGTCCTGGTAGCCTTGAACACCATATAAAGTAGCGCCCAGCTAATAAAGTTGGGTATGGTAGCCCTGAAATGAAACTACGATATCCTCAAGTCACACACGATGAGCACGGTTTCCCTGAATACAAGATATCAGCTTTCATCTATTTATCAGATGGTTAACAGCCATATATACACTAGTTTATGTATGCAAATCGATGTATAGACATTTCAGCATCCATTCCTTGGTATCTGCTCATTATGTTAAGAAAAACAGTCAATGCCATCACCCCTAATACTCCCACATGAGGTTGTAGGCAACCCAGGTAGTGACAATCATTTCCAAAAACCATATCCCAACAAGATCATGTCAATTTATGTAGACTTTTTCCTGCAAGTCTCAAAGTGAGCAAACCAAAATTAACAAAAATATTGGAGGATATGGAAACCAAGCTATAAGTGATGTGTGTGAGAGAAAGAGAGTAATGCCATCCATGTCATGATACTACTTGTTACCACATACACGCCTGCTATAAAAAGAAAATTGGGCAGGATGTTATTTATATGCAGATTGTATTTTCAAAAAATTCAGTCGCTACGACTTCTTCCAAGATCCTTACCAGATGCATAAGCATATCTATATAATTAATTGAGCTCGAAAGATCAATAATACCTCAAGCTCGTAAGTGAAAAAACAAAATTAAGCCAATGTATGTAAACCAAATCTGAGTGTTGAGCTGCAATCCATGGGGGTAACCCAATGGAAGCTGTATGCCTACTATGTATGTAATAAGTTAAGAGCCATACTCATGATGTATAAGCTATGCGCATCCCCATATCCTATTATTACAATATTATCAATGTGGATTTGATTTGTTGTACTGGATGAAATCATCGCCAGATCCCAGAAGAGTTGAAAAGGTAAGACAACTAGAGAAATCTCATACATATGCAAGTATGTGCTACTGGCAAATGATGGTACACATGCAAGTGTGAGTAATATATGCTAACCCATAACGCAAGGAGGCAAATTGTAGATGGCAATCTGATGCGTATCATCTGATGGCAATCTGATGAATAGGTGTATCATTTGATGCGTACATACTGATACGTACATAATTGTAGATGGCAATCATGTATGCATGTGTTAAAGAAGCAATAGCTCGACCATCATGAAAAGCTTAAGTACTAAGTAGGTGCAAGAGCATCTACCTGAAATCCCTGAGTCAACTATCTCAAAGTCGAGATACACCTCATATTCATTTACAACATCAAGCATGATTTTTACATTCTAACTTGAGTTACCTATAATTGTATGTAGGTCACAACGTGTCGATAATGTAATGTATAAACAACCCAGCATTGCGGGATTATCACACCAGCAAGTTAAGACCATAGTTTGAGTGTGCAAAAAGCCAGATCCCACAGGAACTGAGATAACATTCAAAAGCACTCTCATCTATAACAAACCAGATATACTAAGTAGGTGCATAATCACCTACCTGTACCATTGTCAATTGGTGTCACCAGGGTTCATAATGGTTGATATCATTCCACTTGCTTGCACGCATGAGGAAGTTCATGTGGGTGTGCGCATCAAAAGAGCACGATCCTGTCACTGAACTTGGTAGCCATGGTCATGTCCTGATCACGCGACCATGCATGTGTGTGGACGGTATGAAGGAAGGTGTTGTATGGCGAGTACAACAATGTGTGTGTGTGTGTGTGTGTGAATTGCAAATGAATTTGAGCAGATGGGGACATGCCAAAGATAAAATAACACGAATCCGTAGGGGTTTGTTTCTACACATGAGCAGGAAACAAGATAACACAATCCATGAGCAGATCACATGCATCAGGTGACAAGAATAGTGAAAGGATTGCATACTTAAGCATGGGTTTGTGGTGGGGCATGGTTTGAGGGGGTGTAGAGGAGCGATATCTGAGTATTATACGTCGGAAGTCAAGAAAGGGAGATGCATGTCGTCTAGCCAAAGCAAGAGAAAGGGAGATAAGGTTAAAAATAGAGGCCTCTGATTCTCAAAAAAGGATTATCATTAAATTTTCAACCAACCTTAGAAGGTCATGAGCCCATGTGCACTCCATTGTGTATCCCAAGGAGGTTGATACAACTGTTTCATGTGTGTAGCCGATACTACCAGTCAGAGCAAACCAATTAGATGTTCAAAGGATGTCATGATTGCATGAAGCTGCACGCTTTGGTTTTGTAAGATCGATACTCTTTATGAGAGAAATAGGGAGAGAGATGACCAGCAATGTGCGAGCATGACTTGCTTTATAGAAAGCGTGTGTGGGTACAGACTGTATAGAGCTCTCATCTACTTAGGTTAAAAATTAACTGTCATGTTTAAATGTGTGTGTGTGTGTGTGTGTGTGTGTGTTTCGCTGTGCACAATCACGAGAGAGAGAGAGAGAGAGAGAGAGAGAGAGAGAGAGAGAGAGAGAGAGAGAGAGAGAGAGAGAGAGAGAGAGAGAGAGAGAGAGAGAGAGGCAAAGTTTATCTGTACCAAACTCGGAGACGGTGGATTTGCTTCTTATCACGAATAGCTCAAAATAAGCTCATGGTCTAATTCACAAAAAAAAAAGCCCTCGTGGAGCATCGACGATATCACAATCGATATTTGCATCGTTATTTACATCAAATATCACAGGTGATATTTGCGATAAGCATATCGACATCGAGTTAAAGTACAAAAAATGTCACTCTTTGTGCATTGATTTTTATTTCAGAGCTGCTAGTAGTGACTAAAGAATGGTATGAAGAACATGATAACTTTATTGAAGCGGACTTGAATATGCATAAAATGGGTGATTTTGCACAAAATCATTTTAATAGAAACGGGCTAGCCACCTGATGCTTCTTGCAAGTTGTTTAGCTTGATCCTCAATCTAAAATTTCCCAAAAACGAGTTGACTCTTATGACAACAAGAACAGAACGTACCAACGACACCTACATAATAGAAAGCACTTATACCAACAAATTATCGACTCACATATCTATATCTAGACAATCATTTGAAACCATTTGCTAAGAGAGTAAAAACCTTTGAGCGGTGACTTGGAATATGAACATGAACCCATTGTTGATAGTGGTCAAATTGTATGGTATCAGTCAACATACATCATGATTTTGCTTATTGATTTTACTTGCACGCATTGTGCGTCGAACAAGTCTAGAGTCTCAAGAGGCTACTTTGAAGACCTTTGAGGTGTTGATGTGTCACAAGATCCTATTAAACCAGGGACAAACACAAAAAAGAAAAAAAAGTAATAAGCACCAAAACTGTGCACCATATCAGAGTGGTGGTAGAAGCTAGAAGACTGTCAGCACCTAAACATCCCTCAACTTTAGCTTTTATGATGTGCTCGTCTGCACCAATGCCTCTCATGACTCTCCAATTGGCCCATGGTACCTGAGGGAAAATTAAGGCATGAAAGAAGGCTCATTACATATTCCATTGAAGCCACTCAAACCGTTGTGTCCAGGTGGCATACCGTGTTTTCTCGAAGGTGAAATCGCCACGAGGCTGTGAAAGCCAGCTTGCACAAGCGAAACAACACCCCCCCCCATTGTGGTAGGAGAGCATCCCAATGCTCGAAAATCTTAATGCTAGCTCCCAAGCCCTCAATTGTAATCCTTATGCTCTTCCCCCGTTTGTTCTGAATCCTACCACAATGATGTAGGAATCGCACAAATGCATCCCCTCAACACTAAGTGACACCTATATTTAAGAGGCGAAGGGGGGAAGGGGGGGGGGGGGGGGGGGGGGGGGGGGGGGGGGGGGGGGGGGGGTAGTAGTATGGGATCAAGGGCGAAGAAGTTCACGCACGAATATTGAAAAGATCGCAGTTGCAGATGTCTGCTCAAAAACTTAACTTAGACACACACTAATCTTAGACTGCTCAAAAACTAAACCTGGACATGCACTAAACATGGACAACGTGGGCAATGCATATCAACTCACAATATTACATCGTAAAAACGGTTTGAGATACACAATGTGCGCGCAGGTGGGGTGGTTAGTCCATGTGACCCTAAATGTGGACATCGAGGTCACGGTTCAAATCGCGACGGTGCATCTCGTTTTTCGCATTGGCCAGGTTTAATGCCCCTCATTTTTTCGACGGTGCGCCTCATTTTTTGCGCTGGTCAAGTTTAGTGCACCTCGAGATCCCGCCCCCCAACCCGAAGTGTCAATCCCATTACTCTCCCCCTCGTTAAATATAGGTGTTACTTCCCCTCCTCATTTTCAAGAAGCCTCCCTCTCCCCAATCTACTCCCCACGATTTTCTAAACATCTGATTCTACTCTCTCTCTCTCTCTCTCGTGGAAGCCAGTAAGGTCATTGCGTGATTCCTGCATGAGGCCTTACACATAAGCTGTTTAAAACCCCTTTGTAATCACCCAACTATGGGTCACATGACACCACCGCATACAAAGGTCTTCGTTCAATTTCTCCTGCATCTCCTCCTCACGCACGTGCTCCACTTTCGAAAGAAACGTGCCCGGCTTTAACATGCTTCGACGGTAGAATCCTCGAGGAGGATAGGCCTCTCATGTATGAATGCCCTCCTCAACTGCATGCTAAAAAGGAAGCCGAGGATGTGTCTGCTCTCATGCAATCAATGATTTGTTGCACACTCAGCGTCTTTCCCTCCATTACCCGACTCTCTTCTCGACTTTGCTTCTTGACTTGGGACGCAATGCAAGATGTGCCCAGGTTTAGGGATAGGTAGGTCAGCACTTGCTGAGCTGAGAAAGATAAGTAGTAGTAGAATTATTCTTTCAACCTTGGCACATCATGTTTGAGGCCTGTATTTTTTATGCCATGCTAGCTAGCTGCAGAAAGGAGTGGTGTCACAAAAGGAAGCAATATAGTCGACCTGCTGCCAGTGGTCAAGGCACACTTGCCAGCCCTCCGGGCAAGCTGTTAGCTGGCTGGACAAGGCGAGGCAGAAGAGAGAGTACCAGAAAGGTCCGCCTGCCTCAAAAAGGGATTGCTACCCCCTTTGGAGATGCGGGGTCTCGAACCCCGAACTTCTTGCATGCCATGCAAGCGCTCTACCAAGTGAGCTACACCCCCCTACCTGCGAAGCTATTGGGCATTACTATATTGTTCACAACCTTATCCAGAAGGTAGGTTGCTCATTGTACAGCTCACAACAATAAGCTAGCGCTCGTTTTTTTAAAATAAAACGAGGTAACAATTCCACCTGGCCTTATCCACACAAGGTAATTGCCAAGCATGGCTTCTCTTTCATAGGTGGGGAAAACACACCCCACTTCCATGCAGCTAGTGGCCACACATAGGCATTACTAGTAGCCAACATCTCATTTATGCCGACATCAATTGAAGCGAGCAATCCATCGCCAAGGATGCTTTCTCATCCACTGCATCTTTGAAACTACCATGCACTGTCATAAGCATAATTTTTGCGAGATCGCTTAGATGGTTCAAGCTTTCACGAGCGGGCTTCTTCCCTCGTCTCCATGTGGGGTCATTAATTCACATAGACTAGGTCCAATCCAATAGAACAAGCTCGTCTCTAGCGTTAGTAGCAACCACTTCATCCATGGCATAGAAAGCCCTCTAACGCCAATACTACTTGGGGCTCATTGCATGTCATCTTCAATTCTCATAAACTAGGTCCAATTTGATAGAACGAGCCCAAATCTAGACTTAGCTGCGCCACTTCATCCATGGCATACAGCGCCCTCTAACGCCAGTGCTACTCGTGTCTCATTGCATGGTGTCATACTACGCGCAAGCACCTAGCAGGGCATACTTCTGTCCCCTCATCCTTGGAACTAGACTCATACTCTTACGAAAGACGATATCAATCACACATCTTGCTAAGATATTGGAGGAAGGAATATTCCAAAATATCTTCCTTAAGCAAATCTTGTGTTCAATAAAAGAAAACACTTGGATCTTTGCATCCGAGATCGGCTTGCAAGCAGCCAATAAGACACATCTAGTGCTTGGGTGGTATATTCTTTTCCTCTCACCAATTAAGATTGTGTTCAACAATGAGGGTCTAGGGAAATCTTTTATTAAAAGCAAGCATTCATGAGAATCTCGTTTTCAACTAATGCTTGCGAACAACAACGATGATAAGGAAGGAATCCCTCTTCCTTCTTTTTGTTCAAAGTGAGAAGGTCCTTATCATTCTCTGAAGGAGGAGAGAGCTAGAGGATAGAGAGATAGTATATATGAAAGAGAGAATTAGAGGGATAGTAGTATAGTAGAGGGTAGGGGTGTGAGAGGGCAAGATAATTAGATTGGGGTTGATGTTCGAGGGGTTTCAATACCCCCCTATATAACGTGCGTTTGCGGGGTATTGAAAAAATCCCTCTTTTAACATGTTGAATAAATAAAACGACCCCTTATTTTAAGAATTTTTTTCAAAATTGAATATAAAAACCCTTTATTTTAATGTATCTCTGTTAAATTGCCTAAAGTTTTTGCATTTTAAAACCCCTCCTTTTGAACTCACGTATACGTTAACATGATTACATGGTGTACCCCTCGAGGGTTGATGAGAGGGGGAGAGACTCAGGAGGAGTGAGAGAGATGGAAAGGGGGAGAGAGTTAAGGGGAGCAAGATAGATGGAAAGGAAAGGGTCAAGGACCAAGGGAAAATGCCACCCTGCCACCAACAAGGTCATCGATACTCACAAATTTTATTTTATTTTATCTGTGGAATAGCAAGCTTATTGGTGCTTTTTTTTAGTTATTCACTGGTTGCAACAACATCACAAATCCTCTTAACACTATTCTTGTAGATGATAGCCCTAAAAAAAGGCTATCAAACCCCCCCCCCCCCCCCACACTTTCCCTCAAAGACAGTTACGAGGGATTGAATAGTGACAATGTACTTCTCAACAACTTACTCATGTATCTAAAAGAGCTACATGCATTTTTTTGGGTTTAGCATCAGACTTTAATGAAAGCGTCTCGTTTGGATTCATTGCTTATAGTTCTTCAATAGAACCATGTCATGCATTTGCACAATGTTGATCGTACTACTTGACACTAGATAACTTGCTTTACGTATACAATAGTGAAATTATTGTTTGATAATTTTGTTTATGATGGTCTATGTATAGGTTAACGAACGGGCATTGAAAAAATAGTGGATTGTGTCAAAATTGGAGCACCTTACGTTTTTCAATGCCACTTAGATAATGTGGCAATTATGTATAGCTTGCCATTTATGCATAGCCTTTGATCTTTGTATATCTAGCTTTGTATGTGAATTTTTTTTGCCATTGAAAATGAATGCTTTCATGAACCATTTCAAAGTACTTTATCATTCACTTTGTATTGAACCATTTAAAAGTTCCTTATTGTTCACTTTGTTGATAGAGTGCTTAGGATGGACATTGCAAGAATAGTGGGCCCAAGAGTGGGCTGTGTCAAAATTGGAGCAGGTGAAAGCATGACTAGGTGGTACACTTTTATGGGTTGATTACTAGTTTTGAATAGCTGCACTATTAGACGTGGCGCGCTGTAAATTTTTTGCAAATTAATTCTAAACTTGGTGCCAAACAACTTTTTAGATTCTCCTCTTCAAGAACTATCCAATGATATATCACACACCTTGGGTTCTTCTATCTTTCTCAAACATATTACAGCTACTAATTTGCCAAATAGTGATGTCCCGGACACAGCTTTGGTGTCCACCCAGTCATGCTTTCACCCGAGCACCTTATGTTTTTTATGCCACATAGATATTGTGGCAATTATGTGTAGCTTGCCATTTATGCATAGCCTTTGACATTTGTATATGTTAGCTTTGTATGTGATCCATTGAAAATGAAAGATTTCATGAACCATTTCAAAGTTCTTTATTACTCACTTTGTTAATAGTGTGCTTAGTCTGTCTATCTTTCTCCCTCTCTCTCTCTCTCTTACTTACTTAAATAATTATTTTAACACACTCTCTCTCTCTCTACACACACACACACACACACACACACACACACACACACACACAGAGGAAAAATGTGGTTAAGGGTGCATTGAGAGGGAGAGGGTGATTACAGAGAAGGGAGGGGGATTGGGTATGGAATATGCGGTAAAGAAAGTTTGGCATTATCTTCTAGCTACCAAATGCACATTTTTTGTGGACCACCAAGCCCTTCTGTACTTGGTAGATACACCTTGTAATACGAGCAGAATTGTTCGATGGTTCATCATCTAACTTGTATTTGACTTTAATGTTGCTGTAAAGAAAGGGATATGTCAGAGTGTCTATATTTCTCCTCCAATCATATTGGAATTAATTAGTGCAATGAGAGTTTTCCATTAAGAGGATTATTTAGAGGAGAATCTTAAGTAGTACAAGGTTGATTTCATAGTATCCTTTACACATTAAAAACAATAAATTAAACTTACCCTTGGGCTTTGGAGCTTCACCTCCCATGCAAAACCTTACCACAAACCTTTGGGAGTTCTATAAAGCCAAACTTGAAACCTACTAAATTTAGATTTTCTAGATTTAGACTCTCTTTGCCATAACTTTTGATTCTATCCTAAGCTTCCCCCATAATTCATACTTGGAGCCTAATGAGTGGATTTGATTAGTTAAAATTTACACATTTAGTTTCTATTTTAAAACTCCTATAATTGCTCTAACTAACCTCCTTGTCTTTGTAACTTTGATCAAGGTTGCTCGAGAGAGATTTATCCCTTCTTGATATATACCTTTGACATTAGATCATTAGATAGCAAATATCCTTGCTCTTTTATAGATTATTTCCTTTGGTTTCAAGCCCTTGATCAAACTAAGTCTATAAGCACTTTAATCAATTTCACTCGTTCTCTTTTATTTTCCCCACACTTAAGTGGCCAATTTAAGATGGAAAATAATTTTAGAAGGTTAGACATTATTTTTCATGACATTATCTCTTTCTTGAAATCGAAGTCGTCCTCGACTATGGACTAGGGAAAACAAAGTCATAACTAGTCCATTTACTTTGGGTAGAGGGTTCCTTTTTTCCCTTCAACACCCTTCTACAGTGGTGACTAATTCAACTTGGTGCTTGAAAGACTTAGCTGTCACAAGCATGTCTTTATTGAGCCCTTATATCTTCTAGAGTAGATTGAAAAAGACTACTTGGTGTTTGAGAGACTTTAGACTCAAAAGAAGACAAATTTTTTTTTATGGAACACGTGTGTTTATACCTGGTTCTTATTTTTGACATGAGTCATTGTAAGCATTTACAAGGTTTACATTATCCTTTAGTTAGACGTTTTGCATCCACCTTGCATCTTCAAAGGATATATCTTAAATTTAATAAGATATCTTCAGGTAGTCTTACCACTTTGTATAATTTTGTCTTCATGTCATATGATACTCTCAGGCTGTAAGATCTCTTCTTGACCTTCAAATTGGAGTGGATCTTTAATTACTAGGTCTTTGGGTGGCTTGTCTTTATAGGGTTTTAGAAGACTCACATGAAAGGGGTTATGAATGAGCCAAGTGCTAGGTAACTTTAACTTATAAGCCAATTCATTAATTGGCTTAAGGATTTGAGATGGTCCATAATTCTAATTCTAACTTAGTATAACCCCCTGGATGTCTTTGTTTCCCTTTGCATATAGTATGTCTTAGGAATGCTTTGGGAAGCTTAAGCAATACCCAATCATTCTCTTCTAAGTTCAAGGATCTCCTATGCTTATTAGTAGAAACCTTTTGCTTTTATTTCATTATGGATATAGCTTCCTTAATCTTATTGAAAGACTCATAAGCAACAAAGATATCAACGAGGGTAGTCTTATCGTGTTTGGAGGTAAGGAGCCTCAAGAACTTGTGAGTATACATGTTTCACAATTTTGATGATTTAATGGCTATATTCAAGTCAGATTCAACCAAGCAAGGTTGCAACCAATCTTGACGTTCAATTGTGTGTGTGTGTGTGTGTGTGTTCCCAATAGATCTCAATTATTGCTTGGAATACCTTTGGCAATATTGTCCCACAAATGGAAGGATCCCCAATTTTGAGTGCTCTTCCAACTCAATCACTTGAGAGGAATCTTAACCACAAATACCAACGTTCCCAACCAATTCTCAATCTATAACATCTTTGTACTTATAGCCACTCCAACACCAACATCATTGATAACACCAAAAACGAATGAGAAAAACAAAGAAAAGACCATTCCTCACTTTATTTTGGAAACATTTTCACATCAAATTTATGTGAAGAAATGATCATGTGATTCTTTATGGAGATCATGATGGCATGGTGTGCAAGGCTGCTAGGTTAATGAGTTTTGAATATCCACAAACCATCAAGTTGTTTGATTTTGAGAGCTTGAAATAATCTCTCAATTTTCAATATCACAATGGGTGCAAATATCACAATGAGTGCAACCTTTACCAATGCAATTTATTAAGTAACTCCTAGGGACCCACCAGTGAGTTACTATAATAGCTTCATCCTCGCAAATCTATCTATAACATTATGAAGAACTTCCAGTATTTCCAAGAGTTTACCCACCAATGGTACTAGGAATGAGGGTACCCAAAAATGATAACGAGAGAAATTTCTATGGTTTAGCAATCATATTAGGTGGGCATGGATTTGAAGATTCCATAATTCTTATGGAGAGCCTCACTTAATAGGCCAAAACCAAAGGAGATACCACCATCCTAGGTGCAAAAGTTGTGAAGACATCTTGATGGGATTGTAGAGGGTAAAGGGATGAAGCGTGAAAGTGACAAGAGAGCTTAAAGATAAAGAGAGGAGAGAGCACTATAAAAGGAGCATTCCACAACCGCTAGCATTGTCGCGGAAAACCCAAGAAAAATGGAAAGAGAAAATATTGCGGACGTGGCAATACCAGCGGCAAAAAACGCGATAGTGGTTTATAAGCAATATACGCGGTAATAGTCGCGGGAATATCAGCCACTATTACCGCGTGACTTGCCGCTGCTATTACCGTGCATATTATCGCTAAACGTCTATTAAAAAATAAAGGTGCTTATTTGGGCCACCCAAAATTGGGTGGCTTAAATGAGTACCTTTATTTTTGACCTGTATAAAACAATGAAATATCAATTGTTTTTTGAAAGAGTATAACAAAAAACAAAAAATTAAAATTGAATCTACTTTACCTTGACAATTTAATGTGCAGAAGATCAACTATTTAAAAAAGTTACAAATAAAATAATAGTTGTATATACATTGTGCCACATTGGGACTTTATGAAAGTTTGGACAAATATTTTTCCATCTAATCCTCCTCCTTGTCCACAGGCACGTACGTTTGATCACCTTTATTCTACATAAACCCAAACCAAATTAAACAAATATCAACAGCTCAAAACAATTAATACAAAATTATTTGTTTAAACTTACCGCTTGTAATGATCAAGCTACTCCGTCGAATTGCTCCCAAGAGATGTGGTTGTTCTCGAACAACCATCGTCAAGTTTTAAATATTGTATGCCGCTCCCAAAACTTGACCATCTCTCTGGTTGGTCGACTAAGAGTGATATTTTTCTAAGTTAGCAATAACAATAACAAAACATCAACTATAATCTTTACAATCACTAATTTAGGTTGTAATTTAATCAATCTTTACATATTTGTCCTTCCATGATGCTTTGCCTCTCGAGCCATAGTGCATGGGAGTTTGTCTAGCCCAAGCTTCACATTGTTGCCTGTAGGATGAGCTTGTTGCAGCCTGATCGCTCTTTTCTTGCATTGCCCACTCCCACTCCGCATCTGCCATGTTGCCACCGCGATAGTTCCTGTTTGGATCTCTAACTTGGTTGGCCGTTGTGCACCGTACACTAGACTGCTTGTTTTTTAGAAATGTTTTATGTAGCCCTCCAACCACTGTGAAAAACGTTGATTGGGGACATTTGAAAATCTAGCATGGATCGCGTCCTCAATGTAGCATGCATGATCGGGCAGCTGGTCTCTAAACTTTACAAAACAATTCTTATACGTCGAATGTATAAGAATCTAAAGATAGCATCGAAATGCCCTGTCCTGTGTTGTGTCGAAGTCCACCTCTCCGCCATAGTTTATCATATAGTAGCGCCCATGCGTGTCTGGCACGCGTGCGTTAGTATCCTCGTCCTCTGTGTCAGGGGTGGCACGCTCTAAAATAGGGAACTCCGTTTCCCCCCACTACCAAAACAAGCAAAGCCACAAGATCTCTCACCGTTTCGTCTCTCTCGACGCTTGCTGCCTTGAGACAAGCATCAATGCATGTCGCTAGAAGAACTGCGTTGACGATGCTCAAGCGAAGGACAAGTGGAATGGAGTGGCATGGGACATTGTGATGCAATGGAAGTGGGACCTTGCGATGCCATGGGAGGGGGACCCTGCGATGGAAGGGGAGTAGGATGGTAAGAAGGGGTCGTAGACTGAGGTGCCGTTGGTGCGAGGCTCTGGATGTAAGAAGTCCCTCCTTGACTCCCCCATGGCGTGGACTGCGGAGAAAGACCGTAGCTCACAAGCTGCTACGGAGTGTACCGGCCAAACAATGCATCCGTTGAATGGAGGTACTTGTCCCGTAAAGACATATCCCGCTATAGGTTTGGATCTACCACCGGTGGAGGAACCTCAATAGAGTAGGTGTAGGATGGCCATGCCTGCAATTAACAAAAATAAACCTATAACACTCATTGTAATGGAAATGGCCTATAAACTTTGAGAGTAGTGGAATTAGGAAATTAGATAAAGCACTTTTGTGAGATTACTTTGTGAGCATATCAAGTGAACTTAATTGATGGTAGCAACATAGACATTATACTTAATTAACTTAGCACGAACAATACTTTAGAGAGAGAGAGAGAGAGAGAGAGAGAGAGAGAGAGAGAGAGAGAGAGAGAGAGACAATTAAAGAACTTGACAACAGTTGAGAATCAGATTTATGTGGAGCCGGCAGTCCCCCCTCCAATAGGCTTTCGTATTATAGATTCTCTCAAGAGAGACTTGGTATAATACAATCTTTGTGTTCCTTGTGACCTTGGTGATGCTATGAATATGGAAATCTTCATACATCATGAGCATAACATAAACTTTGTAAAAGCATTGACATCCCCGACCTCAGTCCCAAGGCCTCAAACACCTTTGAAGATGGAGAGAGCTAGCAAGGAATGAGAGTAGGGAAGAGGAAGAAGAAACATTCCATAGGAGAAAGTAATAGTTCCTAACTTATCATCACTCTTCTTGCTAGCATACATAATAGCATAGTTATGAAGATGGCAAGATTAAGCATTGAAGCATGACTCTTGGTTGGATTTGCATTCCATAGCCAAGAGTGTTGGTGTAGGCTCTCAACTTCTCAACAAGCTTGGAGAAGGAGATGGAGTCTTACACTTTCACCAACTGAGAGAATTCTTGAAAAATGAGTGCGTGAGAGGTGTATACCCCCAAGAATACCCCTTGCTTGCTTTGGGCGAGCCCTCCTTTTTGTTCAAGCATGAATCTCATTAGACCCCTCTCCCCCTAGCCAATCACATGCACAATGCATTTCAAGCACATGGGTAGCATTAGGACAAGTGTCCTGCTTACCTCTTTGAGAGAGAGAACTTAAAAATATCTAGATATTTGTTGAATTGAACTAGAAGCTCATTGGACCCCTCTTTAGCCAAAAAGAATACACTCATTAGGACAAGCATGAATCGAATTGTAATCCATCCCCAAGTTTCACAAGATATTTCTTGCTTCCTCTTTGGAATCTGGCATCACATTATCAGCTGGAAGTATGTGCTCTTTGAGCAATCTACACAGTGAAAAAAATGCGGTCACATGTAAGTAATCTATCAGACCATTATACATCTAGAGTTTTTTATTGAAGTAAACACATTGTAATAAATCACCTGAAAAGCGTTGTGACGCTAGTGTCACTCCATCCAAACTTTGCCTACATATTGAGAAGAACCAGGAGCACCTTCAATCTAGACACACGTGCTCCATCATACAATGGTGTATTGGCTTCACTTTTCATATCATCATAGATAAGCCTTTCTAAATCCATGACCGTCTCGATCATTTCATCGATCTCAGGCTCAAACATTGCCTCGTTGGGAATGTGGTCTGCATGATCATCCTCTGAGCTGTCAGAGGCTACATCTTGTGGCCTTACGTATGCTGCTTGACCAAAGCCCCTGCGAACACGTCTATTGGGTTGCAAGATTGTTGACTGTTGGCCAACGTCAGAGTCCGACAAGTTATAATTGGCAACAACTCGATCTATAATAGATGGATTAAATTTGCCAAATTCACGAACATGCTGCAAAGAAATGCGTCTTGTTCATCGCACAACATGCTTGTATTGATTACAAGGACATAAGATCCTTGTTGAGAGATAGGTGTTTCGGTTGGACGGCTCGTCACTACTCATAATGAATGTAAAAGCCTTATAACCTGGACATAAATTTAATCTTCTATTGGCATCCTCCGTCTTTTATCTCTCTCTCTTTCTTTCTCTCTCTCTCTCTCTCTCTCTCTCTCTCTCTCTCTCTCTCTCTCTCTCTCTCTCTCTCTCATTGTTCACACTGTAAACTACCTCACATTCTCTAGTCATGTCCGATCTCCGAACACCTCGGTCTAGAGGTGCACAGAGATCTGAACCACCGGGTTATAATCTCGTCTTTCTTGGTCAATGCCTATATTTGTGGGTACGAGAAATCTACACACCCATGTCTACATGACAGTGCATGTAGTGGACAAAACCCCTTTGCCTCTTCTCTAGCTGTAGCAATTCATAGCATCTTAACATCTCTTCACAGCAGATCCTTGTTTGAGGGATTACTTAGCACATTACATGTTGGCCTCCAATCTGAGTATCATGACGTTGAAAGCTTTCCAACTTAAAGTCGCACCCATAGAGAGGAAGAGAGGGATCACCGTTCACCTAGCTCTATTTTTTTTTTCATAATATCGAAGGTAGACTTTAATATAAAAACTAAATCCAAAATCTAATCTTAAATCTAACATAATTGAACATATGATGATTCTGAGCTAATTGAACATGGTTAGTGGGTGAGTTAACAGGTGTCAGATTCTGATGGGAATATACATATTGTTGTGTACCTAGTGTTTGCTCTTTGGGCAAAGCCTTCATTGACATGCCCTAAAATCTAATTTTAATTCTAACATAAATCTAGATCTAATCTAATCTTAAACTGAACATAAACCTAAATCTAATCTAATCTTAAATAACCTAGAACTAAATCTAATCTAATCTTAAATCTAACCTAGCTAATATTAAATCTTGTTTTAATCTTAAATCTAACATAAATCTAAATCTAATCTAATCTTAAACTAAATCTAAATCTAAATGTAATCTAATCTTAAATCCTAAACCTAAATGTAATCTAGCTTAAATCTAACTTAGCTAATCTTAAATCTTACCCTAATTTTAAATCTAACCTAACCTTAAACTCAACATAAATCTAACCTAATTTTAAATCTAATTTAAATCTTAACATAATCTTAAGTCTAACCTAGTTTTAAATTTAGCATAAATGTTAAATATAAGTTAAATGTAATTTAATTTAATCTTAGATCTTAATCAAACCTAATCTTAAATGTAATTTTAAATTTAACCTAACCCTAAATCTTAATATAGCATTTTATTTCATATTTTCTCTTTTTTTTAATCTCTCTCTCTCTCTCTCTCTCTCTCTCTCTCTCTTTGTTTTCTTCCCTTACCTCTCTTTTCGTCTTCTCTCCCTCTCTCTCTCTCTCTCTCTCTCTCTCTTAATGTGTATGTGTATGCATTCTTTGTTTATGCATGTGTGTGTGTATGCGTTTTTTGTTTATGCATGTGTACTCTCTCTCTCTCTCTCTCTCTCTCTCTCTTTCAAAGACACAATGTGTGTGTGTGTGTGTGGGAGAGAGAGAGAGAAAGAGGAAAGGAAACATGAGAGAGAGGAGAGGGAAGGAGCATACCTGGCTCTCTTTCCTGTCCTCGTGTATGTGTGTCCGTATGGGGAAGAGAGAGAAAGAGAGACAGAGAGCGTGGGTTTACTTGTTTCGCTAGAGCGTCGAAACTCAGATCTGAGATCTGAGTTTTTGGCGCTCTCGATTTATTTTTTACCCCTATCGGTGTCGCTATGGACGTTGCCATAAGAGTTGCTATGCTATAAAGATAATAGCAACGCCCATAGAGATGCCGTGGATTTTCACTTTTGAGCGTCGCACTACGAGCGTCACTAATGTGAAGTACCTCTTGTAGTGAAGCTAGCTGTCGAGCCTCCTTGGCCCGATGCCAGACCTCCCAGACTCGGACAAATGAGGGGATTTCATGAGAGCATTCAGTCCATGATGTAGATTCTGATATCCTAAGAGTTATTCTCCATGAGGCGGCCTTTGTGCTAGCTAGACTTGCTTGGTGGGTGTTGCTATAGAACATTTATAGAATATAACAGAACATATGCAGATTGACATCAAGAATCTAGCATTGAAGTAAACAAGTACAAAGTTCGCTAGATCCGCATTTGTAATAGTGATGAGCGGACTAAATATGGTGTCTTCCTCTATGGAGACGCGAACTCAACACTCCCGTTATTATGTGATCTTGCATAGGGAAAGCTGCAGGCGAACGTATTGTTTGGCCAATGCAAGTTCACAACATGGAGTTCTCTTTCCAAGGTCAAATTCAAGCATCGGTCGGTCCCATGAACAGAACCGTGCAATTGGAAAGACTCCTAGACTACTTGAGGACAAACCCTACATATGATATCATGCTACTGCATGGCCGGTGAGTTGCATAATTGAGGAGAAGCCCTACTTGGTATACAAGGAGAGGGTGCACTGCAAATAAGAAACTGGCTAGTACAACATAAGGTAGGAGAAAGAGTTGATGGACAAACAGAGAGAGATAGATCAATTTTAACAAGGAAAAATCTATCAAAAAGCACCCATACCTGTTTATATAGTGAACCTTCGACATAGAATATAAAATTAGATCTGCTTTTCTTTAAGCTTAATCAATATGCCACATCTCCTGTATTTATCTTAATGCGTGTTTTGTGTCTGGCAAGGAGGACATATATTTATAACAATGGATGTTTCAATTGCACAAGTGCGGCTCCAACTCGACAACATTGCAATATGTATCAGCACCCCATGACTATGCGTTTGCTTGGCGCAACACATAAATGCTACAGGGCATGCCACGACTTTCTTTTCTTATAATTTTTGGAGAGACCACAGTGCCAGCTCTCCACCATACTAACACCTCTGCATGACGTGCACTGCAGTTTGAGTGTGTGACATTTCATTGCAAGATGATATGTTTAACTATTCACATTTCTTTTTTGTAGCTTGACTCAAATATTGTCCTCCGGTTTGCACAATTGAATGACATTTGTACACGATTATCAGGTCGGTAGTGTAGTTCAGTTTTTATAGTTTGTTTATGTTTTTTGTATTTTTGAGTTTGTCAAAGTTTCCTTAAGTTTAGTTTATCTATATGTTTTCCTCACCAGTGCATGCTCAATTTCGATCATCGTATCTATATATCAAATAGACATGCAATTCTTTTCTCACAGTTTGGCAATTCAACCTATATATTGAATTAAAAGAAAATTGATAACGCTTGATTGAGAATAATATGGGTGTCTCGAAGATGGTTCCACGGTTTAGAAACTAAATGGTCGATATTACTAGGTTGAATGGTACAATCTACAAACAACTACCAAGGTAGGTTAAGTTGCAAACATTTTGCTCGATTCAGACACCTTCTTCAGTAGCCCTTTGTCCTATATATGGAGCACTATCAGATATAACTTGCTTCTTCTCAATGCTCATTAAGTCCCAAGATGAGCTATTATTGATGCCTATCAATTGGTTCTACTCATTTTTCACTTATCACCTCAAAAAAATCCAAGGCGACAATAATCACAAAACCAACTAACCAAAATCTATCAGATTATGTACGACAAAGGCCCACCAAGCAAAACTAGTTCATGATATGAAAAAGAATGTTGATTAGTTTATGGAATTATTCCGCTAAGTGCCTGCACAAAGGAGTGGTGTCACAAGAGGAAGCAATCAATGGTCGACCACGGGGCTAGGCACACTTGCCAGCCTCCAGGCAGCTGCTAGGTGGACAAGGCAAAGGCATTACAAGAGTCCCTCTCTCTCTCTCTCTCTCTCTCTCTCTCTCTCTCTCTCTCTCTCTCTCTCTCTCTCTCTCTCTCTCTCTCTCTCTCTCTCTCTCTCTCTCTCTCTCTCTCTCTCTCTCTCAGCTCCAAAAAGGGATCACAGCCGCTGTGGAGATGCGGGGTAGCGAATCCCGTGCTTCTTGCATGCCATGCAAGCGCTCTACCAAGTGAGCTACACCCCCTGCCTGCGTCGCTACTGGGCATCACTATATTGTCCACAAGTTTATCCAGAAGGTTGCTCACTGCAACTCGGCGGATGGGTATAAGGTAGCGCTCGATTTTTTAAATGAGCGATGACCCTAGGTAACGATTTTTGGTCCACATGTCCTTATCCACACAAGGTAATTGCTCATAGGTGCGGAAATCACAACACACCTACTAGCAACATCTTATTTATGTTGATATCAATTGAATCGAGCAGTCCATTGCCAAGGATGGTTTCTCATTGGCCGCATCTTTGAAACTGTCATCTACTAACATAATATGACAGAAGGGGGAGCTCTTTACACGTGTCACAATCTGCAACCTGAAAGCTAAAGTCCAAAACTTAAAAAAGCCCCTTTGCACGTGATAAAGAGGGAGAGAGGGGGAGAGAGAAAGGCCGCCGAAGGCGGTTGGCCGTACTAGTAAGCATAATGTCTGCGAGCAGGCTTCTTCCCTCGTCTCCACGTGGGGTCTTGAATTCACATAAATTAAGTCCAATCCGATACAAGAAGAATCATGTCTCTAGAGTTAGCCACAACCACTTCATCCATGGGATTAGAGAGCCCTCTAATCCGAGTGCTACTTGTGGCTCATTACACAGCGTCTTCAATTCACATGAACTAGGTCCAAACCTAAAAACCAGCCCGTCTCTAGAATTAGCCGCAACCACTTCAGCTAGCATGGCATAAAGAGCCCTCTATATGTCAGACGTAAGGCGAGCTGAGTGGTCTGCAGGGAAGTGCACCATGGCACTATTGAGTGCTTGCCTAGTGAGCTCGACCATACTCGCAATGCGAAAGGGAAAGGAGAGGACTGCCCGTCTTCCGCCTGAGCTTGACAGAGAGGATCATTGCCTATGTGTGTGAGAGAGAAACAAGGTTGCGCCTTGTGCTTGTTTGCCGTCGAGGCATACGGACATAGCTAGTGAGGAATGCAGGGCATGGGCAGCATCTCGGCTTTGCTGCATGTCGTTTAGACTTGAGTAAGAAATCATTATATCGTTAAGGCATTTAAGCAACGAGTACAGCCGGCCGCCGAAGGCGGCCTCGCTCTCCCTCTCTCTCTTTCGCTCCCCCTCTATATCCCGTGCTCGTGAGCTTCTCTCACTTTTGGTATTTAGCATTCAGCTCTCGCAGACGTTGACACGTGTAAAGGGTACTCGGATTGCTGTTATAGAATACATATAGATGCAAACTCTGCAAATTATTATTATTGCTTTTAATACACCGAGCTCGGAAGTAGTTTTTTACTTCTTTGAGAGGGGTCTTTGTGATAAAGGACTGGTCCTTTATACATATCCCTTGTGTGTGTGTGTGTGTGTGTGTGTGCACTATATGTGTGTGTAGCTATTTTAAATATAATAAAATACACACCAATGAACAACATGTTCAAAAAGACGACTGGCTAAAGATGTCTAGGCAAAGATAAGTACAGAAACAACTTAGTCTTTGATTCATAATTGTACAATATAATAAGAATGAAGTATCATTCCAAATGAGTTTTTACAAAGGTATCATAACTATCCCAATTGAATTCAAGACAACAGATATGTTAGACTTGGCTACATATGGTAGGCTTCAAAGAACCTATCAATTGTTATCCATGTCAAACTTACAAAATTATTAGACTAGCTACTCTCCTATACATTAAAGTAGATAATATCTCAAGGTTTGTCTACATACAAAGTAATCCTACCAGAATTGCTTCATATGTTATAAAAGTTCTTCTTTAATAACCATTTACTATGAGAAGAAGTCGACTACTCCATATCATTCTATGTATTTCTTTTGCTAAACATTGTGTGAAAGAACCCAAGTTTAGGTCAGCCATCAAGAACCTCAGTTAAATGAGTAATCTTTTAATTTGCAACAGGCATGTTCACATATCAACACCCATTAAGTACCATAAAGAGTTTTTCTTTGGTATCAAAATATCAGCTGGATTTATCTGCCTAGGAAGTATCAGCTAGAGCAAAAAAAAATGAAGCTCATTTCTTATGGTAAAAATACACTCAACTCACCCCTTAATCAATGCCACAATGATCCAACAAAAGTTTTTAGATAGTTTTTTTCTCAAGCTCAGTGAGCAGGCCCAAAGTACAGTTATCCAGATTTAAGCCATATTTGGCGAGAAAAATTCCAACTTGTTTTGTGTTGTAGCCAAATTTCAATATTTTATTTTTGTTAAACCATAGATACCAAGTGAGCAGTTCTACCTAGATCATAAAAGAGATTTTCCAAGAAATTTCAAGTAAAACTTCAACTCTTTAGTGCACCAAAACCAGGTAGTAAAGTATCACCAAAAAAACCAGATCAGTACCTATATGTTTTAAGTATTAAAAAAAACCAGATTAGTATCAAAACTAGATTGGTAACAAAGCCAGAATATGTATAAGGTTATATATATATATATATATATATATAAGCAACATCACCACCAAGAACTAGCTATAGTGGAATATGTATGAATAAGGTAATAAAAACTAGATCTAAGCCAGCCATCCAAGCAGCAGGCTGTAGGTCAGATTTGACCTGAGGTTTTTTGTGACCAGAATACAAACCAGTGTGAGCTACCTGTAGAAAAGGTTTCAGGACTAAGCCTGTTATCCAAGACCCAAAAAGCCAACCAGTAATCAAGAGTCAAGGTGTAGGTAAATCAAAGCAAACAAGTACCCCCACCTCAGTAGAGAGATTATTGTATTTTCTGCAAAGAGTGTGTATCATAAACAAACTCAGATTTCATCAGTAAATCAATTCTTATGGTTGTTTATAAATATGTAAACTGAAATTATTTCTCAAAAAATCCCAATGTAACTTACTGACGGATTATGAACCACCACATAATTCTCCAGAATACTCACTGAAGGAATATGAATCATCACATAATATTCCAAAATATAAGCCAGTGTTCAATATTTAACTCACCTTAGTAGAAATATTAAGTCAGATAACCATTATGGTGCTATCTGTAAAATGTATGTATTTATAACTAGATAAAATTTGCCAATTTATAGTTTAAGTGAATCACTCCCTCACCCTGGTTCATCAAAATATCAACTATTCAATATCAACCATCATTTATACATCATAAGCACAAGGTTCAATCAAACCTAGATTAGTGGTAAAAAGCCAGTGTGGTAAAAATGCACAATACATATTAAGGATGCACAGTCTATAGTCAAAGCAAATAGTTTCCCCCATATCACAATACCCAGCCATACTCAAGTAGTAAAAAACCAGATCAGTACCTATTGTTCAAGTATCAAAATCAGATCAGTATCAAAACCAGATTTGTACAAAAGCCAGAATGTTTACAAATATTCTATGGCGCATAACCAACATCACCACCAAGCTTTCAACATCATACGCACCATAGGTAGCATGTTTATGAAAAAACACTGATCTCTCATAAGTTTTCATGATAAATCACTACTTCATAGAGTAAATTCTCAAGTACATTGAGCAGGACTGGAGCCCAAAAAGACCCGTTTACTTAGTATTTCCCTTTCAAAAAGACCAGCAAAATCTCACATGTTTCCTGTATTGTGTCCAAGCTTCAGTTAAACAACTTCCCTTAAAAAAGGACTCTCTCATAAAATAGGGCTAGAGTTTAGCCAGTATTAGGAATTCATCTCATTAGTCTAAATATAGTAGTATACGATTTTTTGTAAGTTAGAACAGTCTCCCCCATATCACCATACCATACCACATTTGGGTAGTACAAAAAACCAAATCAGTATCATATGTCTGTCTGAATTGATGCCAGTTTTTAGTACAGCAGCAAAAACTAGAGTAAGTATATCAATACCAGGCAAGAGCAAAACAAACCCTTTATTGATGTGTGAATATCAGTACCTAGGTTATCATTCCTTAGCATTATTTCAATATTCTTAAGAAAAATTTGTTATAATCACACAACAGAGCAAGGAATTATCTAAGCGTTGAGAAAAAAAATATATATAACCTGTGAGCAGAAGCAATCCCAAAATTTTCTCCAAAGTGCCAGGGGAGACCAAGTCTAAGTGAGGGGAAGAGCCCCTCACTTTAATATAGGGGTCAAAAAAGCATGTTAGTCGTCGTCACAGCATGCCAGGTAAGGCCACTCCCTGCAAGCCATTCATAGCGCGCAATCCTCCTCGGGATCGTGGAGCGGGCCCTAAAGAGGAGGAGAAATTATGAAAATGCAAAGCTACAAGCCTCGCCGGGCCGCCAACATCATCAAAAGGGGAAGGGGATCGATGGCCCCCGATACTGCATAGAATATCTCGCAGTGTTTTAAGCTAGGAGACTCCATACAAAAGCCCTATAGGGAAGGGTTAGTTCCACAAGGGACAATTCCCACAGGGTTAGGTTTTTAGAGGCACCAAGCTACCAAAATAGCCTAGTGGGTAGCTTTACTTAGCCATTGTGTTCTCCATAGAAAAGGTTAGTTGTAATCATTATGTAAAGCATAAGGTAAACTCCCATAAGGCAACCACTCGAATCTAGTTTGATTGTAAATGGTTGGAAGTCACATTTTTTAAACCACATACAGTGATTTAGGACACAATCACAACCCCTCCAAATGCTATCATGGTTAGATGATGTGACCTTGTGTGTGTGTGTGTGTGTGTGTGTGTGTGTGAGAGAGAGAGAGAGAGAGAGAGAGAGAGAGAGAGAGAGAGAGAGAGAGAGAGAGAGAGAGAGAGAGAGAGGAGAAGCAACAAGAGTTTGGCCCTATTACAACGTGTTCTTCTATCACCAATACTAGTTAGCTCTCTCACTCTTGTGAGATCGTTGAGTATCCTTTCTTGGATTCGTAATTTGAGGTTGTTGTTGATCTTGTGTGGTTTCACAATGCTATCCTTGCACAACCTTTTTGGTGCCATTCCCAAAAAAATTCAAGCACCTAAGCTAGCGAAGCTCTAATTGGTGTTTAGAGAAGAGTTTAAATCACTAATTTTGCATTAGATTTAGGGTTAGCTGCAGCAAGTGTTTTGCTTTTCTATAATCTCTAATTTTGATGTGTAATTGGTTGATTTTTCTTCCATCTTGGTTGAGCATAGCTCTTGATTTCATGGATTAGTTATTGTAGATACTAGAAGGCGCTACGATTTTTGTAAATGAAAAGAAGAGAAGAATTTGTGTAGATTCTTCTCATGTGAATTTTGAGGCCGCCGTCAGTTCCAACGCACGAAAAGAGAGAGAGAGAGAGAGAGAGAGAGAGAGAGAGAGAGAGAGAGAGAGAGAGAGAGAGAGAGAGAGAGAGAGAGAGAGAGAGAGAGAGAGAGAGAGAGAGAGAGAGAGAGCGTAGGAAGTGCTTCATGTGCATGGCATCATCTATTGGGGACCATGGCATGTCGAAGCGCAAGGGCGTGGAGTTTACTGCAGAGGGCGCGAAATTCAAGACTTTTTTCGTTTCCATTTAAATGCTCTACACTTTACCAGTCAAGGATAGATAGACTCGATCCACTAATTACATCAATGAATTACCTCAAAACAAATCCAAATATAAAACCTACAATTACAATTCGTGCATGCATTTGCCTTTTGCACTAGGAGATTTGATCAATACTAGTTTTTTACAATTTTGTTTGATGTTGCATGCGGCGACAATTGAAGACACGTAGTAGATCCTCACTTCTTAGCTTGCTTTGATGAATAAGCATATTTCACTTTAAATCCAAGCCAAAATAGCGGAGGAAGATGTAGTAAATATGCTTGTAGGCTGTATATGGTTTTCTTTTGCCACTCATTCTGCAAAGTCTCCACATGTACATATCGGGCTTCTTGCAATATGGACCTCATACTTGTCGTCTTGGAACTGGGAAGTAGACATCTCGGACTTGGGAAGTAGACGTCTCCACCATGAATTTTTCATGAACGCCTGCCTTTATGACAGTGTGCTGCACAATACGGGCTTCCATGTTGATTGATGACTCAATTCTCTTGGAGGCTTGAATAGATACTCCTAGCCGATAACGCACATTTTTGTTCTCCTTTACTGTAGTCTTCTTTAATTTGAAGCCTCGAGTCTACAATGCTAGCAACTCTGAAGTACTTATGTTTTGTCCCCTTTTCCGCTAGTCATATACTTGGGATTTTTGTTGGGCATTGAGTGATATTGTTACATATTTGGCATGTGTGATCCACACTATCATTGCAGAACCACATGAAATGTGCCTTTGAATCATTTCCATGACCACTTTCATCCCCTCTCTCCCATGTGCGAATACCCCAAAAGGATGGCACAACAGCACCTGAGCCCATGTTCTTTATATTTTTTTACATTTACTGACTCTAGATCCTAACCACCCTTGACATTGAACCCTGCTTCCCTTAGGTATTCGACGGATTGCCCACATTGTCTTATGAATGTCACTCTCCACAATCACTAGACCCTCCTTGTGTTCTCTGTCCACTTGATCGATCTCTACAGCAGATGTCTAGAAACCTCTAAGATTTTGCAGGATGCTTTGTGTGATATACTCTGGTCGATGCGAAGCACTCTTCTCCTCATAGCTCAATGTTGCTGCATGTTTTCTCTTTCTTGCCACTGTAATATTATCTACCCCTACTATCGATTGTTGATAGAGTGGGGTATTGCCGATCCCATCCTCAATCTCTCTAGCAACAGCAGTCGGCCCAGGTGCTTGACCTTGTTGTGCCCGACGTGCAAGTTTTTCAACTGAAGGCCCAGCATCGTGATACCTACGCTTGACAAAAGCAAGCATCTTGACACTTTGAAGCAAAGTGTTTGATAAATCAAACACGCATGCATTGTACAAGCCTAGAATTTCTTTGTTTCCCTTGCCAACAAGCCAGCTCGCATGCTTTGTTTTTGCGAGGTTTCTAGTTGTAATGAACGACAAGTCATCCACTTCCTTCCTTTTTCCATCTAAATTAAGGGATTGCCCTTGCTCATCAAAATTTGTGACTCCTATTCAATAATTGGTTAGCCATACTTACCCCAACGAAGTGTTTTCTCTAGCAAGGGTACCGCATCTGCCACCAGCTTAGCCAGAAATCCATTTGTGAGAAGTTATGGTAGGACACTTTTCCTAATTCCCACCAAGCTCATATATTCCTATACAATCTTGTTGCCTCTTCCTCACTTCTTGCACAACGCCATAATTCACATAATATATGCTTGTGATCATCTTGAAAATTTATATGCATGTATTGAATGGTGTGAATGTTCAAGCTTTGCTGCTAATGAAACAAACAGGAGCGTTCTCTTCCTTCCATAACATTGTCAGGCCCTCCGTTGAATACAGACCGACCATCTTTCCAATTTGCTCCAGCTTCATCTGCCATGAATCCTTTGAAATCGATTGGACGGTGTCCACTCTCTAGTAGCACTGAATTCATCATTTATCAGAGCAGGATATGCGCTTTAGTGTCTTCTTCTTTCATCTTGCAAATGGAAATTGTTTGCATCTCTTGGATCATGAAGATAAAAATGATCACTCAATGCTATGAAAGAACAAAGGAGCAGCTAGTTTTATTCATCCAGCCTTACGTAGGATCGTAGACATGTGCTACTATTGTTGTCCACCCTACCACCCTACGCACGTGATCAAAGCAAACCGAGCTTTTTTGCAAGTCTCCATTGTTGTCTTGTCGCATTCTATTTACCAGCTCGACACCCGAGTAAGGGCCATTGATCGACATTTTGAACACATGGCAGCGTTTGCTGCGATCTGTTGATTGCCTTGGAAATAGCATACCATAGAAAAACCTATACTCATAGCTTGTTGAGTCAATCAAATCAATTGGGACTCTGCACCGAGTCCAATCCGTTTAGTAGCT